>NC_060119.1:1264178921-1264485171 GCF_021461395.2 Schistocerca americana
CCTGTACTCTTTTCCAATCATTTGGTACCTTCCGTTCCTCTAGAGACTTGCGGTACCCGGCTGTTAGAAGGGGGGTAAGTTCTTTCGCGTACTCTGTGTAGAATCGAATTGGTATCCCGTCAGGTCCAGTGGACTTTCCTCTGTTGAGTGATTCCAGTTGCTTTTCTATTCCTTGGACACTTATTTCGATGTCAGCCATTTTTTAGTTTGTGCGAGGATTTAGAGGAGGAAATTAAAAGAAACGGCCCACTTACAGCGTACAATTTAAAAGAAAAAACATTTGCTGCAACATCAAAAGTTACGCGGATAAAAACACGCAACAGAATTATCAACCCTTCTTCCTATTAGCATATGCCGAAAACATGGTTTCGATTTGAACAGTTCACGAAATATTTATTTGTAGAGTAGCCCCGTTACAATCAATATCTGCGAATAGGTAGTTTTAACTGGCTTCTTGATTGATTTATTAACTTTTTGTAAGTAAAGCCGCTACGATGACGTCACGGTCGCTAATCCCTGTCTCTACACTGACGCCGTCGGTTGGTTCAGGCCTGTTTGTTGCTACGAGGCCTAAAATATTTCCATTATATGTGGGCTGCTCAAGACAGGTTTGGAAAAAATGCAAAAGAATTTCGCAAGACTGACTGTCTGTACCCTCTGCAATGAATCCATACACGTTCCAGTCTGTTCTAGTCAGGGTAAAGACACCTCCGACTAATACTGCATCATCTGGATATTTCCGTACTACTGACCATGCACTTCCTGTTCCACTAAATGGAGTGGGACTTCTTACGACAAACAAGCTTTTGTATTTCATTGTTACAGATAGAGAAGGTTATTGCCTCAGTAAAGATAGCAGGCATTTTTTTCAGATTCTATGCAAAAACTAGAACATTACATTCCTAAAATACCTTTTATTCAAAACTGCAACACTGTGGTTTCTTATACTTAAGCATCAGTCTGTTTCTTTAAGTCATGTACTAATCTTACCCATTCCGTTATTTGCTAAATAAGTTACGTTACGTTCCTTGCCTTTCACGCTTACAGTTGTGTCATAAGTAAAGAGAAAATGTTTACTGACAGATTATTGATATTGTAACGAAAAGCAACGAACGCAGAACAGAACCCTGCGCCACCTCTCCCCCAACCCCTACCCCCCACTTACTTTCACAGCATCACAATCACATTCAAACCTACTTCCTGTTTGCTTACACTGGAGGATCATCATGTGTTTATTATAGCTTAAATATGAACTAAATTATTGTTAAGCTTTTTTCCTAATTCAGTAATGCTCCAACTTGCACAATCGTGTATCACTCTCCACACAATCAAATTATTTTGTTATTTTGTTAAGTAAAAATAGTTACCTAATGACCTCAAGTTATTACGGTGTTCTGCATGGCAGTTGTCGAAAACGTCGGACGGTGCCAACTATGAAACATTTTCGAAAATACCAGTTGCCATTAACACAAACGCCATCGGAAATGCGCTATGTGGAAGCAATGAGCCCGCAGGCCGTAAAGGAATCTCGAAATCAGGTCAGCCAATTTCATGTAGTTGCACAGCAAATATGTACTGTGCTATACTAATTAGGCCAGTATTTTAACCACACGATTTGTTGCAGTAATTGTTCCCTTGCGCTGTTTTCCTTTTCCCACTTCATTATTCTGCATCATACACTTTAAAGAGCGCTAATTTATTGCTCTGACTCCGCACTTAATGCAGTAACGCTCTCACATTACAATTAAGTAACGTCATATCGTTTCGTTCATGTTCGAGGGCGGAAGTTTGTCATTTCCTTAAACAGTTGTCTTATTTCAAGCGGGGTAATAGCGTATGTTTTACAAAATTTAAATCTGTAAACTACCATCCTGCAAATACTGGCTACAACAGAACAATTTTGCAAATAAATGTTTTTAGCTTTGTTAGTATTTGCTCTATAAAGTAATTTTTCAGGGAATTTGACAGACGTAGACACTACTAATCATACGTATGCGTGTTAGAATTTTACCAAATATCAGTAATTTGCCTTGTGCAGGTGAAATACCCTGCCTCAGTGGATCTGCAGCTAGCTACGTTTCCGATGGAGTTTGTTTGTATGCGACTGCGGGGAACGCGCTCCCTATGTAAAGACGCCACCTCCGCCAACCGCAGACAGCGCGTCCGCGATTCTGAATATGTAACAGCCCAAGTTTGGATACGCTGCGCACAGATGACTTATGAATTTTAACAGCGGGACTATTTCTGAGTGCGCTTTATTCATAGCGAGCGCACAGCCGTTGCGAGTAACGCGAGATCTGGCGAGACATAATCCCGGATCAGTGCAGTATACATTTTTATAGTCTACAGTGGAAAATAACGGCACTGTAAAAAAAGAAAAAAGTCAAGCTAACGTCGAGGATTTTTTGGACCTGTAGGGTAAGACAGCGAAATAAAATGTTTGGAATATCTGCTAATAACAGATGGGATTAACAGCGCAATAACGAAAGAAACGTGTTTTTCTTCTGCTGTCAGTCTTATAACCAGTTATATGCGATCCATTTGGTCTCATGTCCTAATCTCTTCAACTGAAATTAGCACTTATACCAACAGTGTTATTAAGAAGAAGGTTGAGCAGGGTTACATCTTATCTTCACTGCAGTATGTAAACCTGGAAGTGGCGATGGGACACGATAAATGACGGTTCAGGGATGCCTCATTCGCAATCACTATAAATTGTAAGAAGTTCGGCCGTAGGGTTTCTCTCTCGATAATTCAGTGGCAGAACTCTGGGGGCACCATCATTTGGCCGCATTACTTTGCCACAAATAAAATCACGAATGGGTTGACAGTTGTAGGTACATTCTTCTATCGGCTGCCAGATTCAGCTGTAAAAGTAGCTGCCAACTTCGGCGACAGCCTCCGTCTCCTGTTACATATGTTATCAAGTTGTGATATAAATAGGAGGAGGCAATTTTTTCGCTTCCGACTGATCGAGAAAATTGCAATTACGTCATTGGGGCACAAACGAAAATTTTCTGCTAAGCAGTTATAATATCCTCCTCTGAAAACCACCGACCACCGACGATACATATTTCCAAAACTACCCACTGGGGCCCGAGGGGGGGGGGTCATGGGAGGGGTCATAGGACGGGGGGGGGGGGGGTCCATTGGTCAAAATGTTAGAGGACGTATAATCAATACCGTAGAATGTTGACGAAATGGAAGGGTGTCATATAAGTAGAGAACGATCTGCCCCATCAAATCAGAACGGACGCTTGGTATTCCCCCACAAGGACGACATAAAGGACAGATGTAGATGGCATCACCCAACAGGAGTGCGCTACTGTAAGGATGTCAGTCATATTGAGGAAAAACCGCAGAACTACAGTACTAGCCATCAAAATTGCTACACCACGAAGATGACGTGCTGCAGGCGCGAAATTTAACGGACAGGATGAAGACGCACTGATATACAAATGATTAGCTTTACAGAGCATTCACACAAGGTTGGCGCCGGTGGCGACACCTACAACGTGCTGACATGAGGAAAGTTTCCACCCAATTTCTCATACACAAACAGCAGTTGACCGGCGTTGCCTGGTGAAACGTTGTTATGATGCCTCCCGTAAGGAGGAGAAATGTATACCATCACGTTTCCGACTTTGATAAAGGTCGGATTGTACCCTATCGCGATTGTGGATTATCGTATCGCGACATTGCTGCTCGCGTTGGTCGAGATCCAATCATTGTTAGCAGAATATGGAATCGGTGGGTTCAGGAGGGTAATACGGAACGCCGTGCTGGATCCCAACGGTCTCGTATCACTAGCAGTCGAGATGACAGACACCTTATCCGCATGGCTGTAACGGATCGTGCAGCCACGTCCCGATGGGGAAGTTTGCAAGACAACAACCATCTGCACGAACAGTTTGACGACGTTTGCAGCAGCACGGACTATCAGCTCGGAGACCATGGCTGTGGTTACCCCTGACGCTGCATCACAGACAGGGGCGCCTCCGATATTGTACTCAACGACGAACCTGGTTGCACGAATGGCAAAACGTCACTTTTTCGGATGAATCCAGGTTCTGTTTACAGCATCCGTGTTTGGCGACATCGCAGTGAACGCACATTGGAAGCGTGTATTCGTCATCTACATACTGGCGTATCACCCGGCGTGACATTATGGGGTGCCATTGGTTACACGTCTCGGTCACCTATTGTTCGCATTGACAGCACTTTGAACATTGGACGTTACATTTCAGATATGTTACGACCCGTGGCTCTACCCTTCATTCGATCCCTGCGAAACCCTACATTTCAGCAGGATAATGCACGACAGCATGTTGCAGGTCCTGTACGGGCCTTTCTGGATACAGAAAATGTTCGACTGCTGCCCTGGCCAGCACATTCTGCAGATCTCTCACCGACTGAAAACGTCTGGTCAATGGTGGCCGAGCAACTGGCAGGTCACAATACGCCAGTAACTACTCTTGATGAACTGTGGTATCGTGTTGAAGCTGTATGCTACCTGTACACGCCATCCAAGCTCCGTTTGACTCAATGCCCAGGCGTATTACGGCCGTTATTACGGACAGAGGTGGTTGTTCTCGGTACTGATTTCTCAGGATCTATGCACCTAAATTTCGTGAAAATGTAATCACATGTCAGTCAGTTCTCGTCCAATATATTTGTCCAATGAACATCCGTTTATCATCTGCATTTCTCACTGGTGTTGCAATTTTAATGGCCAGTAGTGTAGAAAGCATGGAACATGTGATGTTATCTCATTAGGTAAAATATTCAGTCTATATCTGTCAGTTACGTCATGTGTGGAAATAACACCGGAGGCTGTTTGAAAAGACGCGTGATATAAAGTTCAGGATAATTTCACTACGTTATAACGGGAAAGGTACAAATCACAAATTGTGTGCCGGCCGGAGTGGCCGAGCGGCTCTAGGCGCTACAGTCTGGAACCGGCGACCGCTACGGTCGCAGGTTCGAATCCTGCCTTGGGCATGGATGTGTGTGATGTCCTTAGGTTAGTTAGGTTTAAGTAGTTCTAAGTTCTAGGGGTCTGATGACCTCAGAAGTTAAGTCCCATAGTGCGCAGAGCCATTTGAACCATTTGAACCACAAATTGTGTAAGAGACCCGCATCTTGAACAAGCTACCGTGCACATTACGTACGAGACAGAAGCGTTTCGGCAACAGTGAAGCTAGCACTAACACCGTCACCCAATTACGCTTCTTCCTCTTTTCGATTTTTAGTGTCACTCACGACATACATTTTTTTTTCCTCTTCTCTTACCACTACTCTGACAATGGCCGTGCCAAGGTGGATACACCGATTACCGTCAGATCACCGGCGTAATGCACCGTCGGGTGTGCCTGGCACTTTATGCTGTAGACGCACTGCGGTGCCCTCAGCCTCGTTACGCCAACTGAGGAGCTGCCTGACCGAGTAGCAGCTGCCCAGATGATGAAAACTGACAACGGCCGGGACAGCGGTGGGCCGACGCCACGCCTTTTCACACCCGCTACCGACGGCGCCAGTGTGCCGAGGATGACACGGCGGTCGGTCGGAAACATTGCGCCATCCGAGGCCTGTTTTGATGGAGAGTAGTACTGCCAGCACTCTGTGTTCTAGCACTTTTCACAGACCTGCCAGTGTGCGTATGGTGAAGAAGGTAGGCCAGAATTACTATCTGAGGATGTCCGCTGTATGCCGTGTTGCCGCCACCCGAGGAACCAGAACCGTGGCGGGAGCCGCCGTGTTGATGCGTTCGTTACCGGCAACAACGATGCTCCCTAGTTGCCGCAATGTAAGTCCCATTGGGTGGATGTAGGACGCGTTCCTAAGTCTTCGTGGTGACTTAGTACGTATGTACCGCATTTTTAAAATGTGACTACGCCTATTGAGGCTGTTTCAGTTTTATTTCTAGATCGTGCTCTCGTAGACATAGTATCAGGTATATCTTCTGAAGAAGGCGCAATTACGAGTGTTTGTCTACTGTGGTTTAATCGTATGCGATAAATAAGTCTCCTTACGATATTGTTGTACTGTAGCTCTGAAAATTCTATATCTCTCTCGACACTGTCTCAGTTCTCTTTCCAGAATAGAAGCACGAACATTACAACAGCGTTTGCTTATCGTAAAGACATTTTACACAAATTCTGGACGTATTGTTATGATAAGACACGTATTGAACAGTACACTGATCCAAGAACAGCACTTTCCCGAATGACCACGTCTCTGTGAGCTTACAGTACTGAAAGATAGGCAGTCCAATTGTGATGACAAAACCAAAACGCCCTCTGATATGGTTTTTGTGTAATATCTGCACTTTTTCTTACTTTTTTTTTTACAGGTTGATGAGACACTTGAAAACACTGCACCCCTAAATGTCTCAAGGAAGGACCTCTCAGGATTACCAGCCATAGGTAAAACCTCGGAGAATGTGGAACGAGTGCGAATCCTGTTCAACGAGGAGCTCACTACATTAAAAAGACAATGCGCACGGAAATTCAGAATATCACGATTGTCTCTCCTGACAATAATCAAAGAGAAACTTAACCTTTCCCCCAACAAAGTTCAACTGTCAACCTATGAAAGTCAGTAATGTGGAGCAGCGATATTCTTTTGGAAATGCGGTGAATGAGGTCTTTGAAAATGGAATAGTCCTTAAGGATCAGATTTAATGTTGAGTCACACCACCATCTCCATGGAGACATTACCTAACAGAACTGGCTCCACTGAACAACTGTGAAGTCACACGTTCAATTTTCTGGACGCTGTGTGGAATGGCCCCCGTGTAATCCCAGTTTCAGCCTGTATGATTATTTCTTTTGGGATTGTCTAAAATAGGTAGCCTTCGCAGGTGCGCTGCCAACGCTCCAGCACCTTCGTACAGTAATTTCCAGAAATATCGGCACAGTCGAAAATGGTGACCGTCAGTATTCATCACGGAACTGAGTTAAAGACTCTGCACACTCGTTTCTGCTCAAGGAAAGCACTTTGGAAACCTTCTCTATTGGATTTCAGGTGGTCTGCTGTAGCATAAATATGATAACAAGAATTTATCACCCCATATTATGTTGCAGTCGACAAAAACTCTGTAACACCTACTTTACGCCAACCTTTACTTTGGAGGGACACATACGAAAGTTACTTTCGTGCTTAAGCTTTGCATACGGGTGTATTTGTACGGCCAGCATCGTGTGTTTGGCTTACTTAGACACAGGCCACTTGGTGCTGGATTCCCACGCTCCGGCTTGCCTACGGCGGTGTGTGTGTGTGTGTAGATACACAAAGGAAGCAGCCTTGCCGGACCGGGATTGCGCCAGCTCCTTGTGTTGTGTGAAGAAGAAACCTGCGGAAATTGCGCGCCCTGCCCTTGTCCCTGTCGCGGCCACAATGCTGCCTGCTGGCTGCCGGGGCGGGCCTTTTGTTGCGCGCGGGGCTTCCCCGGCGACCGTAATGGAAGCCGGCAGTTGGCAGGCTGCAGTCGGCGGGCGGCGGAGGCTCCAGGCTGGAGACGGGAAATTGTTCCCCCGCCTGACCCGCGCCGCTGCGGCGTCGCTCATTTATCCGGCGGGGACCAACACTCGCCGGCAAGTGGACGTCTCAGCAACTCCCGGGGGACAGTCTTTTGTCGTCGCAGTGCCAGCGCAGCACAAGCAACCTCCGCCCCAGGAGCGCGCGTCGTGCCTGTCAGCGGCACGATCCCTCCCACGGCTGGTGCTGCTGACACGGGGACCCTTAAAGCGCACCTTTTCAGCGGAAAGCGCTGAGTTGAATCTGACAGCTCAAAACTCTGTGCCGGGCCGGGATTCGAACTAGGAACTTTCATTTCAGGAACAATGCTCCTACCTGTTGAGCTATCCAAATATGTACCATGACCCGTCCCCGAGGCTTTTTTTCTGCAAATATCTCTCTCCTGCTTGCCAAACTTCACAAGAAAAACTCTCCTGCGTGACCTTCTGGTCTAAAGATAGGGCAGGTCGGGAGCCGTGATTGGATGGCTCGCTCGGTAAGAGCATTCGTTTCCCGCAAAAATCAAGACTCTACGTCCGGTTTAGATGCACAACACAGTTTCAGTGGAGGTTTCGTTCTGGAATAACGATAATGATTCCGCAATTTGTCATCTCCTACATCTGGAATTCTCGGGTGTCCACCGGGGTCACGTCGTAAGTTCTCCGCAATATTTCGGCAAACGGACACGTTCTCATGTCAGATAGTTCCTGATGACCAGTTATTTATGTATTTGTTAGTTCCTTTTAGCCTGTTACCTAGATACAGTAGTAGTCCATGTAATGCACGAAGAGTGATGTGTTACATGAATGTAACACACATAATATTTTAACGTAATTTTAAATGTCTGAGACGTAACGTATGTATGGGAAAATTAAATGATAATTTTAACGACAAATGGTACAAGCACTTGCGATAAAAATAAATTTTCATTGGCAAGCTGTTATTACGTTGTATAAAGAATTACAGAGAAGCTACGATATAATACCGCTGAAGATGTCAAAGGACTCTTAATTAAAATTGAACATTATCGATCTTATATTATCTCCTGTCATCTGTTTTATGTTATCGTACGATCTGCATATTAAGTACCCTTGCCTAAGTAATTCGTGATAAAATATGTACATATTACTGAAGTACACCTCAAAGAAGTTGAGACACTGTCTGAGAATTATTTAAAATTGGTATGCAAATACTAAACAGCGACGGCAGAGGAGAAAGGACAATTAAATTGTCCAATCGTCTTCCATTTGGATTGCACACGACATAAAATCAACCTTTGGGGGAAGGAAAACGTCGAAAAGGCAATTTTCATTGGACGCTAGGTGTAACACCAGCTACGCAACATATGAAACTACAGCAAGGAGTGTTAAACCAACTATAAAGACACTTACAAAATATACACTACGTGACCAAAAGTATCCGGACACTTACAAGTTTGTGGCGCCCTCCATCGGCAATGATGGAACTCAGTGTGGTGTTGGCCCACCCTTAGCCTTGATGACAGCTTCCACTCTCGCAAGCAGACGTTCAATCAGTTGCTGGAGGGTTTCTTGGGGAATGGCAGCCCATTCTTCACGGACTGCTCTCAGGAGAGGTACCGATATCGGTCGATGCGGCCTAGCACGAAGTCGGTGTTCCAAAACATCCCAAAAATGTTCTATAGGATTCATACAGGGTGTCCAGAAAAGGACTCCCTGATTTCAAAATTAAATATCTCGAAAACAAAGATCGATAGAGGAATGCAGTAAACGGTATGTTTATTGTGAAAGCTGTAAGAAATTTATACAGCAGGATGAAATAATTGTTACAAAAGCTGCTAACAGATGGCGCTGTAATCGCCATACGTAATGCCTAGTATAAATAGTGATCCGAAGCCCAGAGCGATCAGTTCCACTATTGAAACGTGAAAGGAGGTTAGCGTACCGAAGGAAGAGATTAAAACCATGTACTCCATTGAACAACGCGTTTTTCTGGTGCTAGAGTACCACAGGTTAGAAGAGAGTCCTACGGCAACAAGGCGAAGTTTTCAAGCACGATTTAATGTTCCAAAAGGACCCGATGCGAAAACCATTCGTACGCTCTTCGCAAAATTTCAACGAACAGGCAGCGGAACTGATGATCTAGTGGGGCATGTTGGCCGCAAGCAAACTGCAGTTACGCCTGAAAATATCGCCACAGTTTCTGGAATTATTCAGCGAAATCCAATGTCATCCGTCCGTAGAATTGCATCTGAGACTGGTTTGAAGCGTTCCAGCACGCAGAAAATACTGAGAAAGAGCTTACACAAGTTTCCATTCAAAATTCAAATGCACCAGGCCATACCCGTACGAGCTGTACAACAAAGGGTTGCCTTCGCTAATCAGATGCTCACAATGATCAATAGTGAAGGATTTGATGTTGGCTGCATCTGGTTTACAGATGAAGCACACTTCCACCTGAATGGATATGTGAATAAGCAGAACTGGCGATTTTGGGGTTCCGAAAAACCATATTGGTGTGAAGCGAAACCCCTGTATTCCCCTAAAGTTACCGTGTGGGCTGCAGTATGCAGCAGACCCATTATTGGCCCTTTTTTCATTCGAGAAACCGTCAATGGTGCACGCTACGTTGCAATTTTGGAACAATTTGTCGCCACACAGCAAGCGTTAGAGGATCGACCAGGTACTGAATGGTTTATGCAAGATGGAGCCAGACCACATCGGACCGAACAAGTGTTTCGCTTTCTTGAGGAATACTTCGGGAAGCGAGTCACTGCTTTGGAATATCCCAAATTTACTGGTGCAGGCATGAATTGGCCTCCATATTCGCCTGATTTGAGTCCCTGTGACTTTTTTTTGTGGGGCAGAGTGAAAGACATGGTCTACCCGAAGCATCCCGCCACGCTGTATGAGCTTGAATCGGCGATCTCTGTGGCATGTGAATCCATTTCGGTTGAGACACTACGAAATGTGATGGCGAATTTCATTCTTCGTTTGCGCCACGTCTGTAGTGCCAATGGTGAACACTTTGAAAACATTGTGGTTCAAATGGTTCAAATGGCTCTGAGCACTATGGGACTCAACTGCTGAGGTCATAAGTCCCCTAGAACTTAGAACTACTTAAACCTAACTAACCTAAGGACATCACACACTTCCATGCCCGAGGCAGGATTCGAACCTGCGACCGTAGCGGTCGCGCGGTTCCGGACTGTAGCGCCTAGAACCGCTTGGCCACTCTGGCCGGCGAAAACATTGTGATGTGATTGTTTGCAAAGATTGTTTTCATACGATTATTTCACTTACGTATGCTGATATGAGCTGTACAGCGTACAGCGCCATCTGTTAGCAGCTTTTGTAACTATTATTTAAAACTTCTGTATAAACTTCTTACAGCTTTCACAATAAACATACCATTTTCTGCATTCCTCTATCGATCATTGTTTTCGAGATATTTAATTTTGAAATCAGGGAGCTCTTTTCTGGACACCCTGTATCAGGACTCTGTGCAGGCCAGTCCATTACAAGGATGTTATTGCCGTGTAACCACTCCGCCACAGGGCGTGCATTATGAACAAGTGCTCGATCGTGTTGAATGATGCAATCGTCATCCCCAAATTGCTCTTCAACGGTGGGAAGCAAGAAGGTGCTTAAAACATCAATGTAGTCCTGTGCTGTGACAGTGCCATGCGAAACAACAAGAGCTGCAAGCCCCTTCCATTAAAAACGCGACCACACCATAATACCACCGCCTCTGAATTTTACTTTTGGCATTACATACGCTGGCGAATGACGTTCGCCAAGCATTCGCCATACCCACACCCTGCCATCGGATCGCCACACTGTGGACCGTGATTCGTCACACCACACAACGGTTTTCCACTTTTCAGTCGTCCAAGATTTACGCTACTTACACCAAGCGAGGCGTCATATGACATTTACCGGCGTGATGTGTGGCTTATGAGCAGCCGCTCGACCATAAAATCCAAGTTTTCTCACAACCCGTCTACCTGTTACAGTACTTGCAGTGGATCCTGATGCAGTTTGGAATTCCTGCTTGACGGTATGGGTAGATGTCTGCCTATTACACATTACGACCCTCTTCGACTGTCGGCGGTCTCTTTCAGTCAACAGACGAGATCAGCCTGTACGCTTTTGTGCTGTACGTGCCCCTTCACGTTTCCACTTCACTATCACATCGGAAACAGTGGACCTAGGGATGTTTAGGAGTGTGGAAATCTCGCGTACAGACGTATGACACAAGTGGAAATGGAAATGAACGTTTGGCGTCATCGGCCGGGGGGCCCCTTGCGGGGCAGGTCCCGCCACCTTAGTGCAGGTCTTACTGCATTCGACGCCACATTGAACGACCTGCGCTCCGGATGGAGAAGAAATGATAATGAAGACAACACAACACCCAGCCCCTGAGCAGAGAAAATCTCCGACCCAGCCGGGAATCGAACCCGGGCTCGTAGGACGGCAATCCGTCACGCTGACCACTCAGCTATCGGGGAGGACATGACACAAGTGACACCCAATCACGTGACGACGTTTGAAGTCCGTGAGTTCCGCGGACTGCCCCGTTCCGCTCTCTCACGATGCCTAATAACCACTCAGGGCGCTGTTGTGGAGTACCTGACAGTAGGTGGCAGCACAATGCACCTAATACGAAAAATGTATGTTGTCGGGGGTGTCCGGATACTTTTGATCACGTAGTGTATGTATTTTATTTCCTTATAATGTTAATCTTACCTGTGAAGTAAGCCAACTGATTCTCTCTACACATAATATTATAAAGACTACATGTGGTAGTATAGCTTACCGTTATGGTGTTTTAACGAAAAAATCTACTTCCGTATCTTTTGTAGGAAATGATATAAAACGTTTTAAAAACTGTGTACTAATTTTTGGACATCTGACGCACAGACGCATGTTCATCTGAAATCGGGAAGACACGTGTTACTGGTCTATTGTACACTCCTGGAAATGGAAAAAAGAACACATTGACACCGGTGTGTCAGACCCACCATACCTGCTCCGGACACTGCGAGAGGGCTGTACAAGCAATGATCACACGCACGGCACAGCGGACACACCAGGAACCGCGGTGTTGGCCGTCGGATGGCGCTAGCTGCGCAGCATTTGTGCACCGCCGCCGTCAGTGTCAGCCAGTTTGCCGTGGCATACGGAGCTCCATCGCAGTCTTTAACACTGGTAGCATGCCGCGACAGCGTGGACGTGAAGCGTATGTGCAGTTGACGGACTTTGAGCGAGGGCGTATAGTGGGCATGCGGGAGGCCGGGTGGACGTACCGCCGAATTGCTCAACACGTGGGGCGTGAGGTCTCCACAGTACATCGATGTTGTCGCCAGTGGTCGGCGGAAGGTGCACGTGCCCGTCGACCTGGGACCGGACCGCAGCGACGCACGGATGCACGCCAAGACCGTAGGATCCTACGCAGTGCCGTAGGGGACCGCACCGCCACTTCCCAGCAAATTAGGGACACTGTTGCTCCTGGGGTATCGGCGAGGACCATTAGCAACCGTCTCCATGAAGCTGGGCTACGGTCCCGCACACCGTTAGGCCGTCTTCCGCTCACGCCCCAACATTGTGCAGCCCGCCTCCAGTGGTGTCGCGACAGGCGTGAATGGAGGGACGAATGGAGACGTGTCGTCTTCAGCGATGAGAGTCGCTTCTGCCTTGGTGCCAATGATGGTCGTATGCGTGTTTGGCGCCGTGCAGGTGAGCGCCACAATCAGGACTGCATACGTCCGAGGCACACAGGGCCAACACCCGGCATCATGGTGTGGGGAGCGATCTCCTACACTGGCCGTACACCACTGGTGATCGTCGAGGGGACACTGAATAGTGCACGGTACATCCAAACCGTCATCGAACCCATCGTTCTACTATTCCTACACCGGCAAGGGAACTTGCTGTTCCAACAGGACAATGCACGTCCGCATGTATCCCGTGCCACCCAACGTGCTCTAGAAGGTGTAAGTCAACTACCCTGGCCAGCAAGATCTCCGGATCTGTCCCCCATTGAGCATGTTTGCGACTGGATGAAGCGTCGTCTCACGCGGTCTGCACGTCCAGCACGAACGCTGGTCCAACTGAGGCGCCAGGTGGAAATGGCATGGCAAGCCGTTCCACAGGACTACATCCAGCATCTCTACGATCGTCTCCATGGGAGAATAGCAGCCTGCATTGCTGCGAAAGGTGGATATACACTGTACTAGTGCCGACATTGTGCATGCTCTGTTGCCTGTGTCTATGTGCCTGTGGTTCTGTCAGTGTGATCATGTGATGTATCTGACCCCAGGAATGTGTCAATAAAGTTTCCCCTTCCTGGGACAATGAATTCACGGTGTTCTTATTTCAATTTCCAGGAGTGTATTATGCAACATTGTTACACCAGGAATTCTGTGATTTATTATTCTAGGCTACACTATAGTGCATAACACTACGCGGTACTACACTATACCATACTACACTATCATACTTGCTATCAGAACGAAACTAAATTTCCTCATTTCGTACGGATAGATAGCTCTGGTTCCTTATGACCGCTTCTCTGCTCTTTTGGGCTAGCTACATGCGTTGGCCGGTACTCCCTCCATCGCTCCGATCCTGCCGGACAACATAAATCGGACGCCGACCACAGCAGAGCAGCAGTCATCCGAAATCGAGTCCGGCAGTGAGTCTGTTTGCCGAAATATTGTGGAGAACTTACTACGCGATCCGGGGGGACATCCGTGAATTATACAAGTAAAATACCAGATCGCTTTCCTACATGTTTGATTTCACTTTACGCAGAGATTTTCTGTAAATAGCTGCATTACATTTCGACACAACTATTCATATCAAGGACACGATTGCATTCAACCTACACTTATAAATAACACATCAAATAAAATAGCAACTCGAACAGTTTTCCTTCCAAGCGTTCAATGTGAGCACCAGTTTTTCGTACACCCTTGATCAGCGTCTCTGGATTAACTGTTGCAACAATGCTGTTTGTAAAGACGGGTAGATCAGCCGGTAGCAAAGGCACATATACGACCAGCAAAGGTAAAAATCCTACGGCGTCGGATCGCTACTGAACGTGGAGATCTCAGAAATCAAGCTCTGTCATCGGGCCCCTTGTGGCCAATCCAGCTGTCGAGTACAACGTCGTTTAACCAATGCGTATTGAGTTATGCCAGTGAGATGGCGCACCTTCTTGCTGGAAAATAAGAGTTCTGTGATTCAGCTTCTTCCAGCTAAGCAAAGGGGCATAGTTACAGCGCATCACGATACGAAAGGTAATTACAGTTGCTTCACTGAAAAGGAAAGACCCTTAAACTTTCCACCAGGATATGCACGAAAAACAGTCAATTTAGGGAGTCTCGTTGCAACTGTACCATGTCTTGGGGATTTGCTGAGCCCCAGAAGCGTACATTATGTGTGTTCACATTTCCACTTAGATGAAACGTCGATTCATCACTGTACACGACACGATACAGAAAATCTTGGTCGTCATGCTGCAACGTTTCGTTTCCAAAGTTGGCACATAGGCCGTAGTCTTTAGGCTTAAAAGCTCGTAAACAACTGCAAACAATAAAGTCGAAGCTGTTAGCATTTCCTTCACAGTCTCCACACAGAAGTCACTGGAACTGCTAATCCACGAAAAGCCTCCCGAGCGGATTTCTTTTCGCTACGGGTAAATGGATTCTCACTCATTCAACACGTTCTTCAGCCACTGAACGAGCTTGAAGCCGGAGTTACGGTGAAGATTGCAACAGTCTCTAAGATGAATTGAAACAAGTGATCGCGAATACGGTTCATGGAAGTCCCTTCTGTTGGTGTTGAATGTGGAAGAAGACACTGCCAGTAATACAGTTCGTGGAAATCGAGAAGACTGGTAAGGCAATTGTTATCTAAGCCAACACACTATTAAGCAGGTGTCTCATTTCGCTCATCAGCACTACGAGGGGCGTCCAGTAACTAATGGGACGCATTTGTTTTCTCGGCCAGTTTCGTTTGACAAAATGCGGAATTTGCTGTGTGACATCGAGGAATATTGCCGCTTCAGCCCCTATAGTTTTATGAAGTTCCGCTAAACGTAGCGTTCAAAATGGCGTCTGTAGCGGAGGGGCGTTCCAAGCAGAGAGCTGTCATTCACTTTCGTCTGGTGGAGAGCCGGAGCATCGCAGATAGTCACAGGTGCTTGCAGAGCGCGAACTGAGACCTGGCACTGAACAAAAGCACGCTGCGTCGTTGGGCAAGGCGTCTGTCGTCATCGCATCAACGTCGTGCAAACATGTCCGAACCCCACGCGCTGGCCGGCCGTGACTCCTGCAGTGTTGGAAGGCATTCTCATCGGAAGTGATAGACGGATCACAGTCAGACACCTCGCAGCTCAGCTACAAGTTTCTGTTGCTCTGCACAACTGAGAGGAGCTCACAAAACTTCACTGAACGTTTCTCCCTCATCCACGGCCCGGGTTTCGCAGCGTCCGACCTGCAGCAACTTGGCCCAGTGGAGGATGCACTCCGTGGGAAGCAGTAAGTGGATGGGGAGGTGGTTACTGATGCAGCAAGACGTCGGTTCCCACGTCGCCCAGCAGAGATTCCGTGCGGGCATACAGGCCTTCCCAGTGAAAGTGGCGTAAGGGCGACGCACTGAGCGGACATTATGTAGAAAAATAAGTGTTGTATTATTTATTGGACGCACCTCGCACACGAGTCGTTGCTGAAAACTGTAATTCGTAGAATGGTAGAAAGCAAAAATCGTCGGGACAGGAACAGATACGACTTCTGCTTTTCGTTTCGGGTCTGTCTTCTGATTGGTTTCCTGGGAGCCTTCCGTGAAACTGTCAGTGGTGCTTACCTCTTATCCTCGGAGCGGTACCGAACGTCTTCAATTAATTGTTGCATGTACTGCTATCTTCGTACTCCCCTACAACTTTTTACCCTCTAGGACGCCATCAAGTTCAAAATGATTAAAATGGTCCAAGCACTATGGGAATTAACATCTGAGGTCAGCCGGCAGTTGTGGCCGAGCGGCTCTAGGCGCTTCGGTCCGGAACCGCGCTGCTGCTACGGTCACTGGTTCGAATCCTGGCTTGGGCATGGATGTGTGTGATGTACTTAGGTTAGCTATGTTTAAGTAGTTCTAAGTCTAGGGGACTGATGACCTCAGATGTTAAGTCCCATAGTGCTCAGAGCCATTTGAACGATTTTTTGCTTTCTCAGGGAATAAACTAAACTCGCTGTACCAGATTGTGGGATATGCTTTAGACTGTGTGCTTCCCGTGCAGTACATGTTTTCGTTTGTACATGTTTCCAGTAGGTGGCAGCATCTGCTTGGAGAAAGCTGTTTATCGCTGTGTGATTGTCTTCGAGAGTACGTCAGTGTAATTTTGTCACGTAGTATGCACTGACTACCAATCTAGATTTTTTATCCATAAAATGTTAGCTCAGGACTGAGGAGGTTATCAGACAAACAGACGGAAAGACGGGCAACGAAGTGGTGTTATAATTGTTCCGGTTTTATCGATTGAGGTGCGGAACCCTAAAAAGACACAAACAAGTAGGATCCACATTGATTACAGTGAGCCCTATCTTAGTGACGATACTGGCTCCCTGCCCTTGTTTTTCACGCTGCAGCCCTCGCGCCCCCACAGTCCCACACTTCCTTCGTGGAGGGCAAACAGCTCGCAGTTTGTGACTCCACAGCAGAGACGCAACGCAGGCACGGAGCACGTCAGGGAGCGAGGCACACTCGCTCTACTCTCCAGCGACTGCTCCCAATTACGGAGCAAACGACCCCCCAAAACTGCGCGCCGCCTCTAATTACACAATTACCGCGGATCGCAGTAACTGCTCTATTGGGCAGACGGGAACAGTCGTTGCTAATTAGGCCCGTGGCGACCTGTCTCAGTCTGGAGACTGCCTCAGCTCCGGAAGGCCGCCGACAACGCGGCAGGCGGAGCTCAGGGCTGCGTCTGGCACAGACAGAGCAGGCAGCCACGGGCGCACCTGTCGTTACCAGACTGTGGGCAGGTGGCGGGCTAGGCGGTGCCAGTGTTGGCCGATACGTCGTAGCGGTCCATTTACATGTGTTTTCTATCCTCCTTCTTCATTTATTTATTTGCTCGACATTTACAACGCGAATATTAGAAAAAAACAGATTACGCTATAAAATAACACACTTTCTGCATTACATGAAATTAAATTTTACACAATAGGACATTATTTACGCTATTAAATGGCATTGTCCGTGAGTTGGTTCACCACTATGGGACCTAACATCGGAGGTCATGAGTCCCTTAGAACTTAGAACTACTTAAACCTAACTAACCTAAGGACATCACACACATCCATGCCCGAGGTAGGATTCGAACCTGCGATTGTAGCAGCCGTGCGGTTCCAGACTGAAGCGCCTAGAACCGCTCGGCCACACCGTCCGGCTCTGCATGAGTTCATTACATCATCAAGTTAACCACTACAGGCTGCACAGTATACTCGATTTTGTGATCCATCGACTGGTAGAGTCCACATTCGTACTCGAGATCGTTCCAGAGATGCCACCAGCGATCTCCCGATATCTTCCGACACTTGTCGTCACACGGTTTACGGTAGATCATAGCTTTTTCGAACAATTAAAGTCCTCTATTTATATCTTTGGATCATCAACCACACTTGTATCCTTTAGTGAATATCCCGCCATTTCGCTGTATATTAATATATTTTTCTTCCGTACAATTGTAAGTAGGCTGTTTAGGTTTTTATGTTGGTAACACCACGCAGCGCTCTGTATGAAAATCACTGACTGTGTGCATTCTGTGGCTGGTGGCTGTGGCTGGTTTGCATTGTTGGAATTTGCTATAGTAGTGTTGGGCAGTTGGCTGTTAACAGCGCGTAGCGTTGCGCAGTTGGAGGTGAGCCGCCAGCAGTGGTGGATGTGGGGAGTGAGATGGCAGAGCTTTGAGAGAGGATGATCTGGGCGTGTGTCCATCAGAGACAGTAAATTTGTAAGACTGGATGTCATGAACTGATATATGACTTTTGAACACTATTAAGGTAAATACATTGCTTGTTCTCTATCAAAATCTTTGATTTGCTTAGTATGCCTGTAAGTAGTTAGTGCCTTCAGTAGTTAGGATCTTTTATTCAGCTGGCAGTATTGGCGCTCGCTGTTTTGCAGTAGTTCGAGTAACAAAGACTTTGTGAGGTAATAATTTATGAAAGGTATAGGTTATTGTTAGTCAGGGCCATTCTTTTGTAGGGATTTTTGAAAGCCAGATTGCGTTGCGCTAAAAATATGTGTGTCAGTTTAAGCACAGTCATTTATAATTTTTCTAAGGGGACGTTTCACAATCTATACTGGCTTTTACGCCATTCCCGGCCGCTGTGGACGAGCGGTCCTAGGCGCTACAGTCTGCAACCGCGCGACCGCTTCGGTCGCAGGTTCGAATCCTGCCTCGGGCATGGATGTGTGTGATGCCCTTAGGTTAGTTAGGTTTAAGTAGTTCTAAGTTCTAGGAGACTGATGACCTCAGCAGTTAAGTCCCATAGTGCTCAGAACCACTTGAACTTTTTTTTTTTTTTTTTTTTCTGACGACATATGGAAGTTTGGGTCTGGCCATTGGTAGAGCGCGAACAGCCAAATGGTTGAGTGACCTTTCGGCACGCTCGCAGCACGGACGTCTTGTTTACGTGCGCGCCGCGCAGCTCACTCGCTGAGTTGTTTAGGTTACTCTGCCGTCTTAGCGCGCTATATTTCCTTCGAAAGAAAATGGCTTATGCCCACAGAAAAAATTACCTTTTCACCTGAATATGCCCGACCAAAAGCACTTGAAATCGAAGAATTTATCAGAGATGAAGTCAAGATTGATTGCAACGATGTTGTTGGCATCCACCTGTCTATAGTAAGCAGTGTGGTGTACGTGAAATAGGTTAACGAAGACATATGTGACAAAATTCTAAGTGCAGCTCAAAGTCGTCTTAAGTTCCATCACTCCGATGGATACATCGGTGACGTAACTGTGGAACATGCTGCTCTTCGACTGCGGACGATCCGCGTATTTGAACTCCCTTTCGAAATGCCTTCAGAGGTAGCGGTATCTGCGTTCCGCCCATATGGAAAGGTGATTAGTCATACATCTGAAAAGTGGGTTCACGATCTCTGACCTTTACTCTGTAAACAGCATAGAAGGATTGAGTAATATCATTTTATCCGTCAAAAATAATATTATATACAGACGAAATCACGTGATTCACACAACTTGTCGCGAGACGAATATTGCCTCCAAGATGTATTATGAACGTCACTCCATCTAGATGTAAGTAAAATTTTAAGACAGTTTTGTATGAAACGTACATAGACGTAAGTAACTGTATTAATTGTAACACCAACAGGTACAACTGACAATGGCATACTAACCGAAACAAGCTTGTAGTGAAGAAATACGACCAGCACAAGATAGATGATTTTTTTTGCAACTAACTGGGAATCAATTAATATAAAAACACTAGGAAATCGTTATTACGAACCGCAGTACCTGCATTTTTATTTTCAGAAGATACTGCGATTTTTAGTTAAGTGACCAAATGTTTATTTTACTCAGTAAATACGTATAAAACTACTGTAACTTATTTTCATTTAATTGTGTGTTGTTCTTTTAACTGCTGCATGAAGCTGGGCCCATTTTATTCATTCTTTTATTTTTTCGTTTGGTGCTCTTTGCTGGTTCGCCGTCCGTAGCGGCGGAAGATTACCGAAAGCAGTCACATGTGAATCCTAGGTCCCCAGTTGCTATTCTTTAATCGGCAACTTTAATATTCCAAGCGATTTTTCATTTTATGCTCCTTACAGAGGCGTTTCATAAGAGACAAATTATAATGACGCAAATAGCCATGTAAATTTTTACTGAACTTTCCAGCTCGGGATCTGAGGACACTGAGTAACATTTAGTTGAAATGAAATTTCATTTCATTTTTCAGGAATGTGCCACCAAAAAGGAACGACTGTTTGGATTTAATAAGCTAATGAAAAATAATTTATCAATAAGGAACATTACGAAATTACACCTTACTTTGTGTATCGAAATTCCACAAAGCTTTCTTTACTTCTGACACACGTACGTTATACATCGTACACACAGGCTGAGACGCCCATGTGGTTATCCACATCAATCAGTCACGGAGCACATCGAGCGTCTCAGGCTGCGTTCTCATAAGAATAATTTGATGAAGAAAGGCATTCATGTCCGCCTGACACAGCAACGTCGTCGCTTAACCCATTACTTTGTTCTACGTTGTTAACTTAGTTACCATGAGGATGAACTGCACCAATCTCCGAACCTATGCAAGTGTTCCTGCATTTCGCCACAATTCTCTGGCGTTGCATCCTTCCTGTACGCAGCATCATCATACACGAACAGCGTTATGCAGCTTCGTACGTTATTTATCATATATACAGGGCTATTACAAATGATTGAAGCGATTTCATAAATTCACTGTAGCTCCATTTATTGACATATGGTCACGACACACTACAGATACATAGAAAAACTCATAAAGTTTTGTTCGGCTGAAGCCGCACTTCAGGTTTCTGCCGCCAGAGCGCTCGAGAGCGCACTGAGACAAAATGGCGACAGGAGCCGAGAAAGCCTCTATGTCGTGCTTGAAATGCACTCACATCAGTCAGTCATAACAGTGCAACGACACTTCAGGACGAAGTTCAACAAAGATCCTCCAACTGCTAACTCCATTCGGCGATGGTATGCGCAGTTTAAAGCTTCTGCATGCCTCTGTAAGGGGAAATCAACGGGTCGGCCTGCAGTGAGCGAATAAACGGTTGAACGCGTGCGGGCAAGTTTCACGCGTAGCCCGCGGAAGTCGACGAATAAAGGAAGCAGGGAGCTAAACGTACCACAGCCGACGGTTTGGAAAATCTTACGGAAAAGGCTAAAGCAGAAGCCTTACCGTTTACAATTGCTACAAGCCCTGACACACGATGACAAAGTCAAACGCTTTGAATTTTCGGCGCGGTTGCAACAGCTCATCGAAGAGGATGCGTTCAGTGCGAAACTTGTTTTCAGTGATGAAGCAACATTTTTTCTTAATGGTGAAGTGAACAGACACAATGTGCGAATCTGGGCGGTAGAGAATCCTCACGCATTCGTGCAGCAAATTCGCAATTCACCAAAAGTTAACGTGTTTTGTGCAATCTTACGGTTTAAAGTTTACGGCCCCGTTTTCTTCTGCGAAAAAAACGTTACAGGACACGTGTATCTGGTTATGCTGGAAAATTGGCTCATGCCACAACTGGAGACCGACAGCGCCGACTTCATCTTTCAACAGGATGGTGCTCCACCGCACTTCCATCATGATGTTCGGCATTTCTTAAACAGGAGATTGGAAAACCGATGGATCGGTCGTGGTGGAGATCATGATCAGCAATTCATGTTATGGGCTCCACGCTCTCCCGACTTAACCCCATGCGATTTTTTTCTCTGGGGTTACGTGAAATATTCAGTGTTTAAACCTCCTCTACCAAAAAACGCGCCAGAACTGCGAGCTCGCATCGACGATGCTTTCGAACTCATTGATGGGGACATGCTGCGCCGAGTGTGGGAGGAACTTGATTATCGGCTTGATGTCTGCTGAATCACTAAAGGGGCACATATCGAACATTTGTGAATGCCTAAAAAAACTTTTTGAGTTTTTGTATGTGTGTGCAAAGCATTGTGAAAATATCTCAAATAATAAAGTTATTGTAGAGCTGTGAAATCGCTTCAATCATTTGTAATAACCCTGTATATTATATGGTGACTCTTTCCAAACTCTAGGGATTCACCGATGAGAGGATATGGAACAAAAAAGGTCTAATGAACTTATGTCCGGAACTGCATGGTTTCCATGCTAGAGACCATTTATTCAATCACACATTGTCACAGAGACTGTTGTATAATATGCGTCGTTCCATGCACCGCAGTTACAGTATGTACTGAATATGGTTTCCATGAGCCTCAACGCATGCGTGTACGCGCCGTAGCGTGTTCTGTCTCACAGTTTCATGTCGCCCAGGCTGCATGAGAACAGTACCACAGGCAGCATGAATACGCTGCTCCACTGTCTCCACATCCGGGATGGGCTCTGCATACATGATACTTTTTAGATGGACCCATAACCAGAAATCGCACGGGTTGAGATCCGGTGAACGAGCAGGCCATGCAACTGGACCCACTCTTCCGATCCACCGACCAGGGAAGACACGACTGAGACGCGTCCGGACGCTAAAGGCGAAGTGGGCTGGAGCACCATCACGTAGCAGCCACACAGCCCTGTAAGTCATCAGTGGTACTTCTTCCAGTATGGGTGGCAACTATAGCCGAAAGAAACGCCGACAGTTCCTGCCTGTTAGGCGGCGTGGAAAGAAGACTGGTCCCAACACTAGCTCGCCACTTATCCAGGCCCACACACGGCTGCACCGATGATGATGATTCGCTGTCACCATATCATGGGGGTTCTACGTACTAACCGCTAGATGACTGTTATGGAAGTTGAAGACACCACTCCGCGTAATGGTGGTCTCATCTGTGAATAGGATGGATGTCAAATCCCGGAATCGTGGTTGCCTGGTGAAGAAATCAGTGACAAAACTGCTCCAGATGTGGAAAGTCTGTCGCTAGTAAGCCCCGACACGGTGTAACTATCAGTAACAGTTGTCATGGACAAAGTTCCACACGGTCGTATGGCTTACCTCTGTACTGGTGGGGCAACTGTCTGGTACTGACACGGCGGTCGCCCCCCACAGTGTTAATCACATTTTCATCAGAGTCTGGTGTCCGAACATTTGGGGTATGTCCTTCATGATTTCCTGCTTCCTGAAATGACCCTGTCTCAGACAAACGGCAAAGCACTGTTGCAAACATTGAATGCTGCAGTTGTTGTCGGCGGGGACAGGTCTCCTGATACAACCTTGGGGTCCGACACCTGTTCCCATTCGCCATTCCGTAAGTAAACACCATGTCGGTAAGCTCTCGATTCGAATACGGAACCTTTGCGTACAACGCTGTATCACATCCACTACACGATGAGTCAGCAAGAGAAGTGACTCAACATCACCACTTACTGCGGCAGGAGCGGGCGCTAGGGCATCACATATGAGGAACAATACCACACCTTAGGTGGAAACCATGCAGACTTTAACTGTGGCTGCATGGAACAGCCCGTGGTAAACCGCGGTCTCTATAACAAAGTATGACTGAATAAATTGCCTCTAGCATGGAAACCATGCATTTCCCTACATAAATTCATTAGTTTTGTTCGGTATCCTCTCATCGATCAACTCTTTGTGTGTGTGTGTGTGTGTGTGTGTGTGTGTGTGTGTGTGTGTGTGTCTGTGTGTGTGTGTGCGCGTATTGTAAACAGTTATGGTCCAAAAAAAATGGTTCAAATGGCTCTGAGCACTATGCGACAACTTCTGAGGTCATCAGTCACCTAGAGCTTAGAACTAATTAAACCTAACTAACCTAAGAACATCACGCACATCCACGCCCGAGGCAGGATTCGAACCTGCGACCGTAGCGAGTTATGGTCCATACAGTCACAATGTGCATTATTTTTTTCAGCGTGCAACTGTATGTGTGATATCCGCAATTCAAGGAACATGGCATCCATTTCGGCGCCTTTACATACAGCACTCTGGATTTTATAGAAAAACATATCTCTGTTTACGAAATCCAAGTTCCATATTGATACCTACAGAGGAGATTTTCCTTGCTCAAAACGGTCATATGCAAGTACAGTATAAAATGTCTGTAATAGGCTGAATTTAGTGATATAGGGTTCTAATTACGAACAAGATTTTTCTAACGTTTATATCTTGTGCGACACAATCACGCATTAACAAAAAAGATTGTATGTGTGATATCCGCAATTCAAGGAACATAGCATCCATTTCGGCGCCTTTACATACAGCACTCTGGCTTTTATAGAAAAACATATCTCTGTTTACGAAATCCAAGTTCCATATTGATACCTACAGAGGGGTTTTTCCTTGCTCAAAACGGTCATATGCAAGTACAGTATAAAATGTCTGTAATAGGCTGAATTTAGTGATATAGGGTTCTAATTACGTACAAGATTATTCTAACGTTTATATCTTGTGCGACACAATCACGCATTAACAAAAAAGTCGCCATCTGTGGTTCAAAAACTTACTATTTTCCTCTGTAGCAGAGTGTGGACAGACTAGTACCGGTAGATTAAAACTATGTGCCGGATCTGAATTCAGACACGGGACCTTTCCCATTCGCGGACGAGGGCTCTACCGACTAAGCTACACAAGCACGACTCACACCTTTACTTCAGATAGTACCTCTTCTCTTACGTTCCAAACCACACAGAAGTTCTCCTGCGGAACTTGCAAGACTAGAACTCCCGAGAGAAAGGATAATATAATGAAGTGGCTCAGTCACAGCCTAGAAGTTTAAGAGGATTGATTCCAGAACGAATTTTCACTCTGCAGCTGAATGTTGGCTCATTTGAAACTTCTTTGCAGATCGAAACTGTGTGCCGCCTCGAGTCCCGAAACTGGGAACTTTGCGTATAGCTTCCAGGAGTGCCGCTCCCGTAAAATACGCTAGAGATGTTGTGTGAATCTTGTAAGGTAGGGGAGAGGTGCTGGCGGGATTAAAGCTGTGATGGTGGGTAGTGAGTAGTAGGCGGTGAAAAAAAAAGTACCACGCAACGTGAAAACTACAGCAGCACAGCTCAAAACATCTTTATACAGTGTCCAGTCACATTAACGTAAACACCTTTGAAAAGCCTGAATAACAACCTTCTGCTTCTCGCCAAATGTAGGAAGAGAGTCAGTGAGGTTGTGGATGGTGCCAACAGGGTTGAGGAGCCATGCCGACGGCAGTACCGTGCGTAGTTGCACTAGGACTCTCAGTTGAGGATCCATGGTGCGAACAACCACCTCTATCTGGTCCTACAGATTGGGTTTACGTCCGTGGTGTTTGATGGCTAGGGGAGAACGGTATACACTCACCCTGGTGCTCTTCGAACTGCGAACGTACACTGCGAGCTGTGTGACACTTTGCATTGTCCTGCTGGAAGATGTGCACCGTGCCGAGGAAAAACAGACTGCACTTAGGGGTAGACCTGGCCCTATGGATAGATGCATACTCGTGGTGGTCCATTCTGCCATCCAGAATGACGACATTACCCAGGGAGTACCCTCCTGGTGGTTTGATGTTTGCTTTCAGACGTTTCACGCCAATGGCCAACTGGGGCATAAAACACGATTAATCTGAAAAAGCCTCCTGACGACACACAGCGGACGTCCAACTGCGTTACTGGCTTGCAAATTCCCTCCGTCGCCGATCAACAGAAGTCAACATGGTTGTAGGCAGCAGGCGCGCGCTACGGAGGCCGATACGCAGCTGCGTTCTCTGAACTGCCATTGATCAGACACTGTCGGAAGCACCTTGGTTCGTCCGGGCGGTCAGCTGCTCAACTGTTGCACGTCTGTTCGCCCGCACCCGTCTCCGCAGCCGTCGTTGATCCCTGTCATCTGAGGCCTCTGGAACACTTCAGCTGCCTTGCCGCCATCTTGGGATGGTGGAATTTTCCCGTGCACGGTATACTTTAACCACGGCACCACAGTTTACGTTGCGTTGCGGAAATGCTTCCACCACTTGCCCGAAAGTCAATGATCGTGCCCTTTTGGACGTCAGACAAATCGCTCAGTGAAACTTCCTGGCAGATTAAAACTGTGTGCCGGACCGAGACTCGAACTCGGGAGCTTTGCTTTTCGCGGGCAAGTGCTCTACCATCTGAGCTACCCAAGCTGTGAGGACGGGGCGTGAGTCGTGCTTGGGTAGCTCAGTTAGTAGAGCACTTTCCCGCGAAAGGCAAAAGTCCCGAGTTCGAGTCTCGGTCCGGCACACAGTTTTAATCTGCCAGGAAGTTTCATATCAGCGCACACTCCGCTGAAGAGTGAAAATTTCATTCTGAAATCGCTCAGTTTCTGCATTACGACACCGAATGCGCTGTTTCCCGCGTCCGCCCGACCCGCTTTATATACTTCCACTGCCAGTTGCAGCCACTGCTATCTTTGCTTGGTTATTCTACGCTGACGTTGAAAATAAGTGGTGGTCATATTAATGTGACTGGACCATCTATTACATTAGTTTGCGCCTGCAGTAAATCATTATTCAAAAAATGGTCATTCACAGTGTATTTCTTCACGACGTGTCATCGTATTCGGAAACGCTGCTCTTAGAGATGCAGCACAAACCCCCGTGCCTGTTGCAGTGGCTGTTTTGTGACGCTACACAGCCAGGCCTGCAACTGCAGCTGCAGCTGGGAGCGTGCGTACAGCTAGTGTGCCAGCCAGGGGAAGGAAGGCCGCGATAATTGCGTGCGCCCGTAACGAACGGCGTAACCGGCGGAGATTGCGTAGTTAGCCAGTTATGGCGGCCCTGCGCCGCTCGCAGGCTCCAGATCCCCGGGCCAAACACGTTCCGCGTCTCTCCAGTCCGAACAGCGCGCGCGTGTGCTGCTGCCAGCGGGCAAACACACACACACACACACACCAACTCCTCGGCGACACACCCTTTTGCAGATTTATGACGCGCTCTTAAATAAATATCTTCTGCCTGACGTTTCAGTTACGATGCGCAGTGAAACCGGAGCTCAATTAGATGAGGTTTTAACCGAAAAGTTTACGTTTCGAATACATTTGTGGTACTGAGAACTATAAGGGGCTAAAGGACATAGTCATCGGTTTTGAGATTGTACCGTGTATGCAGGCAATTAAAAGGATGTAACGTAGTGATTCAATGGTACATGGAAAGTAAACAAAATATCCCTATCATATATACAGGGTGATTCACCTGTTCCTACCACTGAGTTCTATGCAACCCGCAATACCCTCAAATACCATACGAAACATTTTCATGTTGTCTCGCCCACAACATGCAAACTAGTAGTCCCACAGAAGAATTGGGCAGCACCTTCTTGTAGGAAATGTAATGTAGTTAAATTTCGTACTGGAATATGTTTTTGCTGGAGGATGTAGTTCACGAATTATTCAAGAAAAACGTACAAAACTGACCTTCAAAGGTGTTTTCCTTTAATAAGTAGAAAAAGGATGAATTTTGTACAGTATGTAAACCATAGTTACTGGTGTATGAAACGCCAGAATTTCTTTAATTTATGAAAAAATGAATGAGCTGTTACATCTTAAACTTCATATTTAGAAAAACTCAAATGTTATAGTTCATTATCTCAGTTTTTACCACAGTTGTTAATAGATTTGGAAAATTCTACTGTTTCATACACCTGTAAGTCTGGTTAGTATGCTGAGCAAAATTCATCGAAGAATCTCTGTTACTTATTAAGAAAAGTGTACTTATGGCAACAAATATAGCCAATAGTAAGTGAAAATATGATGGCGTTTCAGATGTAAAAAATTTATTTGTTATCTTTTTGAACTTCCACTGCTATGAGTGTGGATACTGGATCCTTCCTGCTCATGGTGACAAAGTTTGATTAATTTATTTGCAAAAGTATAGACAGTGGAAATTAAAATTTCCTATGATGCCTCTCCTGCTCCAAGTTGGCCCGTTCGACGTCTAAGCCCCTTAATAAGAAATACAGTTCTAAATGTTAATTAGTATTTCACCAACGTAAAGTGGGTATGTTATATTTCCATAAGAAATAGAGGATGCTGAGTTAGGGTTAAAAAAATTCAGAGCTATGAGACTGGTGGTTTCTCTAAATATTTAGTTTCTACAAACATCTGTTTTTCTCAAAATTCTGTATTTTGTGCCCTTGTGGTTCTCTGTCCCTTACTTGTACTAACTGCGGTAACATTTCATGCTGAGGTCTATGGTGATTCAAAAGCACACATTCACAATTATCACGCAAACGGTTGTTTTAAGTCTTTCTGAGTCTTCGCTGCGAGTCGCGATATATCCTGTACAACCAGCAGTGAGACCGGAGAGCGACTGAGGGGAACCATAGGCACATTACTATTAGTAAAATGTTTCTATACGCCGCTGTCTTGCGATAGGTCAATGTATTAACATGTAACGGCGGTAGTATTAGGAGGTCATCGTGGGAACAGAAAGCACAGCAGGAGGAGGAACGGAAAAGCGCCAGAAGAAAAAAAGGCGGGCGGATGCACAGCAGGCGACACGAAATATCTGCTGGGTTCTAAAGGTGTAGAAAAAAAGTATCTGCAAGCACTGGATCCACGTTCCAGTCACTGCTTCGAACGGACAGCTCTTTGTTCATCATAACCTAAAGTTCCACGTAATAAAAGTTAGTTCCGATACAACATAACAGGCACTTTCGGCTATAATATGTACACAATTTATTTGCCTCGTTTCGTATCAGTATTCATAACTTGTTTTTACTTCAGCATCTACTATCGGGTGACTCAAGTCTCCATTTTTGGTTTCCTTTTCAGAAATTACGAGTTATATCACTAAAATTTCCTGAAACTCAGACTACCTCATATTCGCAGTGATATATTAGGTTTTGTCTAGGGTAGCTTCAATGAACTAATATCACCAACTCGTTTTTGACACCTTCTCTAAAAAGCATTTTCAACCAACAGACATATCTCAGCAGAAGCAAGAGATCAGAACACCTTTATTCAGACAACTACGCTGGTGTGAAAGTGACTTCCGCATCGTGTGTCACTGCCAAGGAGGATAGCTCGGTGAAACATAGAAAGAACTGCCACAGTATAACGCAGAAGGAGAAATACGCAGTGAGATGAGCTGAAATGACATTTTTTATGAAAATATAATAGTTACATTCAAGCCACCGCGATTCATGGTGGTCCCCTGGACGGTACAAAAGGCAGGATATGGTCCTTAACAGAGTGTGTGAACGCCACGGACGGCAGTGTACGTTCGACAACCTGCTCCTATCCTGTCCACAAGGCTGGTAAAGAGTTGTGGTGAGGTGTTCTATTCCCCCACTAACGAGGTTCAGAACTGCTGAATGGTCGTCGGTTCATGTGGACGTGCTGCAAGGTATCTCACACGTGTTCGGTGGGGTATGCCGGGAGAACGCGCAGGGCCGGGTATCCTCTGGTTCCAAGAGCTCCTATACACGAGCATTTCGATGAGGTCGTGCATTGTCGTACACAGAAATGAAGTTAGAGTCGAATGCACTCCCAAAAAGACGCACATTGGAAAAAAAAGAAGGAAGGAAGATTAGTGTGTCAGGTTCCTTCGATATCAAGGACATGAGAGATGGAGCACAAGCTTGGGTTGTTGGAAGGATGGGGTGTGCCAACCACTGAGCCAACTCGTTTGGTCAAAGTCTTGGAGATCAGTCCGCCCGTGCAATGTTATGCCTTCCTACACCATAAAACCTGGACCACCATACTGATCATGGTCGACAATATTCTAGGGTCCATTAGGTGTTCCCAACTCTCGCATCGCAAAAAGCGATAACTAGTATTAATCAACTACTGTATTAATCATAAAAATCGCTTTCAGACCTTCTACTCTGACGTCCCTTCAGTTCAATCAACATATCTTGAGCACGACTGCATGCGAATACAACCGGCAGTACGTAAGCGGTTCCCACTTTTATTATAACGAACTTCAACTTTCATGAAATCGTCCATCTCAGTTTACACTTATACAGGATGAGTCAGGAAGAAAGGTATATGTTTTGAGAGGTGACAGTTTTAATGAATCTGAACAAAAAGCTAAATATTGACATGTGCACTGATGACAGTGCCACTAAAGCAGAGTTATTAAACACGCTTTTCCGAAACTTCTTCACCAATGAAGACAAAGTAAATGTTCCTGAATTCCAATCAAGAAACGACTGCCAAATTGAGAAACATAGAAGTAGATATCCTCGGTGAAGCAAAGCAGCTTAAATTACTTAATACATTGTAACGGAACTGAAATGATGGTGGGCTGACAGTAATTTGGAGCCCGCGCGTCGGAAACGGGCGCGCTGGTGTGAGACTGCCAGGGAGTGCACCCTGATGCCATCTATTGGCGAAACTGGGAATTAGCGCTGCCTGTCAGACAATCCACTAAGCTCTCGGAGTCAAATGTATTCTTTTTCTTGGTAATTAAGTTATTACTGTATGATTTAATGTTATAAGGCGCTAGTAGTAAATTATTATGACTGGTATGAACTCCAGGGTAATAAATATAAATATTCTTAAATACTAAATGATTTCGGTGAAAAGGTGGTAGGGGAACGCCCCCACTCTTGGTGATACGAGCGTAGCTAGAGGTAGCTGGAGACACAGGGACTGAACAATGGAATGGCCTGGGGAGTGTTGACGTGATCGGACGTGCGTAACTGTGCTCACGCAAAAGTGATTGTGCAACAGCAAACAGGAGAATATCGTCGCCGTTTGTGGAGTAGAACGCGACGAATGGTTGTCGAAGCCGTCGCTATGCCACTGGGACTGATTTTATGGCGGACGTGCAGTAACTTATACGAGTGCTACAGCTCGTAGTTCCAGCCGCCATTGAGGGCATGAGGCGTGAAGAGCTGCGTTAGCCACAAGCATCTCACCACCAGCACTGACACGTCTACCCAAGGCAAGACTGCTTGCAATTGTGAAGTCGAACTTTGTATACATGTAAAAGGAGAATACCAGTTTTCTCTTATGCAAATACAGAGGACAGAATATAGTAATGAGTAAAATTACGAGGCATGTTGTTCATTGTAAAGTGTAGTAACCTGAAACATAGTGTAGTGAAATCAGACTGAGGCCACCATCGCCTCTTTCATTTACAATTCTTTTTGTTGTAGAATACTTTAACGGATAAGAATGTTGAAAAGAGCAATGGTCACACCAGAATGAGTCGCCTATTTATAGTTACTTAAATTTTTCTGAGTAACCTTTCAAGTAAAGTCACTTAAGCAATTCTATATCAATTGTCCAAAGAGTAATATCCAAAATCATTACATAAAGTTGAAAGACAGAATTTTGTTAACCTAAGTTGCATAAGTTGTCTTGGTGGTAATTACCAAGCCAACTCACAGAAATTGAGAGAGTATTTGCTTTGTAGAATCACCTAGAATGATCAGAAATAGTAATATTCAGAATTAAGTTTAAATACAACTCAAGCCGTTTCACTTTGAAACGAGCCAAAAAATTGATTTATTCTTTTGCTCCTTCAGAGCTGGCGACCGTAGTTATAAGTATTTTCAGGAGGATTCGACGGTAAGTCTGCTGCTCTCGTCGTGCTGATAGGATTACCCACTGCTGCTAGCAGTGGTGATTGGACACATAAGCTCACTACCAAGTTAAGTGGGTCAGGTAGGCAGTGTTACCGTGTGAACTGTAGGGCACTGGATGCCGTGGATCGAACCCGTTCAATCATCACAGCTCTTTGGGAAATAGTCCGGTTAGGAGTGTACTAATCATTAGGTAAATACTGGCGAGTAACGGTGAAAAATGTATACGCAAGTGAATTTAGCAAGGTCCATGTAGCACCTAGTTAATGTGGTGCAATGGCGAGGGTAGGAGTGGAGTAAAAGTGAGCTGAGCTTGTGGCAGCTGTGCTGTCTTCAAAGATTAACAACGTGAATTCACTACTATCTCTTACCATTAGGACTGAGCTATTTACGGTTAAAATACGTAGCAGTAAGCGGAAAGGCGTGACAGCTACAAGTCCGTATCGGCTTTATACATACGGAAGTAGGAAGCGGGTCATTCTGTCAGTGGAGGGGGTTAAAACAACCGAGTCAGTTGAGAAAATACCCCATTTGCTGATGGAAAGATTCGGCGGTTCGGTCGCAAATTGCAAGACCTCCGGTCCAGATTGCATACAAGTCAGGTTCCTTTCAGAGCATGCTGATACAATACCTCCATATTTAGCAATTATATACAACCGCTCGCCTCACAGAAAGATCCGTACGTAACGACCGGAAAATTGTTCAAGCCACACCAGTACCCAAAAAGGGAAGTTGGAGTAATTTGCTGAATTACAGTCCCATACCACTAACTTCATTTTGCAGTTGGGTTTTAGAACATATACTGTCTTAGAACATTATGAACTACCTCGAAGAAAACGATTTATTGATACATAGTCAGTACGGATTCAGAAAATATCATTCTTGTGAAATTCAACTAGCATTTTATACTGCGTCAAGTAATAAGTGCTGTCGACAGGGAACGTCAAATTGATTCCATATTTTTAGATTTCCAGAAGTCTTCCGACTCCGTTCCTCACAAGCGAGTTGTAACCAAACTGCGTGTCTTTGGAATATCACCTCAGTTGTGTGACTGGATTCGTGATTTCCTGTCAGAAAGGTCACACTTCGTAGTAATAGACGGAAAGTCATCGAGTAAAACATAAGAAATATCCGGCGTTCCCCAACGAAGTGTTATAGGCCCTCTATTATACCTGATCTATATTATCGACATAGGAGACAATCTCAGTAGCCGTCTTAGACTGTTTGCAGATGATGCTGTCATTTACCGTCTTTTAAAGTAATCAGATGATCAAAACGAATTACAAAATGATTTAGATAACATATCTGTATGGTGCGAAAAGTGGCACTTGACCCTGAATAAAGAAGAGTGTGAAATTATGCACATGTGTATTAAAAGAAATCCACTAAACATCGATCACGCGATAAGTCACAAAAATCTGAGGGCTGTAAGTTCAACTAAATACTTAGGGATTACAATTACAAATAACCTAAATTGGAACTATCACATAGATAATATTGTGAGTGGAGCAAACCAAAGACTGCGATTCATTGGCAGAACACTTAGAAGGTGCAACAGGTCTACTAAAGAGGCTGCTTAAACCACGCTTGTCCGCCCTATTCTAGAGTATTGCTGTGCGGTGTGAGATCAGCATCAGGTGGGACTGATGGATGACATCGAAAAAGTTCAAAGAAGGGCAGCTCGTTTTGTATTATCGCGAAATAGGGGGGATAGTGCCACAGACATGATACGTGAAGTGGAATGGCAATCAACAAAACAAAGGCGTTTTTCGTTACGACGGGATCTTCTCATGAAATTTCAATCACCAGTTTTCTCCTCTGATAGCGAAAACATTTTGTTGGCACCGACTTACGTAGGGAGAAATCATCATCACAATAAAATAAGAGAAATCATGGCTCGCGCAGAAAAATTTATATGCTCGTTTTTCCCGCGCGCCGTTCGATAGTGGAACGGAGGAGGACAGCTTGAAGGCAGTTCAGTGAACTCTCTGCCAAGCACTTTATTGTGAATAGCAGAGTAATAACTTAGATCTAGATGTAGATGCCCTACTTAGACTGGTTTTGGAGATAGAACAGACTTCATATCATTTTTCATTTTTCTTCTGAGAACAATAGTTCACGCGAAGACAGCGCGAAAGTACTGAAAACCTTGTGCGAAACGCGCATGCGCTGTAATGTCGGTACCGGGTGACAATTATTGAGCTATATGAAAAAAAGTAAATTAGTAACAAACTACGACGTGTACACACTTTATTCAACATGTAAACGTCACTACAGATATTTCAATTTAGGTTATGACATCTTCGATATGCGAGTCGTGAATGACAATGATGTGGCGCAGACCAACAGCGAAATTCTGCATGGTCCGCTGAAGTGTCGGAACATCGATACTGTCGATGACCTCCTGGATGGCTGTTTTCAGCTCAGAAATGATTTTGGAGTTGTTGCTGTACACCTTGTCCTTAATATAGTTCCACAAAAAGGAGTCGCATGTGTTCACATCCGGAGCATATGGCGGCTAATACCGGAGCGCGGCGCCAAAGTGCTCCTCCAGGACATCAAACACTCTCCGGCTTCGACGGTGTCGAGCTCTGTCTTGCATGAACCACATCGTGTCGAAATCAGGCTCACTTTGGATAATGGGAATAAAATCATCTTCCTAAACCTTCACGTACCGTTCGGTAGCCAACGTTCCATCAAGGAATATCACACCGATTATTCCGTGATTGGACACTGCACACCAAACAGTCACCAATTGAGTGTGAAGAGACTTCTCGGTCGCGAAATACGAATTCTCTGTCCCGCAAATGCGCTAATTTTGCTTATTGACGAACCCATCCACATGAAAGTGACGTTCGTCGTTAAACCAAACCATATCAGGCGCATACTTATGCACATCATGCCCCGCGGCTAACCGTGCAGTTTGAACGTCCTAACGCAAACCGTTCAGAAGTTATGACGATTTTATTTCATATAGTTCAATAATTGTCGCCCTGCGGCTTTTGTAGGCCAGTTTGAGGTAGTTTCCGACTACGAGTGTCCCGTATCAAATTCTTCGTCTCGACTGCCTCTACACTATTCCGCTACGTGGTGAACAGTGACAAGTTTGAATAGTACAAAACATAAATAACAATATGCATTAAACGTGTTCTACATCGGATATCATTTGTCCATACGAAGTTTTCTATTTACATTCACTGAGACTATCATCCTCAAAGCATGTACGTTTCCTCCTGACTCAGTCGGTATAAGGGGCAGCCAAAGAAAAACGAGAGAAATAGAAAGAAGTAAGTAAACTATTTATTAAAAAACTTCCTGGCAGATTAAAACTGTGTGCCCGACCGAGACTCGAACTCGGGACCTATGCCTTTCGCGGGCAAGTGCTCTACCAACTGAGCTACCGAAGCACGACTCACGCCCGGTACTCACAGCTTTACTTCTGCCAGTACCTCGTCTCCTACCTTCCAAACTTTACAGAAGCTCTCCTGCGAAACTTGCAGAACTAGCACTCCTGAAAGAAAGGATATTGCGGAGACATGGCTTAGCCACAGCCTGGGGGATGTTTCCAGAATGAGATTTTCACTCTGCAGCGGAGTGTGCGCTGATATGAAACTTCCTGGCAGATTAAAACTGTGTGCCCGACCGAGACTCGAACTCGGGACCTATGCCTTTCGCGGGCAAGTGCTCTACCAACTGAGCTACCGAAGCACGACTCACGCCCGGTACTCACAGCTTTACTTCTGCCAGTACCTCGTCTCCTACCTTCCAAACTTTACAGAAGCTCTCCTGCGAAACTTGCAGAACTAGCACTCCTGAAAGAAAGGATATTGCGGAGACATGGCTTAGCCACAGCCTGGGGGATGTTTCCAGAATGAGATTTTCACTCTGCAGCGGAGTGTGCGCTGATATGAAACTTCCTGGCAGATTAAAACTGTGTGCCCGACCGAGACTCGAACTCGGGACCTATGCCTTTCGCGGGCAAGTGCTCTACCAACTGAGCTACCGAAGCACGACTCACGCCCGGTACTCACAGCTTTACTTCTGCCAGTACCTCGTCTCCTACCTTCCAAACTTTACAGAAGCTCTCCTGCGAAACTTGCAGAACTAGCACTCCTGAAAGAAAGGATATTGCGGAGACATGGCTTAGCCACAGCCTGGGGGATGTTTCCAGAATGAGATTTTCACTCTGCAGCGGAGTGTGCGCTGATATGAAACTTCCTGGCAGATTAAAACTGTGTGCCCGACCGAGACTCGAACTCGGGACCTATGCCTTTCGCGGGCAAGTGCTCTACCAACTGAGCTACCGAAGCACGACTCACGCCCGGTACTCACAGCTTTACTTCTGCCAGTACCTCGTCTCCTACCTTCCAAACTTTACAGAAGCTCTCCTGCGAAACTTGCAGAACTAGCACTCCTGAAAGAAAGGATATTGCGGAGACATGGCTTAGCCACAGCCTGGGGGATGTTTCCAGAATGAGATTTTCACTCTGCAGCGGAGTGTGCGCTGATATGAAACTTCCTGGCAGATTAAAACTGTGTGCCCGACCGAGACTCGAACTCGAGACCTATGCCTTTCGTGGGCAAGTGTTCTACCAACTGAGCTACCCAAGCACGACTCACGCCCAGTCCTCACAGCTTTAATTCCGCTCAGTTGGTAGAGCACTTGCCCGCGAAAGGCAAAGGTCCCGAGTTCGAGGCTCGATGGGGCACACAGTTTTAATCTGCCAGTAACTTTCATATCAGCGCACACTCCGCTGCAGAGTGAAAATCTCATTCTGGAAACATCCCCCAGGCTGTGGCTAAGCCATGTCTCCGCAATATCCTTTCTTTCAGGAGTGCTAGTTCTGCAAGTTTCGCAGGAGAGCTTCTGTAAAGTTTGGAAGGTAGGAGACGAGGTACTGGCAGAAGTAAAGCTGTGAGTACCGGGCGTGAGTCGTGCTTCGGTAGCTCAGTTGGTAGAGCACTTGCCCGCGAAAGGCATAGGTCCCGAGTTCGAGTCTCGGTCGGGCACACAGTTTTAATCTGCCAGGAAGTTTCATATCAGCGCACACTCCGCTGCAGAGTGAAAATCTCATTCTGGAAACATCCCCCAGGCTGTGGCTAAGCCATGTCTCCGCAATATCCTTTCTTTCAGGAGTGCTAGTTCTGCAAGTTTCGCAGGAGAGCTTCTGTAAAGTTTGGAAGGTAGGAGACGAGGTACTGGCAGAAGTAAAGCTGTGAGTACCGGGCGTGAGTCGTGCTTCGGTAGCTCAGTTGGTAGAGCACTTGCCCGCGAAAGGCATAGGTCCCGAGTTCGAGTCTCGGTCGGGCACACAGTTTTAATCTGCCAGGAAGTTTCATATCAGCGCACACTCCGCTGCAGAGTGAAAATCTCATTCTGGAAACATCCCCCAGGCTGTGGCTAAGCCATGTCTCCGCAATATCCTTTCTTTCAGGAGTGCTAGTTCTGCAAGTTTCGCAGGAGAGCTTCTGTAAAGTTTGGAAGGTAGGAGACGAGGTACTGGCAGAAGTAAAGCTGTGAGTACCGGGCGTGAGTCGTGCTTCGGTAGCTCAGTTGGTAGAGCACTTGCCCGCGAAAGGCATAGGTCCCGAGTTCGAGTCTCGGTCGGGCACACAGTTTTAATCTGCCAGGAAGTTTCATATCAGCGCACACTCCGCTGCAGAGTGAAAATCTCATTCTGGAAACATCCCCCAGGCTGTGGCTAAGCCATGTCTCCGCAATATCCTTTCTTTCAGGAGTGCTAGTTCTGCAAGTTTCGCAGGAGAGCTTCTGTAAAGTTTGGAAGGTAGGAGACGAGGTACTGGCAGAAGTAAAGCTGTGAGTACCGGGCGTGAGTCGTGCTTCGGTAGCTCAGTTGGTAGAGCACTTGCCCGCGAAAGGCATAGGTCCCGAGTTCGAGTCTCGGTCGGGCACACAGTTTTAATCTGCCAGGAAGTTTCATATCAGAGCACACTCCGCTGCAGAGTGAAAATCTCATTCTGGAAACTATTTATTAGTTCAAACGTAATCGCCGTATCTGTTAATGCATTTATCTCACTGTCGGACAAGATGTCAGTGTCATCACGGGAAAGCTCCTGAACCACGATTGCACCCGTGGGCGTACCTCTTCGTCCGAAGCAAATCGACGGTTACGAATTTCTCTCCTCAGGCCACCAACATATGACAATCACTTGGGAAGAGATCGGGACTGGTTGGAACATGTGTAAGGGTTTCCCAGCGAAACTTCTGCATCGTAGTCGAAACGACTTCGGCAACGTGTGGGTAAACTTTTCCCGTTCGCTTTAGCGACCGCTTTGTGGCGCGCTTTAAGGAATGTGGATACCGTGGTAGACCTCAACGGTCTCCGATGGAGCGGTACGAGTCCGCAGTGAGACGTAGACAGCAGCATCTTGGGCGCCTCAGTTGCCGGACCCCCGCCTGTAGCGGGTTTGCCCTCGGCCGGTGACGCGTGATCCATCTGGCGGGTGTCAGGGGAACGCCTCCCACCGGCCGATCCATCAGCCAGAGTGGAGAGCCGAGCCGGCTTATCTCGCCCGCGCTGGCCGAGTCACCACGGCAGAAGGCGCGCACCACATTCATCATTTACCAACGGCGCGACTGTCTCCCTGCCATTATTGACGAGGTTTCCGCTCGCACAAAGACAACGTTCATACGCACTGTGCCTTAGGAATCCTTCACTCGCGTCTTCTCTCTTTGCTTCTTTATTCTGTGACCTCCTCTAACTTTTATGTGGACACATATTTGTTTTGTGGCGTTCTGTAGCAAGTCTAGTTCAAGAGGAGGTCGAACGGATACTACAACACGCCTACACATTATTAGTAATTTATTAAAACTGGAACATGGTATATACTTAACTTTGGAAACGAGCAGCGTTCTCACAGATGACATGAAACTGACGCTTGCTGAAATAAGGAATACCAGTAGCCGTAGTATATATTAATCACGCGACCAGTTTCGACATTGCATTGCAGTTTAGACATAACATTACTGTTATCTTCAGACCGATATGTAAACTGAATGGTGATACCAAAACCTCGGTTATTAAATGGCTGGACTGCACATATCGTGTAAATACGAGCAGAAATCCATTAGAAAAAATCAAGATACATGGTACCTGTCCTAATACACAGAGAGTTGGATATTACCATTCGGTTTACAAAGGTGCCTGAAGATGACACTAATGCAGTGTCGAAACTGGTCGGTACGGCTGTTGGTATTCCTTACTTCTACAAGTTTATGACCTGCTGCAGTCCCACGTCCACTTCAGTGAATTGATGCTGTCGTTGACACTAACAGCATTTACCACTTCATTACAGAATGACATTTTCACACCAGAGTCTAACTGTCTTTAATATGACATAATGTTCTGGTCGCATGTACTGTACAACGAAGGTTCTGTCTTAGTAAGCGATGATATAATTGATAACCATCGCCGATTACATAGAGTGTGGGCTGAGCAGCAGTGTGATCGGACATAAATAACTCTCCAGCTGCGGCGGGATACGAAAAATCTTCGGGACGTTTCTACGCCAATGTCTCCGGTTCGCTGCTGGGTTCGGCAGAGATCGTCTTTACTTGTGGTGCTGCCTTGAGGTACAAATTTTCGCTATGAGGTCTCGTTCAGCGGCGGGCGTCACTTGTTTCTTATCACATATACATAAATATTTACGTTTAGGAGGATACGCTAGTAACGTTCTAGAGCCACACTGATCTGAAAATCACAGGTACAGAAATAACTGAAAGCAGAACACAAAAAAAAACCGCAAATCGCTCGACAGAGGAAAAGCGTGTCCTGTTAAGAATTTTCTTGACGCGCGGTTTCACAGTGACCGACACTTTATTGATGATTAAAGAATGATTCCATCAGGCTGTGCGGCTTTGTCAAAATTATGTATTTTTTAACGTATACTACACGTCTGTTTCGGCTGGGGAGCGTACAGGAAGAACACCTCCCCATCCATTCGTGGTAGCATGACATACTAGGGCGGGAGTTATCTGAGAGACATCTCCAAAACATTAATTTGCTGCTGCAAAGACCCTTATTATCATGGGGGTGGAGACTGTTTTGCAGATTCCGAGTCTTTTGGCTTTCAGAAGCATCTAAAGACAATTGTTGCGTTCCTCGACCAGAGAGCAGCATATGACAAAACCTGCACGCGAGTTGCAGTCCACAAGTTACAGGGCGCCACACCGTGAGCCAACAGCCAGGTCGCCTATTGAGCGAGATGCTCGGCAACGGACCATCTGGAGCCATCGTAAGCAGTGGAAGGAGGAAACAAATCAAACTGAACAATGAAAACATTGTCAGAGGATGGAAACACTCTTGCACAATACTTTCTCGTCTGAAGCTTCAACGTATCCCAGTCAAAACAGAAGTCACCCGTTTCCACTTAAACTACAGTACAGTTTGAGAACACAGTCCCTACCTGCAGTGAAACCGTGATCCTGGACAGAATATTAGGCCACTGACAAGATCTAATGAAGACAGCCGAGAGCTACGGAAACAGGAACAACTTCCTGCATAAACTGCGTAGCACCACGTCGAGATCTTCATCTTCTGACGGAATTTCAGCTGTAGATGTGGTATACTTTGCTGCGGAGTATAGTATAACACTGACTACCAATAGTGTCCACTTACAGAAGGTCACAAATGTTCAAATATGTGTAAAATCTAATGGGGCTTAATCGCTAAGGTCATCAGTCCCTAAGCTTACACACTACTTAACCTAAATTATCCTAAGGACAAACACACACACCCATGCCCGAGGGAGGACTCGAACCTCCGCCGGGACCAGCCGCACAGTCCGTGACTGCAGCGCCCTAGACCGCTCGGCTAATCCCGTGCGGCTATAGAAGGTCGACATAGAATGAAACAGTATTCGGCGTATATCACATGGAACGATAAGAGTCTACCTTTACGTATTGACGACTACGTTCAGGAACGTTCACCCACCCCAAATACGACAGCACAAATTGTTTCACAATGTAGAGGAAAGATATTCCTCACTCTGCCAAATTAAAGAAACGTGTTACACCGAGTGAACCAGAATTTTCATCTAGATGTAATGCAGCGACTGGTTCCGAATTTTTGCGGATCTCAACTTCATAAATTTTGCTGTAGCTCTATTTTCAGACCATAGATACCGAGATATGTCCCTGTTAATGATGTTTATTATCCTCAGAATGCAACAGACTCCGTCTTTCTTTTACAAAACTTATAAATTTTTCGTGTGGGTACGTCACCCGATACTACCGAAAGGAGAAAACTAATTTCAATTCCGCCGACAGTCTTTCGAAGCGGCCGGCCGTGGCGGCCGAGCGGTTCTAGGCGCTTCATTCTGGAATCGCGCGACCCCTACGGTCGCAGGTTCGAATCCTGCCTTGGGCATGGATGTGCGTGATCAGGTTCGAATCCTGCCTCGGGCATGGATGTGTGTGATGTCCTTAGTTCAGTTAGGTTTTGAAACGTCCCGTTAGAAAAATTTATGAATGACTGTGCTGATAAACCTCTTACATTATTTGATTTTAAAACAGCTGAGCAAAACTGAACGTGCTCAGACATTCACTAAAGTGACACACAATATTTTTAGCGCAACGCAATCTGACTTTCAATAATCCCTACAAAATAATGGCCCTGACTAACATTAACCTATACCTTTCACAAATCACTTACCTCACAAAAATCTTCGTTACTCGAACTACTGCAACACAGCGAGCGCCACTACTGCCAGCTAAATAAAAGATTCTAACTACTGAAGGCACTAACTACTGATAGGCATAGTTAGCAAATGAAAGATTTTGATAGAGAACAAACAACGTATTTACCCTAATAGTGTTAAAAAGTCATAATATATGTATATCGGTCCATGATATCCAATATTACAAATTTACTCTTTCTGATGGACACACGTCCAGATCGTCCGCTCTCAAAATTCCGCCATCTCTCTCGCCACATCCAGCACTGCTGGCGGCTCACCTCCAACTGCGCAACGCTACGCGCCAACTCCCCTGTCGGGGAATGAAGACTCCTACGCCATCTGTTGGTGTTCTGTTAAGTCTGTACATTGTGCTGCCCTCTGCAGCGGATATATTTCTACGATAACTGTAAAAGTGGACGTGTGTGAATAAAGGTGTGTGTGAGCAGAAGTTTTACTGTGTCCTTGATATCACTAGTGTGTAGCAACATTTTGGTGCCGAAACCCGGGAGAACACGAAGAGATAGAGTGCTACTACACATTAAAGAGGACTCGACGCCGGCGGAGAAGGTTTTGAGCGACTTCAATCTCAAAATCCGGTCACGTCACGCCACGTTCAGCTCACACAGATAAGTTGCGGCATTGCTCTGAAACTGTAGCAAAGGACACTGCGGGGCGATTGATTTGTATGTGATGTTACTTGATGCATGTTTGTTGGTGGCAGAGCAATAGAGGGCAGTTGGCGTATTATTTGCAAAGCACAACGGGGACTTGCTGAAGTATTGGTAGACTGCAGCGCCATCTGTTAGCAACAGCGACCACTACTAAAGGTCGCGGAGGTTGAAAACTGCACGGCCGCGCCATCTCTTGAGAACTACAAACATCACTAGGGGCTGCTAACGGTTCACACTCGAGGACAGCGCCATCCCTTAGCGATAGCATCCAACTGACGGGGTGTCTTGACCTTGAACGCACTCTCACGACAGAAAGCAAAACCACCAACTCACCATGGCAGAAGCAGTAGCTACGAACTTGGGGAGGCTGCGCCGGAAGCGGACGACCTTGCGATCGAATGCGACGCGTTTCGTCAGCCAAATAAACGCCTTCGATGGTTCTACAGCTGCAGAAGAAGTAGAACACTTCCAGGAACGCCTACAAGAAACATTAGAAGAGTTGACCCGACTCAACGATACAATACAGGACTTGCTGGATGACTCTGAATACGAAGCCGACACGGAAGCTTGTGAGGAATATACTGATAAATGCAAACGCGCCCTCCGAAAGGCGAAAAGCCTTCTAGGAGCAGCGCGCTCAGGAGACGGAAACGTGAGGTCAGCGGCTCAACAACACGCCTGTATGGACATAAAATTGCCTACTATCAAACTGCACGCATTCTCAGGGGATATAGAAGCTTGGCCTCGATTTTGGGAACAATTCACAGCTTCCATAGACGAGAATCCGATGGTGTCAACAATGAACAAGCATGTATTCCTCCGTGGTTACCTTGATGGGGAACCTAAGGACTTGGTCGATGGCATTGCTGTTACAGCTGATACATATGAGCAGACTAAGCAAATTTTGAAATCCAAATATGGGGATAAGAACAGAATTATCCAAAGTCACCTGGATTTCTTGGAGAATCTTAACACTTCGACTTCAGGCAGTCCAGAGCCTCTCAATTCCACCTACATTGAGTGCCATAAGCGCATCCAAGCACTACGAGCACTAGGAGAAAATGTCGATTCTTATGGGAGAGTGCTTGCACCCAAACTTCTTCGAGCCTTTCCTGAAGAAATTTGCAAAAATTGGCTTGTTCATGCCCGAAGGCAAAAGATTGAAGAAGGGAACCTCACCCACCTTATGGAGTTCTTAAATGAAGGGGTGGAAGGAGCTATCAACACACGCAAAATTCGTGGAGATACTGTACCACACGAAAATTACGTACCAACAGCATCTGCCTTCCACGTAAAGGTTAAAACGAAGAGGGACAAGAAGAAACAACATAATTCAGAGCCCTTCTGTGTGTATTGCGGCGAAAGAGGGCACTGGGGCCAAGACTGCCAAAAGATTGCAAGCTTGCAGGCAAGAATCGACGCCCTCAAGACAATGAACCGTTGCTTTCTATGCCTGAGACGTGGCCACAACAGAAATCAGTGTTTCAAACGGGGAAAGGCGTCCTGTGCGAAATGTAAGGGGGAGCATCACATTTCTATCTGCAGTAGCCATACCACAACAGTAAATAAAATTGAAACTATGACCTTTAACTTCACATACCTGCAGACTGCTCGTGTGAGTATCACAGGACCCACTGGTAAGAGCAAACAGACACGTGCCATCCTGGACACAGGGAGTCAATCGAGTTTCATTCACCATTCACTGATCGAATCTCTCCAACTAAATGTCATTGGAAGCACTACTCTCGAGATAACTACTTTCGAATCCAGTTACAGTTCATCACTCTCACGGAAGAAGGTGCAGTTTAATATGATGGGGTGCTCCACTAAGCTCTACTGTGCCCACCATGGAATCACTTGGAAATTCATACCACCACGTGTGGCTTGGTGGGGAGGCTGGTGGGAACGCATGATAGGCTCAGTCAAGCGCTGCCTGAGGAAAGTCCTTGGTCGCTCCCAGGTGGATGAAGAGAGCTTAACCACCACCTTGATCAGCATAGAAGCCGCAATAAACTCACTACCCATCACTCAAGGAGAGAGCGACACTGCATTGACGCCAGCTCACTTTCTGAATGGTGGGAAATTAGTAACAATTCCATGTGGGCCAGAGCCAGCAACTAGAAAGGACCTTGCCAAGGAGTTCCGACTCAGACAAAAGGTCAATGACGAAATCTGGCGCAGGTGGAAGACAGAATACCTCCTGCTGCTAAGACAATATCATGAGGTGAAGGGATATCCTTCGCAAAGGAAACCGAGAATTGGAGAGGTTGTTCTGCTCCAAGAAGACAGCAAACCACGTCACTTGTGGAAGAGGGCTGTGGTAGAAGAAGTGCGGCACGGCAGAGACAGTAAAATACGGTGCATCATCCTCCGCCAGCCAGATGGTATGAAGATCTGTCGACCGGTCCAGCTGGTCATCCCCCTCGAGATGGACCAGGGTGGGGAGGATGTCGGGGAATGAAGACTCCTACGCCATCTGTTGGTGTTCTGTTAAGTCTGTACATTGTGCTGCCCTCTGCAGCGGATATATTTCTACGAGAACTGTAAAAGTGGACGTGTGTGAATAAAGGTGTGTGTGAGCAGAAGTTTTACTGTGTCCTTGATATCACTAGTGTGTAGCAACATCCCCAAAGCTACAATAACGACTATTGCAACAATGCCGACCAACCTCAGACTGCACACAGCACAGTCAGTGATTTACAGAGCGCTACGTGGCGTTACCAACATAAAAACCTGAACAGCCTACTTACAGTTTATATAGTCTAAGTTCTAGCGGTCTGATGACCTCAGATGTTAAGTCCGCTAGTGCTCAGAGCCATTTGAACTATTTTTTCCTTGGAAGCATATTCGTTCGGCTGTTAAGATCGGTTCCATTGACACCGTGCACATACTGGCGCACACATTTGAAAAGATCGGTCGTCTTCGGCCAATGTCGGTATTCGGAGAAATCCCCCGAAATCGGTGGTACTGAGACGGCAGACGTAGTTGCATCAAATCCATAATAAGCTTAACTGTGTATGATAAGAAGGTTTCAGTGTCGTTTCCTGCTGCGCAGCGATCCCTCATATCACAGAGCAGGTCCACAGACAATAACAAGGGAATAAAGACAGGATCTCAGAGTGAGGTGAGGCTCTCCCGGCTCCGAAAGTTGGCACCGGCGACGACGTTGTCGGGTGGTGACCGCCGTCAGCCGGACTCTGCGGACTGACGGACTCGGTACGCCACCAGCCTCATTATGCGCGCCGCCCAGATGCGCCGCCAACTCCAGATAAATCCGGCAGAGAGCGGGGCCTTGTTTTGCCATCTGGCAGCATGCAAATGGCGGGCATTCATGAATGCGAGGCGGCAGCAGCCGGGGGCCGGCTGCTACCTGCAGGAGCTCCCCGTCTCCTCTCCCACTCCCCGTAACAAAGTCATCCGGCACATCAGCTCACCCTTCTGTTTCTAATGTCGGTCTTAGTGTGCGTGATGAAACTTGGTCGTTACACCCGAACTTCTCTCAATGATCTCGCAGGTGCAGTTTTTGACTTACACTGGTGTCCAAAAGCAAGGCAACAAACTGAAATTTTGCAACGTTGCGTTTATTTTGCCCCAAAACAGTATAAACATGTCATAGCAAAGTAGAAACAAAGTAAAGAATACAGAACGTAAACAACTGAATATGCATAACAGTAGATGAAAACCTTCTTCGTTTTTTCCAACTTAACATATTTGCACACACGTTCCGACAACTTGTTAATGTGCTCACTATGGGGCAGCAAGACATGCCTGAGAACGACGGGGCATGCACTGAATAACGACATCAGTGTCATGCTGGGGAAATGACGACCATTCTTCCTGAGGATCTGTTCGAATGTCTTGGAGAGTGGTTGTTGGATGTTGACGTTACGCAACCCGTCTCCGTGGTGCATCCCACACACGCTGTATGGGATTCAAATCGGCATGCTTGCAGTACTTTCCGTTTCCAAGAAAACATCAACCACTCTATGAGGTCGAGCATTATCGTTCATCAGTTCGAAGTCTGGGCGCACAGCACATCGCAACAACCGCACATGAGGTCCCAAGACCGCGTCACGATACCTGACAGAAGTTTAACGTTCCCGGTTCACCCGTACAATTTCATGAGGAGATGTTCCAGTGATCAACATAATCGCTGCCCACACCATCAGCGATCCTTCTCGGCCGTGTCAGCAATGTTCGGGTCTCGAAATCCTGTTCCACATTCCCTTCAGAAGCGAATCCGTCGAGAACCACTCTCGACACCAAATCGGGGCTAATCTGTGAAGATAACATTGGCCCACTGTCCGACTGTCCAGATGCCATGTCGATGACGCCACTCTAGACGTTCCCTCGTGTGTTGACGCCTATGAGACAGACATACCTCACGTCTCCGACAGTAGAGGCCACTCTGTTGAAGCCTTCTCTGCCCCGTTTGCCTCGACACAAAACGTCCAGTGGATTCTGCGAGGGCAGATGCCAGTTTCTGCGCGGTACTAAGGCGGTACCGTCGTGCCCCTACAGCCAAATAACGGTCCTCTCTTTTTGAGGTCACATGTGGTCGGCCATGCACTGGTCTTTGTGATACGGTTTCCGTCTCCCTAAACTGTCGCCACATCCGATAAACAAGAGAACGATGCACGTTGAGCCATCGGGTTACATGAGTTTGCGACTGTGTGCTTCCATTCTTCTTATGGCCCTCCAACGCAGAGAGCCTGAGAGGGGTCGTATCTGTGCCATGCTGCACCGTCTGTGACTGTGTACACAAACGCTACTCCGTTCGATAGGTGCCCTGACGTAATCGTCGGCGTGGTTTTCCGTTGACCGAAAAGCCATCTTCCGTGCAGAACACGATCCTACGGACGTCAGTTGACAGTTCGTATGAATATATCGTGAATTAGACCCAGGACGGGGAAACAGCTGCTCCTTGCTCTAATTTTGGACACCAGTGAATATTTCTTTATCCGTCTCCGACAGTTCGTTCTTGTATTTTAAAAGTAAACGTACAGGTGAAGCTCAGTGGTCTAGCTGCCGCGTTTCTCACTGGCAGCTGTTCAGATTTCCATGTCGCTCTCAACCTGACTGGCAAACCCATCGCGAACTCTGCAGCTCTTCTCTGAACTGTTGTATCTCTCCAGTTAGCGCAACTAAGCGAAAAAGGCCGAGGAACAAAGCTGAAGATTCGGTTTGACGATATTTAGCATCCGACATACCTGCACCCCCAGTAACACTTCCGTAACATTTTTCGAACTCACGTCAGCAAGTCGATCTACCTCCGCATTTCTCTAAATTTCATTTATGTGGCCTATCCGCCATAAATTTCAACAGGTGAAGATGTGTGCACATTACATGTTTGTGACTCACCTAAGAGCAAATGAGCAATGACGTAATCGAACAATTAAAAGTATTTTTCGCTTGACCTTACCACTTTTCTTAGGGGTGCCACATGAAAAACTTTGTAATTGGGGGAGGCATGCGATCTGTTGATTTACAATATTTGTCGATAAAAACCCTACGTCAAAATCGCAAATTTTCTTTACTGATTACCGGTTCCGACTCATTACCGAGCGATGTTCAGATCAAATGAACAGCGTTTTAGACTGATCTGAAGATAAGTCGGTAATGAGCCGAAATCGGTAATCAGTAAATAAAATTTGCGATCTTGAGTAGGATCTTATCCACACATGTCTGAAAAACTTTGTGATGTTTCTCTCACTTCTTCGTTATTACCTATTAACTACCCCAGGTTATTGATGCCTTCGTTTAATATTTCATCTTAGTTTTTCTCTTATCCACTGACAATGTGGCTGCATTTGTTTCTTGATTCAGACTTGATGTCACTAGACTGACGTCTCACTTTACTGCCGATTATCTTGTGGGTTCCTTGCCGTCTTTTCGTCCGATGAAGTTGATGACGTCGCTCAATAATTTCAGTCTATTGCTGAAAATATGAGCGCTGGTAATTAATTCCCTAAGCGAACACAAACTGAGTTCCTCGAAGTAGCTCTTTTTAAGTTCTTAGGGAAAAATACCGGACCTGACAGGCTTTCTACAACTTTTAGAGACGTCAAACGGCACTTACAATAGTCGAAGATGATGAAAAGAGGGGAACGTCTCAGAAGGGAAACAGGCGCAGATGCAGCTTGTCACCCGTGTTGTACGGCCAACACAATAAGCATGCGGTGAAGGAAGCCAAGGAGAAGTTCCGACGAGGGAGTTCAGGGAGAACAAATTAAAATTTTGAGTATTGCCGAGTACATTGTAATTGTGCCACAGACGATGAAGCAGTTGGAAGACAAACTTTTATCCGCTATGGATGCGCAACACTGCGACAGCGATGAACAAAGGTTTCCGGAAATTACTGCGCAGTCAGGGTCGCGATTTATCATAATTTATGTTTTTAAAGTTCGTGGAAGTTGTTACATCTAGCATACCTAGTGAAGTGCTATAAAACTAATATGACTTGAAAACATACATTATGTTTCATAGAATAATGTGTACTCCAGAACATTACCAACAGATGTACTACTGATAACGTTACACGACTATGACAATGATGCAAGCATGAAATAAGTAAGTACCATCTCACGATCAACCGCTTGGCGATTCGAAACCGGTCTTGGAAAATAAAAACTGAAGAATAAAACAAAAGGCGACTGGTTGCAATAATTTCTGGAGAACTTGGAATGTAGCTGAACGGAATGGGTAATGTTTTAAAAAGAGGTTACTAGATGAATATCAATAATGGAAAATGAAGAAAACTGCACAAGCCAAGATCGCAGAAAAGCGTTTTTCCGATGATGACAACATAATTCTGCCAAAACAGGTCATCCGACATGGTACTAGTCTCCTGGTCAAAGTCGGAGACAAAACGTTGCTGCATCAATCCAAGTACTGCTTGCCCCGCAGTGCACCCTTCAACTGTTTCACACAGAAGGAAGTCGGAAGGTGCGATATCCGGTCTGTAGGCTGCAGGATGGGTGAGGGAGAACAGTCTGATGAAATTTTGTGACTTCCTCTCGGGTGCGCAGACTTGTCCGAGGCCTTGCGTTGTTGTGGAGAAGGAGAATACCGTTTGCATGTTGGTGACGAACACGCTGGAGTCGTTTCTTCGCTCTCCTGAGGATAGCACAGTACCGTTCAGAGTTGATCGTTGCACAGTGACTGAGGTCGTTAAACGTAAGAACCCTTTCAGAGTCCCAGAAAACCGTCGCCATGACTTTACCGGCAGAGGGTGTGACATTGAACTTTTACCTCGGAGGAGAGGAAGTGTGGCGCCATTTTGTTTCTGGTTCAATGTGAAGAACCCATGTTTCATGGCCAGCGACGATGTTCACCTGCATCTACATCTACATGGATGCTCCGAAAATCACACTCAAGTGCCTGGCAGACGGTTCATCAAACAACCTTCACAATAATCCTCTATTATTCCAATGTTGAAAAGCGCGTGGAAAAAACGAACATCTACATCTTTCCCTTAGTCGTTTCTTCTTATCTAGGTCAGCGTCAACAAAATATTTTCATATTTGGAGGAGAAAGTTCGTCACTGAGATTTCGTGACAAGATTCGGCCGCAATGAAAAACGCCTTTGTTTTGATGATGTCCACCCAAATCCTGTAGCATGTTAGTGACATTCTCTCTCAAATACATTCTCTCTCTAATACAAAACGTGCCGCTCTTCTCTGGACTTTCCCTATGTACTCCCTTAATCCAGCCGGCCGAAGTGGCCGTGCGGTTAAAGGCGCTGCAGTCTGGAACCGCAAGACCGCTACGGTCGCAGGTTCGAATCCTGCCTCGGGCATGGATGTTTGTGATGTCCTTAGGTTAGTTAGGTTTAACTAGTTCTAAGTTCTAGGGGACTAATGACCTCAGCAGTTGAGTCCCATAGTGCTCAGAGCCATTTGAACCATTTTGAACTCCCTGAATCCTATCTGGTAAGGATGCCCAACCGCGCAGCAATACTCCATCAGAGGAAGGACAAGCGTAGTGTGGGCAGTCTCTTTAGTAGACCTGTTACATTTTCTAAGTGTTCTGCCAATTACATTTTCTAAGTGTTCTGGCAATACAACGCTATTTTTGGTTTGCCTTCCCCATATTTTCTGTATGTCCTTCCCAGTTTTGGCTGTTAGTAATTTATAATTCCTAAGTATTTAGTTGAATTTAAGGCCGTTAGATTTGACTGATTTATCGTGTAACTGGAGTTTAACGGATTCCTTTTTGGGCTCATATGGATGTCTTCACACTTCTCATTATTTATTGTCAACTGCCAATTTTCGCACCGTACAGGTATCTTTTCTAAATCTTTTTTCAATTTGTTTTGATCTTCTGATTGCTTTCCTAGACGATAAACGACTGCATCATCTGCAGACAATCTAAGACGGCTGCTCAGATTGTCTGACAAATCGTTTATTTAGGTAAGGAACAACAAAGGACCTATAACACTACCTTGGGAACGCCAGAAATCACTTCTGTATTAGTTGATGACTTTCCGTCAATTATTACGAACTGTGACCTCTCTGACAGGAAGTCACGAATCTCTCTCTGACAAGAAGTCGCGTAAATGAGATGACATTTCATAAGAACGGAATCTGATTACAAACCACTTATGAGGTACAGTGTCGAAAGCCTTTTAAAAATCTGTAAATACGGGATCAGATTGAAATTCCTTGTCAATAGCATTCAACACTTCGTGTGTGTGAGGAACTGGTTGTGTTCCATGAGAACGATGTTTTCTAAATACATGTTGACTGTGTGTCAATGGACGGTTCTCTTCGAGGTATTTCATAATGTTCGAACACAAAATATGTTCCAAAATCCTGTTGCATATCGACGTTAATGATATGGACCTGTAATTTATTCGATAACTGCTACTAACTTCCTTGAATATTGGTGTGACCTGTGCAACTTTGCAGTCTTTGGGCACGGATCTTTCATCGAGCGACCAGTTGTAGACGATTGATAAGTATGTAGCTATTGCATCAGCGTACTCCGAAAGGAACCTTACTGATGTACAGTCTGGATCGGAAAACTTGCTTTTATCAAGTGATTTAAGTTCCTTCATTACTCCGAGGATATCTACTTCTACGTTACTCATGTTGGCAGATATTCTTGATTTGAATTCTGGAATATTTACTTCGTCTTCTTTGGTGACGAAATTTGGAAATGCTGTGTTTAGTAACTCTGCTTTGGCAGCGCTGTCGTCGATAGTATTTCCATTGCTGTCATGCAGAGCAGACATTGATTGTGTCTCGCCGCTAACATACTTCACATACGACCAAAACTGTTACGGTCAGCCTCGCAACGCACAAACAGTCCTTCGTTGCTCTTTGTGGTCTTTGTTAGGCGGTAAGGAACCCAGGGGACACACATCGTCGTGAACTTTAAATGGTGGACGAGTTTGTCACCACTAGTAACAGAGACGTCCAGTTGTGCACCTAGGTGTTTGATTGTGATCCATCGATCACCTCCAATGAGACTGTCGGCACGTTCCAGCACAGCACGAGTGAGGTGTTTGCGGCCGACCGCCACACGGGAGACTGGACACGTTTGCGCGACCTCGCTGCGATGATTACAGACGCCTCGCCCATCGACCCGCCATGCTTTTGTTCTCTGCTAGGTCTCCGTAGACATGCTGCGATGCTGTGGTTTTCCGCCTAAAGCAGCCCAATGGCAAAACCTCTTCTTGGAAGGCACCTCCGTTACAGGTCCCATTTTGAAGGCTACGTATAGCGACACCACCTAATGGAACTTTATGAAACTGTAAGGAAATATTCCACGACGCCTCGCTACAAATTCCGCATTTTCTTGATCGAAACTGGCTGAAAAAAACAAATGTGTTGTGTTACTTATTGAATGCCCCTGGTATGTATAGTTACCACTATACGAATGCACAGCAGTTCCCATCAAAGACTCTATAGATTTACTCTCCCAGTTATTTGTCGACACCGTTGTAGATTTATTTAAGCACACTCTGACATCATCGTATTTTTTGTATGAGGGAGATTATTTTAACCAGACGGAGGGCGTCACGATGGCAGGCCCATTAGCTCCAGACGTAGCCAACCTCTTCATGGAGTACTTTGAGCACATCACCATGGACACGGCTCCTACAAAACGTAGTTGATTTTATCGTTATGTCAACAACATATTCGTTGTCTGGCCTCATGAACGTGAAAAGCTGGGAGAATTTTTCAACCATATCAACAGCACCCATGACAACATAAGATTCACGATGGAAGTAGAGACAGATGGTACCTTTCCTTTTATAGACGTCCTTTCGCCGGAATGAAAATGGTTGTCTCAGCCACAGTGTTTAACGAAAACCCACCCACACAGACCGATATCTGCATGCTATCCACCACCCGTCGCAGAAAAGTTCTGTTCTGAGGACGTTGGTGCATCGAACGGAAAGCCTTCCGAAGGAACTGAGTCACTTACGGAAAGTCTTCAAAGATAACGGCTACAGCAACCGCCAGATTTCGCAAGCCATCTTGCGGAATAAACATAAGCAAATGACCTCCGAGGAGGCCATGAAGAAACTTACGTTCTTGCCGTTTTGCGGCTCAATAACAAGAAAGATTAGCCGGCTTCTAAAGAAGCATAAAATAGATACGGTTTGTAGGGCACCGGCTAAAATCCGACAGCTAATGAGGCCTGAGAAAGACGATGTTGGACTCAGAACGCCAGGAGCGTGGGTGTGAACAGTTCTATATCGGACAGACTGTGTGTAATATTGAACAGCGCCTAATGGAACACGAGCGATGTTTTCGCCTACGGTATCCTGAGAAATCAGCGGTGGCGGAACATGCTTTAGAAAACGGACACGATATTGCATTTGCCGAGACATCTGTTAATACGCGGACTTCCAGTTTTTGAGTCAGTGTTGTAAAAGAAGCGACCGAATTAAAAATTTCTGCCAACACCCTCAATAAAGACGGCGGCCTGCAGCTAAGCACAGCTTGGAACCCGGCCATCGGAAGAAGAGTGGCATATATGGCGCTGGACGAACACCAGCAACGTCACTGAAGACAGCGCGGCTGTATGAGGACGGCAGCAGAAATCATTCGACAGTCTCCACTTGACAATAGCCGAGGAAAACTTGCAGAAAGCTCGTGGATTTTAAACCACTGGACGCGGCGGGAAGCACGGTAAAATTTTATCAGTATAGTCATCACGTTGCCATTCAGTCAGCCATTGAACTGTCTTACCGAGTTTCAATTTCGGATCAGCAGCAAAATCTATCTGCTGTAATACATCACACAAGGAACGTAGCTACATTACATTTGCAACTATCGTACGCAATAACAGGCATCTTTTTTAAGCCTTTACTTACACAGTAAAGATTAGAAATTTTTAGCTTAACAAGTCGGCGTACGTCTGCTTTTTTCTTTTTTCTTTTTGAAGTGCTATGATGGAAACGCTTATATTTCTGACGCCAGTAATTAAAATTCTTCGTTATTCGGCTGTTACAAATAATTTCCTTGTTATCTTCGTGTCCAGTTTCGAGTAGCACACTGCTGCAGTGAACTCTGTAAATTTATTTCAGTTGTTGTTCTCCTCGCAGCCAAGAAAATTCTGCATGCTGTACGGTACAACTCTTTCGCACTGTTTATTTTCGATGCTCGGTCTGAAAACGAAACACGAACAGAAGCGGTGCTCTAATACGAAGACTAATTAACCAACTCGGCACGCGGCGGCAACTTAACTTTTCTCGTTATTCCACGGGGATCAGCGCACAAGAGTAGAGGAAAGAACCCAACCCCCGAGTCTTAATTACTGCTGTCTATGACGACTTAATGAGTTTCCCGACTGGCTGTCCGAAAAGGGCGTGCTGGCAGCGTTCAGAAGACAGGAAATTTATTTTACATCACATCGCCTGCCCTGTGTCGGCGCCTGGGCAGCCAACACGATCCACAAACAGGCTGAGAACAATGTGGCTGCAAAACTTGTGATACTGAGGTTGACTACGTGTAAACAAGACATTGCGAGTAACATGTGTAGCCCTGTGAGGCAGTTCGCATATGTCTGCGATATGGCTTCATAATCAACTATCAAACCAACGACTATCGTGACACTTTGAACATAATCGAAAATTTTATATCATGTGAATTCTTTTTTAATACAGAATATAACATTTCTGATAATAGTACAATATTGCTGATCCGTTGCTCGTGTCACTGACACAGTACAATCATTGCGATGCTCTATTTTAGAATCCATGTTTCGAACGCTGAAACCACTTTAAAATATTACACCCAGCTCTGTTATCATGAATTAATGGTCGACAGCAAGTGAAGACCGCTGTACGATAAAAGGTCTTATAGTGGACACTTTCATTTGGCTGATAGTAAAATATTATGACACATGGAGCCTAGATGATGGCAGCGGCCATATTGGGCTGGAGTCAGTTCGCTTTGAGTGGTCGACGAGTACGGTCGTGTCCTGATGAGTGACGTCAGTCGCGACTAAAGTGTTTAAAATTTTCGGGCAACGAGTCTATGAACTTGTAAAATTCTGCAGGAGTCCGGGAACTTAGAGCAATTTCCGACAGTTGCGCTCATGGACTTTAACTCCACACATCTACGTGAAATTTGCCTCTGAACTGCAGCGTGTGTTTGGAAACTTGGGAAATTTTCGCTTCATAGAATTTGAAGAGTTATCCACAACCAATTTTCGAACTTTAACTATTCACGGCAACGTGGAGTGCTGCACTTCGTGCATTCCTGATCGACTAGTAATTCAGTGTGTCGCTGGTCTCGCGGTATTAAGCAAGGGTTGACTCACTTTTTTCGCTACTAAACGGTACCCAGCTTGTGTTAAGTGCATTTAATATTTTCACCGACCATAATCCTGCCTTCAGTTTAATCCATTTATAGCACGTTAACGGCCGGCGGGATTAGCCGAGCGGTTCAAGGCGCTGCAGTCGTGGACTGTGCGGCTGGTCCCGGTGGAGGTTCGAGTCCTCCCTCGGGCATGGGTGTGTGTGTTTGTCCTTAGGATAGTTTAGGTTAAGTAGTGTGTAAGCTTCGGGACTGATGACCTTTGCAGTTGAGTCCCACAAGATGTCACACACAGTTGACCAGCACGTTAACTGAACAATAACAAGGTAGTGAGACAGATATGTAGCCGAATCCTAGACACATACGAGGCCCACGAAGTTTCGAAATTGCTCACGCATTTAGTTAACCCTTTCGACGCTAAGACAGTGTGAGGAAATACATTAATATGTTGCGGTCTGAAGGAAACAACTGCGGCGTTTCACGTAGAGCTAGGGCTAACTAGCGCCACTCACTGAGGATTAGAGTTGTTGGATACCGTACATATTCAGTACTGTGTGACGGATATGCCACGAGCCTCGAAGTATTGTTTCGTTACTGTCTGAAACTTTTCGTTTACACGTGTTTTCTTCCCCGCAATCAATTTATGCCGACTCAATAGTTTTTTAATTCGTACAGATTTTAACAGGTAGTTTCTCAGCTTCACAGCATTGTCGCAATGGATACTTTTTAATATATTTTCTTACATCGTATGTTTCATACCACAGTTCTGTCGATGGGGTTTCTTCCGAAACGCATCGTGAGATGATACATTAAAAAATTTACATACATAATTGGCAAACAAGTTTTCGGTTTAGTGTAAAAGATGGTCGCAGGTCTCCTGAGAGGTTTAATATTTAAAGCAGAGGTATACAGACTTGCTAGTATCATGGGCTGTGAAGGTTTACTGGTGAATGTGTAAGAGCAGAAGAAAAAAAAGGTTTCATAAATAATATCCTGCTGGAATATGCCATTTAGCAATTTCCACAAGGTGACGCCCCCTCTTTTCACTGAGGGAATTAAAGGTGATAATAAAAAAGAATTTACAAGAACGAATGGTAAGGGACGGGTCACCTACAAATCGATAGCGGACCGCACGCGGCGCACAACTGCGGGCAGTGCATCTCGGATTCAAAATGGTGTAATTCGTGATGTATCAGAATTTTTAATGAAATACAGATTAGCTGTAACAGGTACAGATATACTCCCTAAATTTTATGCCGGACAGGGACTTGTACTCGGATTTCCGGCTTATCGTGAGCGGTCGCCTCACCACTTAGGCTTTTCGACCACTCTCTGCGAATCGACTCAAGCTTCCACATGTCACACACCTATCTTCACTGAAAAGCCGAAGAAACTGGTACACCTGCCTAAAATCGTGTAGAGCCCCCCGCGAGTACACAGAAGTGCCGCAACACGACGTAGCAAGGACTCGACTAACGTCTGAAGCAGCGCTGGAGGGAATTGACACCATGAATCCTGCAGGGCTGTCCGTAAATCAGAAAGAGTACGAAGGGGTGAACCAACACGTTGCAAGGCATCCCAGATATGTTCAATAATGTTCATGTCTGGGGAGTCTGGTGGCCAGTGGAAGTGTTTAAACTCAGAAGAGTGTTCCTGGAGCCACTCTGTAGCAATTCTGGACGTGTCGAGTGTCGTACTGTCCTGCTGGAATTGTCCACGTTCGTCGGAATGCAGAGTGGACATGGATGGATGCAGGTGATCAGACAGAATACTCACGTACCTGTCACCTGTGCGAGTCATATGTAGATGTACCTGTGGTCCCACGTTATTCCAACTGCACACACGTTCTCTATCTTTACAGAGCCTCCACTAGCTGGAACAGTCCTTTAATGACAATGGATTCATGATGCTGTCTCCATACCCGGACACGTCCATACTCTCGATACAATTTGAAACGAGACTCGTCCGATGGGACAACATGTTTCCAGTCATCAACAGTCCAGTGTCGGTGTTGACAGGCCCAGGCGAGGCGTAAAGCTTTGTGTCGTGCAGTCATCAAGTGACATATCGATGACGTTTCATTGAATGGTTCGCACGCTAACACGTATTGATGGCCCAGCAGTGAAATCTGCAACAATTTGCCTAAGGTTTGCACTTCTGTCACGTTGAACGGTTCTCTTCAGTCGTCGTCGGTCCCGTTCCTATAGGATCTTTTCCGAACGCAGCAATGTCGGAGATGTGATGATGTTTTACCGGAATCCTCATATGAACGGCTTACTCGTGAAATGGCCGTACGAGTCCTCCGTCGGGCGTGGGTGTGTGTGTTGTCGTTAGGATGATTTAGGTTAAGTAGGTTGGTTGACTGTTTGGGGAAGGAGACCAGAGAGCGTGGTCATCGGTCTCGTCGGATTAGGGAAGGAAGTCGGCCGTGCCCGTTCAGAGGAACCATCCCGGCATTTGCTTGGAATGATTTAGGGAAATCACGGAAAACCTAAATCAGGATGGCCGGACGCGGGATTGAACCGTCGTCCTCCCGAATGCGAGTCCAGTGTTTAACCACTGAGCCACCTCGCTCGGTAGGTTAAGTAGTGTGTAAGCTTAGGGACTGATGAGCTTAGCAGTTACGTCCCATAAGATTTAACACACATCTGAACATTCGAACAATTGGTCGTACGGAAATATGCCAACTTTAGTGCTACCTCGGAGAAGCTGTGTCCGATGACTCGTGTGCTGACTGTATCACCAAGTTCGGTCTCAGTTAAATCTTGACAACGTGCAGTTGCAGAAGGACTAACCACTCTAACAACTCCCCCACACACTCGTTTTATATAAGCGTTCCCGACCGCTGCGACATATTCTGCCTGTTTACATATCTCTGTATTTCAAGACGCACGCTAATGCTAGTTTGTTTGGTATTTCTTCTCATAGGTTATTCCATTTCCCCACACTTGCAAGTCTTCTGATTCCTGCACAGGTTTCTAGAATCAAGACAACGAGAAGTCATAGACTGTCGTTGTCAATTTCGTCACAAGCCAGGTTGGTTCAAATGGCTCTGAGCACCATGGGACTTGACTTCTGAGGTAATCAGTCCCCTAGAACATAGAACTACTTAAACCTAACTAACCTAAGGACTTCAGACACATGCATGCCCGAGGCAGGATTCGAACCTACGACCGTAGCAGTCGCGCGGTTCCGGACTGTAGCGCCTAGAACCGCTCGGCCACCCCGGCCGGCCACAAGCCAGGGATTTCTTCATAAAATACAAACAAATTAAGTTCAGTGTTCGATATCCAACTCAAACTTTCATTGTCAACTACGGCTTCCGAACAGTAGGTGGAGTAATAGCCAAGCCGACGGTTCGTGAGGTGGACAAAACGTCGGTTTGGCGTGCCGGCGCGGCACCACACACAGCCGTAACGCCAGTGCTGCAGAGCGCTGGAGCGCTAGGCGTCTACTCACGTTGTCGGAGGCGGCCGGCGGCTGCTGCGCGGCGTCGCTGTCTGCCTGCTGCTGCTGCTGCTGCTGCTGGAGCTGCTGGGACGCCGGGCCGGGCCCGCCGCCGTTCACCAGCGAGCCTCCCGCCTTGCCCGGCTGCACCGGCGTCTGCGGCAGGCTCTGCAACACACGCCGCGGCACGTGTCAGGGTCAACAGTTCCTCTGCTGGCGGGGAGCAATAAGCTAACTTACGTGGCGACGCATTTATTATACAGGGTGGTCCATTGATCGTGACCGGGCCAAATATCTCACGAAATAAGCGTCAGACGAAAAATCTACAAAGAACGAAACTCGTCTAGGTTGAAGGGGCAAACCAGATGGCGTTGTGGTTGGCCCGCTAGATGGCGCTGCCATAGGTCAAACAGATATCAATTGTGTCTCTCTTTAAATAGGAACCCCCATTTTTATTACATATTCGTGTAGTACGTAAAGAAATACGAATGGTATAGTTGGACCACTTTTTTCGCTTTGTGATAGAAGGTGGTGTAATAGTCACAAACATACGACTCACAGTTTTAGACGATCAGTTGGCAACAGGTAGGTTTTTTTAAATTAAAATACAGAACGTAGGTATGTTTGAACATTTTATTTCGATTGTCCCAATGTGATATATGTACCTTTTCGAACTTATCATTTCTGAGAACGCATGCTGTTACAGTGTGATTACCTGTAAATACCACATTAATGCAATAAATGCTCAAAATGATGTCCATCAACCTCAATGCATTTGGCAATACGTGTTACGGCATTCCTCTCAACAGCGAGTAGTTCGCCTTCCGTAATGTTCGCACATGCATTGATAATGCGCTGACGCATGTTGTCAGGCGTTGTCGGTGGCTCACGATAGCAAATATCCTTCAACTTTCCCCACAGAAATAAATCCAGGGACTTCAGATCCGGTGAACGTGCGGGCCATGGTATGGTGCTTCGACGAAATATGCTATTGAATACCGCTTCAAACGCACGCGAGCTACGTGCCGGACATCTATCATGTTGGAAGTACATCGCCATTCTGTCATGCAGTGAAACATCTTGTAGTAACATCGGTAGAACATCACGCGGGAAATCAGCATACACTGCACCATTTAGATTGCCATCGATAAAATGGGGGCCAATTATACTTCCTCCCACGATGCCGCATCATACATTAACCCGCCAAGGTCGCTGATAATCCACTTGTCGCAGCCATCGTGGATTTTCAGTTGCCCAGTAGTGCATATTATGCCGGTTTACGTTACCGCTGTTGGTGAGCGGCGCTTCGTCGCTAAATAGAACGCGTGCAAAAAATCTGTCATCGTCCCGTAATTTCTCATGTGCCCAGTGGCAGAACTGTACATGACGTTCAAAGTCGTCGCCATGCAATTCCTGGTGCATAAAAATATGGTACGGCTGCAATCGATGTTGATGTAGCATTCTCAACACCGAAGTTTTCGAGATTCCCGATTCTCGAGCAGTTTGTCTGCTACTGATGTGCGGACTAGCCGCGACAGCAGGTAAAACATCTACTTGCAGGTCGTGGTTGAACACTTCCTGTTTCCTTAAATAACGTAACTATCCGGCGAACGGTCCGGACACTTCGATGATGTCGTCCAGGATACCGAGCAGCATACATAGCACACGCCCGTTGAGCATTTTGATCACAATAGCCATACATCAACACGATATCGACCTTTTCCGCAATTGGTAAACGGTCCATTTTAACACGGGTAATGTATCACGAAGCAAATGCCGTCCGCACTGGCGGAATGTTACGTGATACCACGTACTTATACGTTTGTGTCTATTACAGCGCCGGCCGCGGTGGCCGTGCGGTTCTAGGCGCTGCAGTCCGGAACCGCGGAACTACTACGGTCGCAGGTTCGAATCCTGCCTCGGGCATGTATGTGTGTGATGTCCTTAGGTAGGTTTAAGTAGTTCTAAGTTCTAGGGGACTGATGACCTCAGATGTTAAGTCCCATAGTGCTCAGAGCCATTTGAACCATTTGCCTATTACAGCGCCATCTATCACAAAGCGGAAAAAGTGGTCCAACTAAAACATTCATATTTCTTTACGTACTACACGAATATGTAATAAAAATGGGGGTTCCTATTTAAAAAACCGCAGTTGACATCCGTTTGACCTATGGCAGCGCCATCTAGCGGACCAACCATAGCGTCAACTGGTTTCGTTCTTTGTAGTTTTTTCGTTTCATGCTTATTTCGTGAGATATTTGGCCCGGTCACTATCAATGGACCACCCTGTATACTGACGGAAAAAAATCGCAATAAAAAAAAATAATGAAAAATAATGAAATTTAGGGAATAGGTAACGTTTTTAAGTGACTGACATTGCAAAGTCACAGGTTAATGTAAACGCGAGATAAGCTATTGCAAATATGAAATGCTGGTACATTAATTACCGGCGTAACCATCAAAATGATCACTGCAAGCAGGCAAATGTGCATGCATTGTGTCGCACAGCTGCCGGATAACAGGCTGTGTTATGGAATTCCATGCCTTTTCCACTTGGTTGGTCAATACAGCCACAGTTAATGCTGCTTATGGATGATGCTGTGCCATATGTGCTCGATTGGAAACACACCTGGTGATCGAGCAGGCCAAGGAAACATGCCGACACACTGTGGAGCACGTGGGCCACCGTTATCCTGCTGGAAAACACTCCCTGCAATGCTGTGCGTGAAGGACATCACGACAGGCCGAATCACCAGACTGGAGTACAATTTTGCAGCCTGGGTGCGTGTGATGATTACGAGAGTGCTCCTGCTATCATACGAAATCGCTTCCCGGACCGTAAGTCTAGTTGTAGGTCCAGTGTGTCTAGCACGCAGACAGGGCGGTTGGAGGCCCTCAACTGGTTTCCTTCTAACCGAGACACAGCCATCAATGACACAGAGGCAGAGCCAGCTTTTACCAGAAAATAGAACAGAGTTTCACCCTGCCTCCAATGAGCTCTCACGTCACATCCCTGAAGTCGCAAATGGCGGTGGTTTGGGGTCTGTGGAATGCACGTCACAGGGCATCTGAGCTGTCCTTGCAGTAACAGATTCGCAACAGTTCGTTGTACCATTGTGTGCAAAATACCGCTCCAGTTGCTGCTGGAGATTCAGTACGATGCGCCAGAGTCATTCGCCGAGAACAATCGTCTTCTCACGTGGCTCGGCTGTCAGCCATCGTGCACAGCGGCTACATTCCTGCCACGTCTCTCTGCGGTACGGCAGGAGGAACATTCGGCCTCTCGTAACCCAACCAATAACACGACCTCGATCAAACTCAGTGTGGTGTGGTATTAACGACGTCTTCGTCGCCTTAAAGACATTCTTGACTAACATCAACTTATCACGTCCAATCTCGAAAGTAACTAACGCTCAGGGCGTTTATTTAAAGCAAACGACGCGAAACTGGAATGCACATCGTATTCCAGATGCAGAAACACGCCTACCTACTTTCGTTTATGTCGCACAATTTCATGCGACTTTTTTTCCGTCAGTATGCTATCCAGTTTCTGAAGCTAACTCATGTTCATTCACTAGCTGTTAGCCGCGGCTACGCTCGCGTGACAGTACTTCTGTTATGAAGAGTGACGGTAAGTTAGCTGTTGTACCTGCTGCCCCTAATTGTCTGCCTGTTCCAGTAAGCACAGCTAGCGACTTGCGCGCTCGCCCACACCTCCCCCCGCCTACCCCATCGCCGACTGCCGCAATGCACGACGCGGCGGCACGCGCATCTTCGGTGCTAAGTGGTGCGAGCGCAGGACTGCTGGCCATCTGTGCATCGTGCTACTGAAGAAGCTGTAAACCATCCAACGTGGACACCGTGCAACAAATTTAATAATTTTTTAAAAACAGATTATGTTCACTGATGTGAACAAAAGTTGTTTAACGCCTTACTTCACACTCCTAGGACTCAATTATTTTCCATAAAGAGGCCTGTCTCCTTCGTCACAGCTCAAATTACCTCCATAGCAAACTTCATCGGAATCGATACAGCAGTTCAGTCGTGAAAACATAACAGAGTTATTTTCACATTTAACAACATTAGTATGGAAATATGAATTAAACAGATTGAGGACTGTATAGCTTTGTATTCATTACATTGAATCGTATTACGTAGAACATATTAATCAATAAAAGTATTTTTACAAACAGGATACAGATAAAATGTTAAAGAGTGAAACAGCTTTTTCAAAGAGTAAATATGTTTCCATATATCGCGTTAAAGTCTTAAATTACGATATCGTTTTTTCCGTGATCCGATTTTGATCAAATAAAGCCTCTAACGCTCAAGTTACCTGTGAAAACTCCATGAAATTTGCTCACTTAGTTTTGGAGATTAGCGTATTCAAACAGACAAACAAACGGATGCGACGGTTTTAGATAAAAATTTAAATCACAGTATCTTTTTTTCTTCGTAATCCGATTTTAATGAAATAATGCGTATATGTTGCCCCAAGCTACGCTCACGTTACCTGTGAAATTTTTATGAAAATTCGTGTAGTAGTTTTGGAGATTAGCAGGTTCAAACAGACAGACATGACGTCTTTACAGTTTTATAACCGGCATAGATAACAATGAAAATGCAGTTAAGTGCGGTACATTCAGTCAGTGTCAAACAACCCGATTAAGTGTAGTTGCTAAAGAAATGTAATTGAAGCGTATTACAGCTGCTTATGCCCCCGTTAGTAGCTGAGTGGTACACGGCTGACTGCCATAGGAGGGCCCAGTTTGATCCCCGGTACTGCCAGGGACTTCTCCTCGGTTGTGCCAATTGACAAGCTACTTGACCGAGTCACACTGCATGCAGGTCACGAAAACTAAAAACTGGAGAGAAAGTGGTACACTGACCCCAAGTCCTGATCCTATCACGCCATTGGCAAAGGATGACACGGCGGTCGGTCGTTACCGTCGCGCGCACCAGGGTCTGAGGACGGAGTTTACATTTACAGTCCCTTATACAGGATGAGCGTAAAGTCTCTCCATGATTCTTCTTTATTATGTGCCTCGCCCTCCAAGTACACTGACGACCAGCCGCATGAATGTCCACGTCCATGGCTTTTCTGAACAGCCGTTGTTGCTCCAAAACGCTGACTTACGTTTTCATCCAGGATAGTCTTCTACGTCCTGGACCTTATCTGCCATTAAGTTTTCCCTGGAATATTAGTTGTAGCAGGATATATTACTTCAAATGGCTCTGAGCACTACGGGACTTAACATCTGAGGTCATCAGTCCCCTAGAACTTAGACCTACTTAAAGCTAACTATCCTAAGGAAATGACACACACATCCATGCCCGAGGCAGGATTCGAACCTGCGACCGTAGTGGTCGCGCGGTTCCAGACTGAAGCGCCTAGAACCGCTCGGCCAATCCGGCCGGCGATATATTACTTGCTATGCATATTATGGCCAAAGCATTTGAGTTTTCTTCTCCTAATGGTATCGAAAATTTTTGACTCTTTGATGTTACGCCGCAGTACTGCGACATTTGGGCTTTAACATCCTTTGACACCTCCGCATTTCAAATGTTTCCAATTTCTTACGTAATACGGTGGTAAGGGTCCATGACTCGACTGTATAGAATAAGATGCTGAGTAGTCCAGTGCAAAGAGCAGTACTTCCGTCACGGCTAGTCAGAACTTGCTTAATTTCCTGGAAAGAACGTCACGCCTGTTCAACCGTGCAGCGAATTTCTTTCAAGAAATTCCAGTCACCGTTGATTTGACACCCGAAATATTTCTGCAACGGATCTCTTTCGATCTTATCATTACCGAGTCCAAGACTGCCCGGAGTTGAAGACTGCCCGGAGTGTCATCCCGGTTTCTACTGACGGCCATCCATTTTGTCTTCTTGACGTTTAAAAAACCGCGCTGCGCTCTTCACTAACAGTGTTTAGCGGTTCTTGCAGATCTTCCAACCCTGGATACTTTCCATCAAGGGCATCCATGGTAACGAACATTTACTGCTAAGAAACAGCGCTAAATACAGCGCCGCGGCTTGTTGCAGGAAGGACTGCCGATATTTTTTTTAAAAAGCCGGAATCCAATATATCGATATTTAAAAGAAATAACAGAGCCGACAGTCGATATATCGCAGAAAGTACATATATATCTATACAGGGTGTTACAAAAAGGTACGGCCAAACTTTCAGGAAACATTCCTCACACACAAATAAAGAAAAGATGTTATGTGAACATGTGTCCGGAAACGCTTAATTTCCATGTTAGAGCTCATTTTAGTTTCGTCAGTATGTACTGTACTTCCTCGATTCACCGCCAGTTGGCCCAATTGAAGGAAGGTAATGTTGACTTTGGTGCTTGTGTTGACATGCGACTCATTGCTCTACAGTACTAGCATCAAGCACATCAGTACGTAGCATCAACTGGTTAGTGTTCATCACGAACGTGGTTTTGCAGTCAGTGCAATGTTTACAAATGCGGAGTTGGCAGATGCCCATTTGATGTATGGATTAGCACGGGGCAATAGCCGTGGCGCGGTACGTTTGTATCGAGACAGATTTCCAGAACGAAGGTGTCCCGACAGGAAGTCGTTCGAAGCAATTGATCGGCGTCTTAGGGAGCACGGAACATTCCAGCCTATGACTCGCGACTGGGGAAGACCTAGAACGACGAGGACACCTGCAATGGACGAGGCAATTCTTCGTGCAGTTGGCGATAACCCTAATGTCAGCGTCAGAGAAGTTGCTGCTGTACAAGGTAACTTTGCCCACGTCACTGTATGGAAAGCGCTACGGGAGAACCAGTTGTTTCCGTACCATATACAGCGTGTGCAGGCACTATCAGCAGCTGATAGGCCTCCACGGGTACACTTCTGCGAATGGTTCATCCAACAATGTGTCAATCCTCATTTCAGTGCAAATGTTCTCTTTACGGATGAGGCTTCATTCCAACGTGATCAAATTGTAAATTTTCACAACCAACATGTGTGGGCTGACGAGAATCCGCATGCAATTGTGCAATCACGTCGTCAACACAGATTTTCTGTGAACGTTTGGGCAGGCATTGTTGGTGTTGTCTTGATTCGGCCCCATGTTCTTCCACCTACGCTCAATGGAGCACGTTATCATGATTTCGTACGGGATACTCTACCTGCGCTCCTAGAACATGTGCCTTTACAAGTACGACACAACATGTGGTTCATGCACGATGGAGCTCCTGCACATTTCAGTCGAAGTGTTCGTACGCTTCTCAACAATAGATTCGGTGACCGATGGATTGGTAGAGGCGGACCAATTCCATGGCCTCCACGCTCTCCTGACCTCAACCCCCTTGACTTTCATTTATGGGGGCATTTGAAAGCTCTTGTCTAGGCAAACCCGGTACCAAATGTAGAGAGTCTTCGTGCTCGTATTGTGGACGGCTGTGATACAATACGCCATTCTCCAGGGCTGCATCAGCGCATCAGGGACTCCGTGCGACGGAGGATGCATGCATGTATCCTCGCTAACGGAGGACATTTTGAACATTTCCTGTAACAAAGTATTTGAAGTCACGCTGGTACGTTCTGTTGCTGTGTGTTTCCATTCCATGATTAATGTGATTTGAAGAGAAGTAATAAAATGAGCTCTAACATGGAAAGTAAGCGTTTCCGGACACATGTCCACATAACATATTTTCTTTCTTTGTGTGTGAGGAATGTTTCCTGAAAGTTTGGCCGTACCTTTTTGTAACACCCTGTATATCGACTGCGGAAGTGTCGTCTTACCTGTACATAAAATATATCGGCTGCACATTGTAAATAAACTGCCGGTTTTAGAGCTGTATATTTAAGAATTGACTTATTATTAAATATTCTCTACACAAACATGCTGGATAACCCACTTAGAGCAAGAATTGAACGGAAAACGATGTACATTCACGTTTGACAATAACCACTTTGCTAACAATGGTAACTGCATGTAAGTGGCACAGTAGAAGATGTCCCATTGGTCTGTCGCTTGGTTTCGTCACATAACGGACTTGTCCGAAATACTTCACGTCGACGGACCTGCTTTGTGCCACACATACTTGCTTCACAAAGTCTAAGAGAAAGATTGGACTTGATGAAAGCTCAAAAAGTAAAATTATGTTCTACTATATTTTCAAAAGAACAACTTTAAATATTTACCGAAAATTATGGAAAAAATATAACATAAAACAAAAATATCGGCAGTTATATTTCCGGTTGATATCGATGTATCGATACCCTGGTGGAATTCCATCAGCAACATATATCAATATTTTTCGTAAAATACCGATAGATCGATATTTTACAACAACTCCAGTTGTAAATGGTAGCTTAACTCATACGCACTTCTACATCTGCGCTGACAGCAACTTTCCTCTAAACCTTTCCTGTTATAGGCTGCGTAATTTAGGAACGACGGCGTGACATTGATGTCATTTAGGAGAAAGCGCACCGTGTTTGATTGTTTCATGAAACACGGTCGCTTAATACAGTTGAGCGACAGTTTCGAAGTGCCTATGGTCGAGGTCCGCCTTATCCGGGCAACAAAGGATGGTACGAAAAGCTTAAAGAGACTGGCAGTGTTTCTGAGAAGACGAGAGGCGGTAGGGTGGCAGCGACTGTTGATCACCGCACGCACAGCATTTCATCGCAGCCCGCGGAAGTACACGTGTCGTGTTTCCAGAGTAACGGGCATTCTTCAGAGCACTTAGGTGAAGATACTGCAGAAACAGCTGCATTTCCATGCATAGAAAGTGCAGCTCCTGGGAGCTCTGTAGCCAGATGATAGCACGCTACGGATATGCTAGAAAGAAACGATCCAAACAGTCTGTTTTTCTGATGAAGCGACTTTTCACATATCCAGAAAAGTAGACCTGCATAATGTCCGGATCTGGAGGTCAGCAGACAGGTGACAGCCTGAAAGTGAATATGTGGTGTGTCTTCATCCAAAAAGGCGAGGTTCCGCGTTCGACTCCCAGTCTGGCAAACAGTGTTAATCTGACAAAGAGTTCAAAACAGCAGTACCAACATTTGAGGCCGGACGGGGCGTTTGGACAGCGCGACAACAACAGGAAGGCACCACGTGGCATCGGTAGCCGTGCTAACCACACAGCGGGCTGTCTCATTCCACGAAACGCGATGCATGCCAGGGGGCTGCAAATTAATTAGCGGGCGCCCGGCGCCTTTTGTACGGCGCGAGAGGCATAGTTGACGCGGCCGGCCTTTGATGTGACACGGAGCAGGGTCAGCAGCTGGCTGTGGCTGTGGCGCGCTTTGTGCCCGACACGCCCCTATTTCCATTCGCGTCACGCAGCTTTTGAGCAGCGGAGGTCCGGCGAGCGAACAGCGTGCGTCGCTGGTGCAACACGTGCAGACGGACAGCTCCTGGCTGCCCCACATTGTTGCCAAAGCTTGTGCCGACCTCGTCACGCTCGCCAAATGTCGAGGTTACAGTACTTCCACAGCACGGCTAGAGGCGCAGTGACAACTAACACGACAAAAAGCGGACCGTACTGAAAGCCATGTGCTGTCAATATTCACTTTTGATTTGTAGTAGTTGTTTATAAAGAACGATACAACATCAGGGTAGATAATGTGACGCTTCGGCACCATGTGATTAAGTACCGCATGATGGCGTTGTGGGCACATAAAGCGGTGGAAAAAAAAGAAAGAAAAAAAGAAAGAAAGGCGGAAACATGTTTTGTTGCTCTCTCTCTGTGCAGTAACTAAATACTAGCGCCGAGTGCTGAAATGACTCAGCGGCACTACGTTCAACTCAGAGAAGGGACGCAGCTGTCTGTTGTCGACTGCGCGTATTCCGATTCGACGTCACCCCACCTCGCACTCAGGGTGCTAATATGTTGCTCACAGCACCAGGTCAGTATTTTTCTTTGAACGTGTGTGTCAACTATTGTGCAAGCAAAATGGCGAATTCCGTAGGTGAGGGCTTTTCCAGTAGGTCTTTGGAGGAGAAAGTAAGGATTAAAGAGTTAGGTAGATCTACTCCAAATTTAAATCTGACAAGGGGAGGGCATGGAAGAGGGTTTACCGATTTGGCTCAAACTAAGCGAGCAGAAGCAGGAAAAGCCCTCTTTCAAGTTCGTAGAATATTTCCCCTTAGGGGGCCGTAGGAAAAGGTAAAACGCTCTCTACATATCAAACTTTTGTTTGATGATTTTTCTGACGTTTTGCTAGCATGAGCGGCTGGCATTGCCAAAGAATTCTCTATTGCTGGTGGAGAAAATCTGTGGCCACGAGCTCGACTCCAGCCTACCACCACCAGTGGAGGCTGAACCTTTGACAATGCCAGCCACTCGTGCTGGCGAAACGTCAGAAAAATCATTAAACAAACGTCGGCCGAAGAACCCAAAACAGAAGTCAACAGACAGTCTGTCAACAAGTAGCCACGAAAGGCTTAACAATTTTTTAGTACTTGAGGTATCAGTGGCAACTCGTCGGTCTTTCTTTTTCACTTCATTCTATGGTTAAAGTAGCAATTATAAAATTTAAACACATTTAAACAGTTCCGTTACTATATGTAAAATTAATATATTCAATTTAGTTTGGATTACTACACCTGTAAGTCAAAAGACTGTAGGTGGTGGTAAAAAAGCGAGTATCCGAGGAAATTTAGTATGAAAATGTACGAAAAGAGTTGGATCTGCAAATGTGACTCTTTTATTATATGTTAGAACAAATGTGTAAATGATTTCTTTTGTGTGTCCACCCTATGCGTTGAGGCCTACGTTTCTCAACCTTACATGTGCCGACTGATGGTGCGAGCACTAATAAACTACGTGGCAGTTTGATGTGCATAAATTCCTTTGTATATGCGGGCAATAAGATGCATGTATCATGAGTGGGGACCATTACGTATATCTCCTGTGCTATAAGTAATTTGCTTTACGTTGTGTTAATAAATCCATGTTAATAAGATTGAGAAATCAAGTCTTGTATACTATAGACCATTCCCAAATACTTAATAATGACGGAAATGTTTCATCAAGTAATTCAAACAGAGATTGAGTATACGGATTGCTTCACCATAATAAAATAAGAAAGAGAAACATATAGCTCTAACGAACCAATCTGGGGAAACTGACCACCTCTCCACACGAAGATATACCCTAAGAGATAAAAGGGAAAATCAGTGGACGTCCTTCTATGGCCATCTAGTCCCCAAGTGCGGACCAACCAAGAAAAAAATGGAGTTCCCTCAACCGTATCAGAACTGGCCACGCCGTGATCAAAGCAATGCTACAAAAATAGGGAATTATTGATGACTACCAGTACGATTACGAAACACTGGAACAAACAGTGTATCACATTTTGCACGGCTACCCATGGGTACCTGGAAAGACTTTGTATCTACTTGTGCGGCTTCATTTCATATTATTTTATCTTATCTTATACCAACATAATTGTATGTGCTTTTAAAATATAATTCTGCAAGCCGTAGGCTAAATAAAGCAAAGATACTAGTTACGTTAAAAGTAACAATCGTACAGCAGCTCTCCATTCCCAAGAGAGCAGTTATCTTACAGCTGACGACCTTACCGAGATATGATAGCAGATTGATTACAACACTGTAGAAATGAAGTATCACATCTTCGACTACTCATACAAGAAATCCATGTACACCGAAACATTGGCGTCAAAGAGGTACATCTTTGCTGCTTAGTTGTACAGTGCTGAGCTAGGCGCTGTAGATGATGATGATAATGATGTGATGATGACGATAGTTTGTTGATTTGGGTGCACGGCAGCCAGACTTTTGGCGTTCGTAATAAATTCTGTTTTGCATGGAGTTTACTTGAAACGGGTGAAACAATAATGTAGTCAACTAGAATTCAAATGAAGTAAATCCCTAAAAATGTACACACACACACCACACACACAAACAGTAATAATATATAAAGCTGTACAAGAGGTATATGTGGCTAGCTGATACCTGGACCAAGAAATGATGTGCAAGACACTGCGCACTGCGCAACGAACTGAAATCTAAAATCGAGACGTAGAAAAATATTTTGGAAGCTTGTTGAGTCAACAACAACAACAGAGCACAGGGACCCACTTAAATTTGCTTCTGCCCTCTCGTCAAAATACGAAACCCACTCGGATAAAATGTGGATTGTAGAGGTTTTAACGCCACAGGTTTCTCAGGTTGGAGGGTTCTCCAGTTAGAGTATTAAGCTGTGCTTCAGGGTGACTTCATTCTAGTGAAGCGACCAGTCAGTCACTACGTTACATGTGCTCCGAAACCCAATTTGCCGGAAATCTGTTTCCCAATTAAACCAGTTTCGCAACATTGCGTCTGATTGGTCACGTAAACACTCCAGTACAATTTCTGCAAATGAGTGTTCTCCTGCCAGATTTCATGTCCCACAGTCGATTTTATCTCCATATAAACGCTCTTCCGCATTTGAATGATAATTTGGTTGCATCTTAAAATAGTGGTCAATTTTAATGAAGTAATTTTGTATGAAGTGAAGGAAAAGAAGAATGAATTGATGAGGAAGTTACGCGTTACCTTATTGAACTTAAAAAAGTTCATTTATGCCTCTGTTAGGAGGAATCACATACGTAATGACCAGTTAGCACCGGCTGTTTGGTGCGAATTTGCGTAGTAATTACAACAAAAATAATTTTATAAACATACATTAGGCCTACTGAAAGATTAATGTATTAAAGATCCCTTTCCTTTTTATGTAGTTCTGAAGAAGCAGATTTGTCGTGGTGACTGCTAAAAAGCTTCCTTTGATTTAGTTGACAATCTGCAACACCTTCCAAACTCTTCAAGCTAATTAAGGCCATAGAAGCACGGTCTTTTTCAGATGTAATTCTGACCAAAAAGCGTATCTGGTAACTGGAGTCGGAGGATTTTGTTAATCCTACCTTTTGAGTTGTTGTGGCGATATTCCCACAGAAACATTCATTCACTGTAAACTCCATTTCTTTATTTCTAACGGAGAAGTCAAATACCAATTTTGATAGATTTAGCTTTAAAAATGCTTCAGCAGTTCATTAATAATGATTTACTTTTAAAAATTCAAACAATATTTCACCCTCTTTGGGGTGAATTTCCAGAGACGCTGAAAAATGTACGTTATTACTTCTGACTGACAACCAAATACCAATTTTCGTAGTTCTAGCTTCAAAATTGCCTTAAGTGCGCCATATTTTCAAAAAACCTTTCATCCCCTATTTCACACGCTTGTGGGCGGAATTTAGAAAAATCCCTTCTTAAACGACACCTGCAGTTTAGGACCAACACTCTCTCCATATTACAAGTTTTTGCTCTTATCGGTTTGGGGTGGAAGATGATGAGTCAATCAGCCAGGAAATTTCCTTTTATACAGAGATGAGAAACTTTCTGAATCAGTAACATCGAAGTGTTTCGCGACAAGCCTATATTCGGCATAGCTGGTAATTTTTTTTTTTTTTTTGTTCTGATTTACAAACTCATAACTTTTAGTGGCATAGCTACTCACACGCAATAAATGGAAGTGACAATATACGAGTATTTGGTAATTCTGAGCACGAGAAAAGAGATGTGTCTTTACTCATTTGTATGTTTTCTAGCCATTCCAGTTATTCAAAATGATGTCGAAGTAGTTTAATGTTTCAACGGTGAGCATCTCGCATTTGTTTCCACAACGCACGTGATCTGGATCAGCTTAATAAAGCAGTTTCGTATAAGTGCGGATAACTTTTTTTTTCCCCCTTGTACATTCTCCTCGTCCTCCTTATGAGTTCAAAAATGGTTCAAATGGCTCTGAGCACTATGGGACTCAACTGCTGAGGTCATTAGTCCCCTAGAACTTAGAACTAGTTAAACCTAACTAACCTAAGGACATCACAAACATCCATGCCCGAGGCAGGATTCGAACCTGCGACCGTAGCGGTCTTGCGGTTCCAGACTGCAGCGCCTTTAACCGCACGGCCACTTCGGCCGGCCTTATGAGTTCGCTGACGTTCAGAAGAAAATCGTACTATTTCATTATTAAAAATATTACGAAGGTACAATTACTTGCTTCGACATGCTGAAGTAATTGGAGTCATTCATGTAAAACAAATGACGTTTAGTATATGGATATTTACGCGGTCTAACGCACGGCTTTCCGGGCGGGAAGGAGCGCCTGGTCCCCGGCACGAATCCGTCCGGCGGATTTGTGTCGAGGTCCGGTGAGCCGGTCAGTCTGTGGTTGGTTTTTAGGCGGTTATCCATCTGCCTCGGCGAATGCGGCCTGGTTCCCATATTTCGCCTCAGCTACACTATGTCAGCAATTACTGCGCAAACAAGTTCTCCACGTACGCGTACACCACCATTACTCTACCACGCAAACATATGGGTTACTCTCTTCTGGTGTGAGACGTTCACTGGAGCGTCCACCGGAGGCCGAACCGCACAATAACCCTGGGTGGGGCGGCGGAGGGGTGAAGTGGACTGCGGTAGTCGTCGTGGGGTTGTGGACCACTGCGGTTGCGGCGGGAACGCAGTCTCTCCGTCGTTTCTAGGTTCCCGGTTAACATACAATACAGTACATACAATATGGATATTTCATTGGGCTCACATATGTTGTTGTTGTTGTTGTGGTCTTCAGTTCTGAGACTGGTTTGATGCAGCTCTCCATGCTACTCTATCCTGTGCAAGCTTCTTCATCTCCCAGTACCTACTGCAGCCTACATCCTTCTGAATCTGCTTAGTGTATTCATCTCTTGGTCTCCCTCTACGATTTTTACCCTCCACGCTGACCTCCAATACTAAATTGGTGATCCCTCGATGTATCAGAACATGTCCTACCAACCGATCCCGTCTTCTAGTCAAGTTGTGCCGCAAACTCCTCTTCTCCCAGTCCTATCCCATACCTCCTCATTAGTTATGTGATCTACCCATCTAATCTTCAGCATTCTTCTGTAGCACCACATTTCGAAAGCTTCTATTCTCTTCTTGTCTAAACTATTTATCGTCCACGTTTCATTTCCATACATGGCTACACTCCATACAAATACTTTCAGAAACGACTTCCTGACACTTAAATCTATACTCAATGTTAACAAATTTCTCTTCTTCACAAACGCTTTCTATCTTATATCGTCTCTACTTCGACCATCATAAGTTATTTCACTCCCCAAATAGTAAAACTCATTTACTACTTTAAGCGTCTCATTTCCTAATCTAATACCCTCAGCATCACCAGATTTAATTGTACTACATTCCATAATCATCGTTTTGCTTTTGTTGATGTTCATCTTATACCCTCCTTTCAAGACATTGTCCATTTCGTTCAACTGCTCTTCCAAGTCCTTTGCTGTCTCTGACAGAATTACAATGTCAACGGCGAACCTCAAAGTTTTTTTTCTTCCCCATGGACTTTAATACCTAATCCGAACTTTTCTTTTGTTTCCTTTACTGCTTGCTCAATATACAGATTGAATAACATCGGGGATAGGCTACAACCCTGTCTCACTCCCTTCGCAACCACTGTTTCCCATTCATGTCCCTCGACTCTTATAACTGCCATCTGCTCACATATGACATGTACAAACGACAGTGAAAGACTGAGTCTCATCTTCCGCCAGTTGTGTCGCAGTGGTCGTAGTGAGTTGAGGAACGCCACAGGCCGGTGATGGGCTTCGACGACCACAGCTCGTCGACCCTTCCCCCACTGGCAGCCGCTCCTCTTCTGACAGCTGTTCCGCACTACGGCTCGACAGCGGGGTGACAGGCAGTAAGGGAACGGCACACTGTGTCAAGCTGTGTTGCCCAAAGGGTCTCAGTTGTTCGGTCTGCTGGTTTTTTTTTTTTTTTACTTTATTGTTATTTTGACACCTGAACAATCAGGTAGGCTGGCAGCAGCACAATACGCCGCTCTTCAGCCGAAGAGAGTACAATGAGATAAACAGAGAAGAGACATCACGTAAAAAATCGGCGGGAAAAAACAGTAGACACATGAACATAAAAACACAAGAAGCCGTTCACACTCGATGACAATCCACACGACGAACGGTTGACACGATGCACAAACACGGAAGAAGACGACGGCACTGGTGAACGATGGGGTGTGACGGTGAAACACTGAACACTAAACATGACAGCACACACGATACACTGACGGCGGTGATCTCCGGCGCGCGAATGTCCACTGAGCGTGTGCGAGTCCGGGGACCTGCCAATAGAGGAGGAGGAGGAGGAAGGGGAGTGGGAGAGCGAGATGGGAGAGCAGAGATGCCACGGGCAGGGGAGAAAGGGGGGGAGGGAGGAATGGGGAAAGGAAGCCCGGGGGAAGAAGGGTGGAGGGAGGGGACAGGGGAAAAGGGAAGAGAAGGGAAGGGAAGAGAAGGGAGGGAGGGCGCCGAAAGGAAAGGACACCGGGAGAGGGGGGCGGGGCAGGGTCAAAGTTGATAGGAGGGGTAGATGGAGGGGACGAGGACATCATCAGGGAGAGGGAGCTGGCGGAAGCCACCTTGGGAGAGGGTAAGGAGGGTGGAGAGATGGAGACCGGGTGGGACGTGGGAATACAGGCACGGCAGCGGGCGGGGGTGGGAGAGGATCGGGGACACGAGCGGGTGAGGAGGATCAAGTTTACGGGAGGTGTACAGGATCCGTATCCTTTCAAGGAAAAGGAGGAGGTGGGGGAAGGGGATGAGATCATACAGGATCCGCGTGGGAGAGGGGAGACGGATGCGATAGGCAAGGCGGAGAGCATGGCGTTCAAGGATTTGGAGGGATTTATAGAAGGTAGGGGGGGCGGAGATCCAGGCTGGATGGGCGTAACAAAGGATAGGGCGGATGAGGGATTTATAGGTGTGGAGGATTGTGGAGGGGTGCAGACCCCACGTGCGGCCGGAAAGGAGCTTGAGGAGACGGAGTCGGGAACGTGCCTTGGCTTGGATTGTCTGGAGATGGGGAGTCCAGGAGAGGCGACGGTCGAGGGTGACGCCAAGGTACTTGAGGGTGGGAGTGAGGGTGATAGGACGGCCATAGATGGTGAGATAGAAATCAAGGAGGCGGAAGGAAGGGGTGGTTTTGCCTACAATGATCGCCTGGGTTTTGGAGGGATTGACCTTGAGCAACCACTGGTTGCACCAAGCGGTGAACCGGTCAAGATGGGATTGGAGAAGGCGTTGGGAGCGTTGCAGGGTGGGGGCAAGGGCGAGGAAGGCGGTGTCATCGGCAAACTGGAGGAGGTGGACGGGGGGCGACGGCGGCGGCATGTCCGCCGTGTACAACAGGTACAGAAGGGGGGAGAGAACGGAGCCTTGAGGCACACCGGCGGAGGGGAAAAAGGTGTAGGAATCGGTGTTATGGATGGTGACATAGGAAGGACGGCGGGAGAGAAAGGAACCGATCAGACGGACGTAGTTAATGGGAAGGGCAAAGGTTTGGAGCTTGAAGAGGAGACCGGAATGCCAGACGCGGTCATAAGCGCGTTCGAGGTCAAGTGAGAGGAAGATGGCGGAGCGACGGGAATTAAGCTGTTCGGAAAGGAGATGAGTGAGGTGAAGGAGAAGATCGTCGGAAGAGAAGGATGGCCGAAAGCCACACTGGGTGACGGGAAGGAGGCGGTGCTGGCGGAGATGCTGGTGGATGCGGCGGGTGACGGTCTGCTGGCTCGTTAACGCGTATTTCCACGCGACCTGCCACACAGCACACCGACACCTGCTGTTGTCTGCCCCGTAATGTTTGGGTTATTTTCTTCGCTCGGCTATGCACTGCAGGCGATACGTGTGTGGCAGGTGGTGGTGATAATATCACTCGAGCGTAGCTGCGTCTCGCGAAACGTTGCGATCACTGAGCGTGCTTCCGTCTGGGCGACACTGGGAGTCTGGGAGGACGCAGGCAGGCCGCCCCTAATGGCGTCGTTAGCGCCATCTGTAGGCAGCCGAGCCGCGTCACGCAGCCAGCGACCCGCCCTCGGCCCGGACCCCCGGCTTCCTAGCCGCGCACCTGTTCAGTCGCACGTGTCTGCGTCTACAGTAGCCAGATGAGCACAGCACCTGCAAGAGGCGGGGCGGGGGAAAAGGCTTTCCCCCCGCTCCGTTCCGCCCCGTGCATGCGCACGGTCTGTGTTGCTGGCCGTCCGAAAAATATAACCTTACCAGTGAACTTGACTGTCTGCCTTATTGTGAGTCAGTGTGCGCCGGTTGTGGTCTCGCAGTTCCTTTCAATTTGCTATTTACAGCTCGACTGCCAGGAGGAAAATTCAAGTGCAAAATGTATGCATACATCAGATCCACATTAAAATCCAGAAACGGATGATAAAATCTTACACTTGTGATGTTTTTAACTGAATAAAATTATACGTAACGAAAAAAAAAACACAATTTAGTAGTTGCATACACGTTATTAATAACTCGTGGAGCTCAGTTTATGCACTTACAGACTCTTTTAAGTCTCTGTACCCATCGGCCAAGAGTACACAAATGTATACGGATCTTCAACACAATTTCTTTTTCCAAAACCGTGAATTCAACTGACCCAAGTTACTTGTAACGAGTGTCTTGCCTAGATTCCATGTTGATGGTGCACTACGGTTATGTCAGAATTGTTCGAAACTTCGCACACGTGCAGAAGAAACATCAAATTAGAAGCACCTAAAATAACGTTTTCCTAGAGAGATTGTTTCAGAATGGCGTTTTAAAAACTTAAGGCCTCGTTCCTTACACCAAACAAGATAAAACTGCATACGTTAAGAGTTACGAACACATGTTCATCTCCACTGAAGTGAAACACATCTCTCTTACTCGACAATTACTCATAGCTCTTAAGGTATGCATTTTAGAGCGCATGTTTATGGGCATTGTTTTCTTGTTTTGGTTCAAGGAACTTGTTCTCAAGTTTTTTAAACGTCGTTCTGAAACACCCCGTATACATTAGTTGCTGTAAAAAAAATTGGGGCTTTAGGCACTGCAAGGCTATAATACATAAACTGTGTGACGAATAGGGAGAGCAGCAAACCTGTGACTGCTGATTGCACTCCACTTGCGTTGAAACATCATAAACAGGAGGACGCACAACAAAGTTGCGACATCATAATGAGGAGAAAACATACAGAACGTTCCTTGCAACAGAAGATAACTTTGACTGACATCTTGTAATTCTATTGACATACTTTGAATAATAACTGAACCCTTAATTTAGTACTTACTTCAGGGTGAAAAACTGATATTATCTAAAAGTGCTGACGCAGGGAAGTCATCAAGTTGTGACCTTTCGCTCTCACCGACTGTTTCATTTTCGCAGTCTTTGCCAGATGTGCCGTAGCCTGAACCCCCCCCCCCCCCCCCCCCTCGATCGTGATCTGCTGCTCCTTCGCTTTCCTTACAACTTTTCAATCTTTGTTCGAAATGTACGTTTATCACTGAAATAACAGCAATAAAAAATAGAAAGACACGCGGTGTATCCGCGTGGTCTCAGGCGCCTTGCCACGGTTTGCGCGGCTGACCGCGTCGAAGGTTCGAGTCCTCCCTCGGGCATGGATGTGTGTGTGTTGTCCTTAGCGTAAGTTACTTTAAGTTAGATGAAATAGTGTGTAAGCCTAGGGTCCGGTGACCTCAGCAGTTTGGTCCCATAGGTACTTACCACAAATTAAATTAATTAAAAACAGAAAATCGGTTATTTCAAGGAAGAAAAAATCATTTTGAGAGTTTTAACAATCAGGTTAAAGTGGACGCGAAAACAGCCGGTTTAACAGAAAACCCGTTGTTCCAGCAAAAACCGCCATCCCTCCTTTTTGCTATCTTGTGCAGTAGATGTTCCGAGGGGCGCTCAATAAGTAATGAACACATTTACTTTTTTTTCTGAAGGCAGGTTGGTTTTATTCACGATTTCAGCACACCGTATTATCAGATTACCTTCCATTAGGAAAGTGGGTGCACTCGGCGACTGTGATCTGATTTATAAACGATAGAGCACAGCAATCAGTCGTCCTTTTTCGCAGGTTTTATTTGGCAAATCCAGACTTCAGCTAGTGCCTAGCCACTATCAATGCACTGTTTTCTAGTCTCAATGCATGTCAGTTGCCTGTTGTTGGGGCGTCAGTCACAGTTCTTTGAATACTATAGGGTAATGATAACACAGAAAACAGTGCATTGATAATGGCTAGGTACTGGCCGAAATCTGGACTTGCCAAATAAATCTGCAAGAAAGAACGACTGATTGCTGTGCTCTGTCATTTATAAACATTACACAATATTATGTTTTTCAAGACAAACTCCGTTAAATGAGACGGCCTTACGCCACCTTCCTGGGCGGGCCCCTATGCCCTCAAGGTATCGCTCTACTGGCCGACGTCGGGGCCAGCTTGTTGCTGGTGGACAAGTGTGTCAGCACCACCAGCAGAGAAGTACAACTGTGCGCCGAGCTGCCTGATTGTGGTCCATCGATCACCTCGAATGAGAGTGTGCGGAGGTTCCAACACTGCACGAGTTACAGCTGGCTGCGACCGCCCGGCACGTGGAAGATTAGAAGCGTTTGCGCGACTGTGTTACGATGACGGCAGACGTCTCGCTCGAGGACTCGTCTTGCTTATGTTCGCTGCAAGGTCTACGTAGGTATTCAGCAAGCCCCGATGAACATCTGCGATGCTCTGGTTTTCCGCCAAACTCGATGGCAGCTCTGATTGGAACGCACCTCCGCTACAGACGCCATTTTTAAGACAGTGTAGGCCACCAAAGTGTATAGGAGGACAGGGATTGGAATACATCCAGCAAATAATTGAGGGTGAACGTTGTAAGTGCTACTCTCTGAGATGAAGAGGAATTCGTGGTTGGGTTCATCAAACCAGTCAGAAGACTGATGACAGAAAAAGAGCGCCCCGCCACGTGTCGGAACTTTTCATGAAACTACAGGCCTGATGCGTGATTATTCCGCATTTTTTCCATCGAAATTGTCCGAGAAAGAAAGTGTTGTATTACCTAGTGAACGCTGCTCGCAGAAACCGATGCAAGGGAAATGTGATCTCGTCCACTAGAACCGGGGACACGGTTCGATGCGCTAGTCCTCGACGCTAAGCAAACAGTTGTGACGAGTTTATCATACAGGACGCGTCCGCCGACCGAGGCAGCTGGCGCGCGCTGCTGTTTGCACAGGGATTCCGTGACTGGAGGTTCCCGCTAAAGCGGGCTCTATTTGCTCTCTGAATAACGCGGAAGGGTGTGGCGGCGAGCGAGTGTGAGCGCCGGGGGTGCGATTTCCAAATATTGATTGTGGCGGCGGCAGAGAACGGAGCACGGGAGCAGTGTCTTCACTTGGCCCGCGGCTCTTAGCGGCGGATTAGATCAGCGCTCGCTCCCGCACCGCCGCGCATAACCCGATTCCCCGCCACGCTAACAGCCGCCACTCGGGCGCCGCCAGCTGAGACGCGCTCGCTCCGAGGCGCGCCTTTTTACTCTGCCAGCGACTGTGTCGCGATTAGGGGCGGCGACAGTTTCCCAAGTACGACCAGACCGGCTCCTCAACAAAATGTCCGGATGATATCAATGACGGCAGTATGTCGACAATATAATAACGAGGTTTTCGAAGTATATATATTAAAATTTTGTGGGAGAGTCTGGGTGTTGGGAGTCTGTGGATATGACCGTAAAATTTTAGTCTTCTTTTCCGGATGTCTGCGGCGAGGTTAGATAATTTTTCTGTAGTTTTCCGAGACTGTAACCTGTATCCATCTTCCGTTCTTTTTGGGCCAAGAATCTTTCTGATAATTTTGCGTTCCTCTTTCAGGATGCCTTCCAGGTCGCCTTTTCTATGCAGTGTGAGTGTTTCGCTGGCATATAGTGCTTCGGGCTTGATTACTGTATTGTAGTGTCGTATTTTTGAGTGAATGGAGAGACACTTTTTATTGTAGATGTTGTGGGTTTTCCAGTATGCTCTTTTCAGTTTTTGCAGTCGAACTTTTTGTCCAGTTTTCTCTCCCCCTGTGGGTTCTAGGACTTCGCCTAAGTATTTAAAGAATGGAACTCTCTCAATTTGTCCATATTTTGTAGTCAGTTTTTGAGTTTCAAATTTTGAGCAGATGAATTTGGTTTTTTGGAAGGAAATTTGTAGCCCAACTTTTTCGGCGCATTCTTTGAGAATGTCTATCTGTTTAATTGCTGTGGTCTCGTTTTCTGCTAGAATGGCCACGTCATCTGCAAATGCCAAGCATGAAATTTTAATACCATCTTTAGATCTTCCTAGTTGTACAGGCTTCCAGTAATTTTGATTCTTCAGTTCTTTTTCCCATTCTCGGATGACTTTGTCTAAAACAAGGTTGAAGAGGAGTGGAGACAAACCCTCACCTTGTCTGACGACGGTTTTGATCAGGAAGGGCTCTGATATTTCACCCAGGAATTTTATCTTAGAAGTTGTGTTTGTGAGCGTTTCTTTGATAAGGTTTAGGGTTTTCTGATCGAGTCCTAGCTCCTCAAGGATAATAAAGAGAGATTGCCTATCGATTGAATCATAAGCCTTTGCGAAATCAACAAAGGAACAAATGATCGGACTGTTTCTGACTGCTTTGTATTTTAGTGTTGTCTTCAAATTGAAAATTTGTAGTGCACAGGATCGGTGAGGGCGAAAGCCAGCTTGGTATTCACCAATACTGTGTTCGAGTTGTTCTTGTGTTCGTTGAAGAAGACAAGCTGAGAGGATTTTATAAGTGACTTGGAGAAGGGAGATTCCTCGATAGTTGTTTATATCTGCCATGTCTCCCTTTTTATGCAGTGGATGAATTAGGGCGCATTTCCAATCTTCTGGTAGTTTTTCTGTCTGCCAAATGTCTGTGATGATTTGAGTGAGTTCTTTGAGGGAATTTGGTCCAAGATTTTTAAGTAGTTCTGCAGTGATATTATCTTCTCCGGATGCCTTGTTGTTTTTCAGTCTATGAATATGTCTTTGGATCTCCTCTAGTGTAGGTGGTGGGGATTCTGGATTTGTGTAGATAGCAGTTTCTTGAAGGAATCTTGAAGAAGGTTCAGGACAATTGAGGAGTCCGGAAAAGTATCTTGCCAGCTCCTCACAATTTTCCCGATTTGTGAGCGCTAGTTTTCCATCTGGTTTTCTGAAACATAGATTTCGTGAGCCGTATCCATTGATTCTCCCAGCAAAGGTCTTATAGAAGTCTCGTACATTATAGTTACGGAAATTTTCTTCAATAGACTCACACTGTTCCTTGAGGTACTTCCTCTTGACTTGTCTGATTGTTTTTGTCACTTGTCTTCTGGTGTTGTGGAAGTGATCTAGATTTTCTGGGGATTTTTTACTGTTATACTTCAGAAAGGCTTTCTTTCTTTCTTCCAGCGCTTTTTCACATCCAGAGTCCCACCAGGGGTGTTTTGTGTTCTTTTTCAATGGGATCAGTTCTTTTGCCTTCTTTGTAATTTTTGTTCGAAATTTTTCCCAAGAGTCAGCTGGTTCCTTTTCCCACTCCTCCTTCAGATTGGTTTCTTTGATTGTTCGTGTGTCAAATTTCATCATGTGTGTTTTCTTCGGATAGAATTTTTTTTGGGGTGAATTTCACTTTAATGCGTGTTAAGTAGTGGTCTGAGTCAATGTTCGCCCCTCTGCGGACTTGGACATCATGGATCTCTTTCTGTACGAAATAGGAGACGGCAATGTGGTCAATCTGATATTCGCCGATCTCTTGTACGGGGGACCTCCAGGTCTTTTGTTTTCTAGGTTTTTTTTATCAAAGATGTAGACATTATTTTTAGATTATTTTGTTGGCATAGTTCAATAAATCTCAGTCCGTTTCTGTTGGTGAATCTGTGTGCTGGATATTTTCCTACAGTTTTTTGGTGTTCTTTCTCTGCCAATTTGTGCATTGAAGTCTCCCATTAAGATTTTGATATCATCCCGGGGAATTTTGGCCATGACATCTTCAAGTTTAGTCCAGAATTTTTCAGTTTGTAGTTGGCGTTTTTTGTTGTCTATGTTTGTGGGTGCATGAACATTTATCAATGTGTATTTCTTGTTGGCGCACTGGATACGCATGGTCATGAGGCGATTATTTATGGAAGAGACCTCTCTAATTGAGTCTAATATATTTCTGTGCACCGCAAATGCCATGCCCAGGAGTGGCGTACCATTGGCAATTCGTTTGTCAGTCTTGCTCTTGAAGATGCGATAGTTTCCATAGTCTATTGTATTTTCATCCGTGAATCTAGTTTCTTGTAACGCTAAGAATTTAATTTTTTGTTGGTCTAGCTCTGTTACTAAGTTGTGTAATTTTCCAGGTTGAATTAGGGTCTGAATGTTAAAGGTACCAATGTACATGGGTACAAGAAACCAAAACAGATCTAGCAAATGCAAAAATAAATTCTTCAGAAGTTATAAACAGAAATGTATACAGGCAAAAAATCAATAGTTGGAAAGTACAACCCGAGAATGAAGTTTGCAAGAGACAGGGGACAAAATGGACAGAGGAAAGAAAGAGAATTCATGGGGAAAGAATGAGAGAAGTTTGGAGAATTAAAAAATTGAATCGGAAAAGCTTTGCGTGATCCGTATGGGTCCAATCGTGTGTGTGTGTGTGTGTGTGTGGAGGCTGAAGCGATGAATGAAAATTTGTACCAAGGACGGGATTCGAACCCGGTTCGCCTGCCTCTCTATTCAGATATTTTAACCACTACGCCTCCCTGGCACAGTGGCTTTGCACAACTGCACGGGCTGCTCTAGCACGCCTCCCTCCTCAAACCAAATTCCCATTCACGCCTCAGCCAATTTGGTATTCCCCCGAAACTGCACAGGCTCTCCAACTGTGTAGGAACAGCACCTTAGCGACGAAAGGAACGGGGGTCCTCCTGCCTGAAAACCAGGCATAGGTGCTTTAGTTAGATGAAACTATATGGGTCCAGAGCATGCTAACATCGGTTCCGTTAAATCACCGACGTTAAGAACGTTTGGGCTGGGCTAGAACTTGGATGGGTGAACATCCGTCTGCCGAGTGCTGTTGGCAAGTGGGGTGCACTCAGCCCTTGTGAGGCAAACTGAGGCGCTGTCTGATAGCGAAGTAGTGGCGTCGCCTCTCTCTTACTGTAAGCCTTACTTGAAGGCTGAGTGTGTGAAGTGTTTTGTCTCAGCGACATTTACTTCTGCCTTTTGGAGTGGTAGGGTCATGGTCGTGGCTTTTTTTTTGTATGTGGTCCTGTGGTTTGTGGGAGAAGTGTTTTCTTTTCCTGGGTTTATCTAGGATTAGGTAGTGGGTTTGTGAGTTTTCGTGTTAGTAGGGGTTTGGGAGTTTTGATCCGGAAATCTCTTGGGTTGTACTTATCAAGGGAACTTATAAGTGCGTCCGGCGATTGCCTAGCTCTATCGTAGAAGGCTTGGGCGAGGTTTTTAAACCTTAAGAGGTTATATATTGACGGCAGCCTGCAAGTCTCCAGTGGGGAAGAGAGTTAAGTGGGTTTTTGAGGCGTAGCCCCAAACTGGACAGGCGTATTCGAGGAATGGCGCACTAGATTGCAGTACACCCTAACCCCAACGCTCGCTGCTCTCTGTGTTTAGAACGGGGTGTAGTACGTGCAGCCATTGACTTCCTTTTACCCTCAGGGCTTCTATGAGTCTACGCCATGTGAGGCGTTGGCCCATACTCACCCCGAGGTACTTCACGTCAGCTCACCACTCTGTGATGCGCCTGTGGAGACGGAGGCCGGGGAGTAGCCGACGGCGTGGAGGTCTCTTCCCTTTTCTATGGGTGAACTTCACTGCTTGGGTTTTCTAGCTGTTCAGTGTTATGCGTCATTTCGTGGCCCATCTGCCTGTTTTGTCAAGGACGTTTTGTAGTCGTCTTGTTGCTAGGCTCCTGTTCAAGTTCTGAGCGAAAAAGGGCGGTACCATCAGCGTACTGCGCTGTTTCCACTGCCAGTTCAGTGGAGGTGTCTGCTGTGTATAGGTTGACAGGATAGGCCCTATGACACTACCTTGGGGTACTCCTGCTCGGATGCGTCTTTTTCTTGAGAGTGTGTTGTCTACTTTTACTGAGAAACTTCTGCCTCGCAGATAGCTTTTTATGAGTTTTACTAAGGGCCCTGGGAAGCCCTGTACAGGTCCTTGTCATTAACGTCGATGTGCAGCTGGATTTTGGAACATTTAATGCGTTCTAACTTTATGAACGGTCTATTGACACACAGTCAACACGGATTTAGGAAACATCGTTCTCGTGAAACACAACTAGCTCTTTACCCTCACGAAGTGTCGAGTGCTACTGACTAGGGATTTCAAACTAAATCCGTATTGCCAGATTTCCAGAAGGTTTTTGACACTGTAACAAACAAGCGGCTTGTAGTGAAATTGAGTGCTTATAGAATATAGTCTCACTTATGTGACTTGATTGGTGATTTCCTCTCAGAGAGAATACAGTTCGTAATGATTGACGGAAAGTCATCGAGTAAAACAGAAGTGATTTCTGGCGTTCCTCAACGTAGTGGTATAGGCCTTTTGCTGTTCCTTACCTATATAAACGATTTTGGAGACAATCCGAGCAGCCGTCTTAGGTTGTTTGCAGATGATGCTGTCGTTTATTGTCTAGTAAAGTCATCAGAAGATCAAACCAAGTTCCAAAACGATTTAGAAAATATACTTCTATGGTGCGAAAATTGGCAATCGATCCTAAATAATAAAAAGTGTAAGGTCATCCACGTAAGTGCAAAAAGGACTCCGTTAAACTTCGGTTACGCTATAAAACATTCTGATCTGAAGGCCGTAAATTCAACTAAATACCTAGGAATCACAATTACGAACAACTTAAACTGGAAGGAAAACATAGAAGATGTTGTGGGGAAGGCGAACCAAAGACTGTGTTTTATTGGCAGGACACTTAGAAAATGTAACAGATCTACTAAGAAGACTGCCTACACTACGCTTGTCTGTCCTCTTTTAGAATACAGCTGTGAGTACTGACGGATTACATCGAGAAAGTTCAGAGAAGAGCAGTATATTCCGTATTATCGCGAAATAGGAGAGAGAGTGTCACTGACGTGATACAGGATTTGGGGTGGACGTAATTAAAACAAAGGTGTTTTACGTTGCGGCGGAATATCCTCAAGAAATTTCAGTCGCCAACTTTCTCCCACGAATGAGAAAATAATTTGTTGACGCCGACCCATGTAGAGAGAAACGATCATGATAATAAAATAAGGCAAATCAGATCTCGCACGGAAAGATGTAGGTGCTCGTTTCCTCCGTGCACTGTTCGAAACTCGAATAACAGAGAATTATTGTGAAGGTAGTTCGATGAACCCTCTACCAGGCACTTAAGTGCGTTTTGTAGAGTATCCATGAACATGTAGATGAAGATGGACGAGAGATTTAAGTGCTGCGCCAAAACACGAATGGAAAGAATCACTGGGGCGTTCCCGTTCACAGTTTGGTTGGTGGTAAAATATCCGGGGTAGGCGGAGAGGGGTGATGCCGAAATATCTCGGAAAGAAAAACTGACAACATTAACTCGGCTGCAGAGGGAGACGCCCGGAAATCGAATCACGAGTAGACGCATCCGCGCTCCACCTTAATGCACGCCCGCTGAGGCGTTGGCCCGACTTTGTTACCGGCGGCCAGTTATCGTCTGGAGTTTCCAGGACTGGGGCTGCCTCCTGCAATAACTCAGACGCGCCGGATTGAATTACAACTTCGCCCGGCGCGGCCCACCCTCCGCCGCACACCTCCTTGTTATTGGGTTGCGGAACTTATATTCGCTAAGCTGCCTTGTCGCCGAGCGGGAGGAACGAAAGCTCCGCTAAGTAGGCTCCGCTTGGGCCCGTGTTATTACGGAGCGAGTCGCGGTCATTACAAACTTCTGCCGGCGCAGCCTCCTCTGCTTCCCTCGAGTCCTTTTCGAATCCCGCTACTTAGGCTGGAACAAAGTGTTCCGCTCCCCCGCTAAAACCCGTATTGTACAGCGTCGCGGGGAATTTGCTGCCGTACGGAATTTTATTTAGTGAGAGTGTGCGAGTCTTTTCGCCCTCGGGAGAGCACCAAGCTTAATACGTGGACAGTATTACCGACACAGAAAGCTCTAAGGCAAATTTATTGGCGAATAAGAAAACAAGTCTTCAAGAAGGCACGTGTCCTATGTTGAGAAATGTGATCCTTCTCGGACGACAGCAAAGTCGTCAATGACTGCGCAGAACTCAAGATGTACACGCCATCACCGCGTACGCAAATCGGCGGCCCGTTGTTTACGCGAATTACATGGCTTGTGCGTAGATATCTAATGCTACACACCTCCAGTAAGTTATCAACAAAACCGTCGGATCGCTCACACGCAGGATCAGTTATTTATTTCTTTTCTAACATGGACCAATAAGCTATTAAGCAGGTGGTCATAATGTTTGGCTCTTCAGTATATACCAACTACAGTTCGTTTGCTTTTCATTTTAATCTTATTGCAGTGATTTTCGTTTTTGTACGTTTTAGCCCCTCTGCCTACACGCCCAGCCGGTTCACAGTCAGTGTATTATAAACGTGATTTGCATATGGACGGAACCGACGATTTGCGACAGTCCCCGAATTTATTTCGATTCACTAAATCACACTCAGTATTGGCCTTCGTTGTCAATGTGAAATGTGCAAACTATCATTTCATTCATAACATATTACGTAATTCTGACGCAGGAACTGGCTGCCCCCAAAAGAACCACATCACAAGGCACCAACGTAAAACAAGCCGCAACGCCTGAAGGTGGGCACTTGTGGCCGGAGGGTTTCTACTAATTAGGCCAATTACTAGCACACTGACTGGGGAAGCATTTTACTTTCCGATGATTCGATTCCAATAGTGTAGCGGCAACTAACAACGCCATGCTCATGTGGAGCAATGCACTTCCGTTTTGTGCTATATGATACACAAACATTGCACGAAGTTTTTGTTTGTTTAACATCCATTTGAAATCCCATCAGACGAGTGTAGCCACGGACCTGTTACCCCGGACAAAACCAATCACGGTAAGTATGCGTACATCCATTGGAGTTTTGGATTTGAGAATCTATAGATGGCAGCTCGCCGTTGATAACGAAACGCAGACAGACCTCGGTACGCTAGTCCGCTGCCACTTGCCTTACCTACAGCTGAGCGCAGGTAAGCAGAGACGTAACGAGACGCGGCGGAAGTCTGGCATACGGCGCTACAGCTGCAACAACAGCGGCCGCAGCCGCTGGGGAAATCGCGCCGGGCTTAGCTCCGCTGGCCGCAAAGCCTCCGCCTGCTGTCTGCTGGACGTCGGATTCCGCCAATTGCTGCAACCCAGCAGCCCCCACGTCTCCCGGGCAGAATCCCCCTCCTGTCCGTCTCAACAGCAGACACTTCCATTACCTTCACACTCACGCTTCTTCTCAAAAATCCAGTCTGCCACCCCACGCATCGATTGTACAGGCTCACGACTTCTAAAGGTCACGAATGCTTAAAAAGCTCTTTTTTAAATTCCCACTCTTTCACTTAAATTGACGCTGTCTTTCATCTTTTCCCATACTGCGCTTTTCTTTTCATCTCTGCGCTCTCTACGACTTGTTTTTCAAATTATAATCTTCGTGTGATTTAAATTCCGCGTGTAAGAAATCGATCAAGCAGGAGAATCGTATAAACGTACTGTCGTATGGCAGTCGAACTGACTCTCGCATGGACGAGATAGCGATAAGCATCCCTAGCATAGAGAAACAACTGAAAGAGTTGAAAACAGGTCCGGAAAATTCTGTAACTTGCATTTATCGTGAATCTCTCGCCCAGCGCAAAGTCCCAAACAACTGGAAAAAGCGCAGCTGACTCGTGTACATAAGAAGCGTAAAAGAACGGACCCGCAAAATTACAGACCAATACCCCTAACATCGATTTGTTGCTGAATCCTTGAACATATTCCCACCTCGAATGTAACAAATTTCTTGAGATGGACAAGCTTGTGTCCACGAATCAGCACGGTTTTAAAAAGTATCGATCGTGTGAAACTCAGCTTGCCTTTTTGTGACATGAATACTGCGAACTGTGGATGAAGGCTAACAGAGAGATTCCATATGTCTAGATTTCCGGAAGACATTCGACACGGTATCCCCTTGCAGATTGTTGACGAAGGTACGAGCATACAGAATAGTTTCCCAGATGTGTGAGTGGTTCCTTCTTTAGTAATAGAATCCAGCATGTTGTTCTCGACGGCGAGTGTTCATCGGAGACAAGGGCAGCAATCTGCGGTTGTCTGCTGATGATGCTGTGCTGTACGGTAAGGTGTCGTAGTTGGATGGCTGTTCAAGGATAATGCAGTAGACAAAATTCAAGTTGGTTTGATCGAGCTATGAATGTATGTTATGTAAAGTTATGTTCGGATACAGCATTAGTCGTGTCCTGCTTGACAGTATAGGCGCAACGTTGCAAAGCGATATGAAATGGGAAGGGTTTGCGAGGAATGGTCGACTTCTGTTTATTGGGAGAAGTTTGGGGAAGTGTGGTTCATCTGTAAAGGAGACCGCATATAGGACGCTAGTGCGACCCGTTCTTGAGTACTGCTCCGGTGCTTGGGGTCCGTACGATGTCCGATCAAAGGAAGACATGGAAGCAGTTCAGATTCGGGCTGCGACATTTGTTACCGGCGGACCTGCACAACACACATGCTTTACGGAGACGCCTCGGAAACTCAAATGAGAATCGCTGGAAGGAAGGCAACACTCTATTCGAGGAACACTACTGAGAAAAATTAGAGAACCGGTATTTGAAGCGGACTGCAGAACCATTTCACTGTCGTCAACAAGCATTTATTTTAATGACCACGTAGATACGAGATATTAGGGCTCATACGGAGGCATAATGATCGCCGTCTTTCTCTCGCTCTTTGCCTGTGGTTTGGGAAAGGAAATGACTCGTAAGGCTACAGGGTGTCTCCGACACGCACCATACCGTGGCTTGCGGAGCATGTACGTATGTTCCTACATTTTGCCCCCTTTGCCGCTCCTTCGAGCGCCAAGTTGCCATAGCACACGCAATAGCCCGTCCCTTCTTGTGGTAAGGCGATTCCACACGCTTCATGCGCCAGATAAACTGTTTAGTACTTCTTCATTTCGTTCACGTGGCGATTAACAAGCTCGGAGACCACAACATTCCCGGTTTCTTTCTTCTACGGTTTCCAGATGATCCACTTTTATAGCATGGAGTGCTCCACTCGTACACTTTGAGACTCTTCTTCAGTATTTCTATATTAACATCTGATAGCAGTAGATTTCTTCTGTAGAGAAAAGCTTTTCTCGTCCCTGGCGATCAACTTTTGGCATCTTTCTTGCTCGTTTGGCTTGTGTACCCTGCTTTCTAGACAGGAGAATGGCTTCACTTCTTTTACCAGTGTCTCGATGTCAATTTTCATGTTAACCACCTCGTTGTTCTCCTCTTCCCTACTCTGCACCTTCGCCTACGCTTTGTTCATCTACAAGCCACATTTTGAGCTGGAACAAACTTCTCTAAGTTGTAAACAAGCTTTCCCATCCTGCATTATATCGTGGCTAACTTGACAATGTCAAAGAGTATATTCCAATTAACAGAAGCTCGGTGAACCTAAATCGGTATCTTCGGAAGTAACACGAAGACAATGTGATGTGATCTGTATTACGACTGTCGTAAACTATCGACATATCGAAACGTTTTCCAAAAGGCATCGACAATTATAGGAGATGTTCTTCGTCGATACCTCTCTTTACCAATATCGAAATGTCAATACCAATTGCCGACATTTTTATTTCATATTACATTTCCTTGGAAATTTTCTATAAATATTTGGAGTAGTTTTTTTGACATTGTAGTAGTCCCCATGAACCATGGACCTTGCCGTTGGTGGGGAGGCTTGTGTGCCTCAGCGATACAGATGGCCGTACCGTAGGTGCAACCACAACGGAGGGGTATCTGTTGAAAGGCCAGACAAACGTGTGGTTCCTGAAGAGGGGCAGCAGCATTTTCAGTAGTTGCAGGGGCAACAGTCTGGATGATTGACTGACCTGGCCTTGCAACATTAACCAAAACGGCCTTGCTGTGCTGGTACTGCGAACGGCTGAAAGCAAGGGGAAACTACAGCCGTAATTTTTCCCGAGGGCATGCAGCTTTACTGTATGGTTAAATGATGATGGCGTCCTCTTGGGTAAAATATCCCGGAGGTAAAATAGTCCCCCATTCGGATCTCCGGTCGGGGACTACTCAGGGAAAACTGGCGTTCTACGGATCGGAGCGTGGAACGTCAGATCCCTTAATCGAGCAGGTAGGCTAGAAAATTTAAAAAGGGAAGTGGGTAGGTTAAAGGTAGATATAGTGGGAATTAGTGAAGTTCGGTGGCAGGAGGAACAAGACTTTTGGTCAGGTGAATACTGGGTTATAAACACAAAATCAAATGGGGGTAATGCAGGAGTAGGTTTAATAATGAATAAAAAAATAGGACTGCCGTTAAGCTACTACAAACAGCATAGAGAACGCATTATTGTGGCCAAGATAGACAAGAAGCCCACGCCTACTACAGTAGTACAAGTTTATATGCCAAGTAGCTCTGCAGATGATGAAGAAATTGAAGAAATGTATGATGAGATAAAAGAAGTTATTCAGGTAGTGAAGGGAGACGAAAATTTAAGTCATGGGTGACTGGAATTCGAGAGTAGGAAAAGGGAGAGAAGGAAACATAGTAGGTGAATATGGATTAGGACTAAGAAATGAAAGAGGAAGCCGCCTGGTAGAGTTTTGCACAGAGCATAACATAATCATAACTAACACTTGGTTCAAGAATCCGAAAGAAGGTTGTATACACGGAAGAATCCTGGAGATACTAGAAGGCATCAGATAGATTATATAATGGTAAGTCAGAGATGTAGGAACCAGGTTTTAAATTGTAAGACATTTGCAGGGGCAGATGTGGACTCTGACCACAATCTATTGGTTATGAACTGTAGATTAAAACTGAAGAAACTGCAGAAAGGTGGGAATTTAAGGAAATGGGACCTGGATAAACTGACTAAACCAGAGGTTGTACAGAGTTTCAGGGAGAGCATAAGGGAACAATTGACAGGAATGGGGGAAAGAAGTACAGTAGAAGAAGAATGGGTAGTTCTGACGGATGAAGTAGTGAAGGCAGCAGAGGATCAAGTAGGTAAAAAGACGAGGGCTAGTAGAACTCCTTGGGTAACAGAAGAAATATTGAACTTAATTGAAGAACGGAGAAAATATAAAAATGCAGTAAATTAAGCAGGTAAAAAGGAATACAGACGCCTCAAAAATGAGATCGACAGGAAGTGCAAAATGGCTAAGCAGGGATGGCTAGAGGACAAATGTAAGGATGTAGAGGCTTATCTCACTAGGGGTAAGATAGATATGCCTACAGCAAAATTAAAGAGACCTTTGGAGAAAAGAGAACCACTTGTATGAATATCAAGAAGTCAGATGGAAACCCACTTCTAAGCAACGAAGGGAAAGCAGAAAGGTGGAAGGAGTATATAGAGGGTCTGTACAAGGGCGATGTACTTGAGGACAATATTATGGAAATGGAAGAGGATGTGGATGAAGATGATATGGCAGATACGATACTGCATGAAGAGTTTGACAGAGCACTGAAAGACCTGAGTCGAAACAAGGCCCCGGGAGTAGACAACATTCCATTAGAACTACGGACGGCCTTGGGAGAGCCAATCCTGACAAAACTCTACCATCTGGTGAGCAAGATGTACGAGACAGGCGAAATACCCTCAGACTTCAAGAAGAATATAATAATTCCAATCCCAAAGAAATCAGGTGTTGACAGATGTGAAAATTACCGAACTATCAGTTTAATAAGTCACAGCAGCAAAATACTAACGTGAATTCTTTACAGACGAATGGAAAAACTGGTAGAAGCGGACCTCGGGGAAGACCAGTTTGGATTCCGTAGAAATATTGGAACACGTGAGGCAATACTGACATTATGACTTATCGTAGAAGAAAGATTAAGGAAAGGCAAACCAACGTTTCTAGCATTAGTAGACTTAGAGAAAGCTTTTGACAATGTTGACTGGAATACTCTCTTTCAAATTCTAAAGGTGGCAGGGGTAAAATACAGGGAGCGAAAGGCTTTTTACAATTTGTACAGAAACCAGATGGCAGTTACAAGAGTCGAGGGGCATGAAAGGGAAGCAGTGGTTGGGAAGGGAGTGAGACAGGGTTGTAGCCTCTCCCCGATGTTATTCAATCTGTATATTGAGCAAGCAGTAAAGGAAACAAAAGAAAAATTCGGAGTAGGTATTAAAATGCATGGAGAAGAAATAAAAAGTTTGAGGTTCGCCGATGACATTGTAATTCTATCAGAGACAGCAAAGGACTTGGAAGAGCAGTTGAACGGAATGGACAGAGTCTTGAAAGGAAGATATAAGATGAACATCAACAAAAGCAAAACGAGGATTATGGAATGTAGTCGAATTAAGTCAGGTGATGCTGAGGGAATTAGATTAGGAAATGAGACACTTAAAGTAGTAAAGGAGTTTTGCTATTTGGGAAGCAAAATAACTGATGATGGTCGAAGTAGAGAAGATATAAAATGTAGGCTGGCAATGGCAAGTAAAGCCTTCCTGAAGAAGAGAAATTTGTTAACATCGAGTATAGATTTAAGTGTCAGGAAGTCGTTTCTGAAAGTATTTGTATGGAGTGTAGCCATGTATGGAAGTGAAACGTGGACGATAAATAGTATAGACAAAAAGAGAATAGAAGCTTTCGAAATGTGGTGCTACAGAAGAATGCTGAAGATTAGATGGGTAGATCACATAACTAATGAGGAGGTATGGAATAGGATTGGGAGAAGAGGAGTTTGCGGCACAACTTGACTAGAAGAAGGGATCGGTTGGTAGGACATGTTCTGATACATCGAGGGATCACCAATTTAGCATTGGAGGGCAGCGTGGAGGGTAAAAATCGTAGAGGGAGACCAAGACATGAATACACTAAGCAGATTCAGAAGGATGTGGGCTGCAGTAAGTACTGGGAGATGAAGAAGCTTGCACAGGATAGGGTAGAATGGAGAGCTGCATCAAACCAGTCTCAGGACTGAAGACCACAACAACAGTAGACATAATTTTTTTTTCACTGTGTGAAGGAGTCTTACCAATTTTTGAGCTTTTATCGAGTCCAGTTTTTCTTTATGACTGTGTGAAGCAAGTATAGATGGCACAAAGGAGAAGTCCTTCATCACTGGGGGGAGGCTGTGTGAATGGAATAACAAGATTTCCAATGTGAAGAAATAGCACACCAGTTGCGTTAGTGTGCTATTTCTTCACATCGCTATGCTTCAAAAACAGCTGCTCAAACTCATAAACAAAAATCTAAATGACAAGATTGGTCTTTGCCTTGGGTGGAGACGTGTGAGAGGAAATACTGACGTAATCGGCGCTACCAACAGAAACTGGACCGTTTAGCGTCACCACGCAATTTTAACACTGCAGCTGCTGGGCCGCTGGCGTTAGCATAAATGAAGAACCAGGAAAGTGTTCCAGACAAATCCGATATGTGACGAAACCGAACGACGGACCCATTGGACATCTTTTATTGTGCCACTTACCTGCAGCTGCCATTGTTAGCAAAGCGTGAACGTGCATCGTTTTCCTTTCAGTTCTTGCTCAAAGGGGGATAACCAGGCTGCTAAATTGTTGATGTACACAATACCTAATAATAAATCAATAGGTAAATATACAGCTCTATGACAGGCAGTATATTTACAATGTGCAACCAATATTCTTTTAGACCGGTACGTCGATATTTTTTCCGTCAATACATCGATAATTTTGTCGATTTAAGGAGAGCCGACTATGAAATTTTTTAAATATTGATATATCGGGTTCCCAATATTTTTTAAAAAAATCAGCAGTCCTGAATTTTGTAAATTTTGTATGGTTTACTGTTGCCCTCGGCGTGGGCAATGTTTCGAATACTCGGCATTGGGTTCCTTCTAGCTTGACAAAAGGCGTCCTCTACGAAGTCGAAAAATACAGCTGAGGTCTTTGGAGTACGGCAGTCAACTCTTCTACGGTGTGTACAAAATTACTTTAGGACTGACACAGACGTAGGTGCAGGCGCAACGCAGAGAACAGCTACTGCGGCCCTCGCGGAATGCAAATGTAATCTCACATCTCACTCAGCTTACTGAAACTGGCAAACCATTCAGTATGCAGATAGGGAACTGGCATCGATGCGTCCTGGAAGAAATACACTGTGTTTTCATTTTAGTTTTATTTGCAGTAGTAATTTACCAGAATAAGAAATGCTCATACTGCATCACAAAAAGTATGTCTTAGCACAGTTAGGGATGTGAAGAAAGGAACTAACTTTTTCCACTTATCTGGCAGCTTCAAAGACATTTAAATTAAAACATCTCGACACAGTCACGCTTTATTACTCGTTAATATCAGTATTCACGTGATGTAATATAACGCATGATACATGATGTCTTGCCCAGGAACAAGTCCACCTCCAGAAATTTTACCCACCCAGGAAAAACTTTTTTACCTGTTACATGTATGCTCGTCAGCCATATAAAATTATACGTTGTTTACTATGGCTGGCAATTCTTCTGGATTATGCGCACAGAATCAGGGACCGTATAAACTGTAAGAGGCAGGCGTGTCAACATCATGCAGCTAAGACAGTCACTGCGCTTGGGAAATAAAGGTAACTCGTAAAAAACCGCGAATATCTCAAGGTGTTTTGATCTAAATGTCTATGAAGACACTAGATTAAGTCGAAAAGCTAGTTTCCTTCTTTTACATCCTTAATTATGCCCAGGACGTATTCACCTTTTCGTGCTACGACTGGAACATTTTTAATTTTGATTCCCAATTTTTGCTCTACTATAATGAAGTTGGCTTGGCAACCGATGCAGATTTTTGTTGACCCTGGAGACGACTGATCCAGTATAGAATTTTTCTGCTGTCTTTCGAATCCTGTTGCTTACATCGTGACAAATGATAAATCTTTCAAAAAACGACAGCACAACCATTAATTAAATGTCTATATCTATCTTTGTACAAAATTTGAACCAATTCGCACAAGTTTGAAACATACAAGTGGTGTGCAAGGCAAAGAAACTCACAAAAACTCGTTTGTTCAAGTAAAATCCGAAGGAAGCTACATTTTAATAAGCAAATTTTCAATTTCATCGTGAGAATGGGTTTTTCATTTATCTGAGTAATTTCAAACCGTTTCCGCCCACTCATTTCACGTGAGAATGATTTCTACGTGCTACCTTTAGCTCGACATTAAACCCTAGTGTCTCGACAACGGATAAATATTACTGCAGAAAAAAAATACGTTTTAACTTTTTCAATTTACTTACGTTAGTGCAAAGTTTGAAACGATTCATACAAATTTAAAGTATAGAGGTCGCGCGCTTCAAAAACCTCGCAGAGAAACGTGTTTCTTTTTTACGTATTTGCACGTAAAATCCAAACAGTGCACACACAAATGGTGGCATTAGCTGAGCATTAATTTCAGCCCAATTAATATCTTTTGCAAAAGGATTTAATCGATTAGCACAATTTGCCTGGGCGCCTGCTACGGTTCGTCGTTCAAATCTTGCGTAATATGCTTAACGTAGTTACAGTAAAACAGATGTTCGAGTGGCTGTATTTAAATGGTCGCTGGTCCAGGATAAATTAAAAACTGATTACCGCAAATTCCTACATTAAAAGGAACCGAGCGCCAAGTGTGCCCCCTCCCCCAAGCGCGATGCGATCCTGCACACGGCCTTCTCAAACATATTCGCTACAGCGCGGAAGCTCTGTAACGATTAACACGATATATGGACATTTCACGAAATGCATTTTCTGGCGACATTAGCGGACTTTCCACATATGCTAAACTTTTCTGTTACTGAAGTTTAATGAATACGATATGCGGACGAAATCTTAAGAATACATCACATTTCTATCTACCACAAACCGGAACACTGTCAGAATTTCGTAATACGATATAATTTCATTTAGATATGAGGCATACCGGTTCATTTGCGCGTCACGTACTAAGAAGTCGACCGTTTAGTGCTGCTACCAGAAACAGGTCGTTAGGTTTATAATTAACTTGTTGTTAAGATTATTGATCCATCTATTCATTTCTAGCACAACAAAAGATTACAAGATTTATGCGTGTTTACCGCGAAGAGAAGACTTTTTTTTAAAGTGGCCCACTTATACTGGGAGCGATATAAAAGTCATACAAAAAAAACGTACTTCAGTATTGCAGCAGCTGTATTGTAAAAAGCGACATCTATAACGTGTGCTATTTCTCTCGGGTGATCTCATGTGGCAGTCCCCTAGCCAACATAACGAAGTAGAACTGTACTCGCTGCCCCCCTCCCCTCCCCCCCCACGATGAACTTCCTTCGAACGCACTGCAAGCACGGGAGCACGGGGTGTTGTTTTTCTTTTGTGTGTGTGTGTGTGTGTGTGTGTGTGTGTGTGACGGGAGGGGAGGGGGGGGGGAGGTTAGGGAAGAGAGGAGAAGAGACGGGTTTTGGCAACTGCGGGTGTTTGTTGCGGCTGTAGCTCTCAGAAGTCTCATTGGATTGGCGAAATCTGTGTCACGCCTCTCGCGTAGATGTCACCTCTATTATATGATTTGATCCATTATAAATGGTTTTTGAAAGCCTGCGACTGTAGAAACAGTAGGTTTGTGTATTAATAAATAAATCTTCTGCTACCAGTCACGATTTTTCTTTATTTTCCTTTTCGCACGACGCTTTTCGAGAAATAATTCCCATTTTCAAGTGCGTTTTTTGTGTGTATTAAGCCATTTCTTTTGATGTTGTCAGCAGACTCACACACACTGACAAGATCAAAAGAAATGGCTTAATACACACAAAAAACGCACTTGAAAATGGGAATTATTTCTCGAAACGTGTCGTGCGAAAAGGAAAATAAAGAAAAATCGTGACTGGTAGCAGAAGATTTATTTATTAATACACAAACCTATTATCACCTCTACTACATCCGTCGTAGTTGTCAATCTCTAATTTTAAGCAGGCTGTAGCTGGGAAGGTACCAGTTTCTCGCAGCCGTTGCTGTAGTCGGACCAAAATGGTAAATGATGTCATAATTACAACAGGGAATGACGACGGCGCCCTCTTCTCAGTTTGTATGTGTACCGTGAAACAGCAGAATTGAATGTGATCCAATCTTCAAACTTATTTTGTATCCAAACGATACATTTTCGGAGATGGGTTCCTTGCCAGAACTTAATCCTCTAAGACCCCTCTACAACACTTAGAAGCCCGTAACAGGAACTGTGAAACACCCTGTTTATGTACTGCAGATGTAGAGCGAGGACGAGTCGCAGGTGGCTTACGCTGGGAGTTCGGCAACACAGGGGGCGGCTCGGGCCCGGCACAACGCCCTGTACGTCCGCTGAGCTCCCGCAAGTGGCGCTGCTAATGAAGAGGTGAGCATCGGCGCCGCGGAGTCGCGGCCGGCCGCAGTTACCGTAAGCCGCGCCGATGTTATCGCGGCCCGCAGGGTGGCCAACTCCGCCGCATCGGGTCGGGTCGGATCGTTATCTCAGCCCGGGGGCCCTGCCGGTAACGGGCCGAGTTGGCCGCAGCTATCGCGACGCTCGCCGCCTACAGATAAGTCAAACAGAGTAATCCCACGGCTCCCAAAAGCCATCCGACGCGCCTCTGCAGCCGAATGCACGTCCCACAAACGCCCGCACTCCCAGAGCGAGCGTACGGCTGCGACTCAGCCACTCAGTACTAGGGAAATGCTTCATCACGCTAGGTTTGTAGAACGTAAAATAATTAAAGACTGTGGGAAACCTGTAATTTGGGACAATGATGGAAAGGATTTAAGAAAGCAGTGGTACTACTAGGTTGGTGTATAAGTTCGTATAGTTTTTGTTTTGCACGTTGGTATTCCGGGTGCTATTGTTTATTTATCGGTTGTCATTTTGTCCGCAGCTCGTGGTCGTGCGGTAGCGTTCTCGCTTCCCGCGCCCCGGTTCCATTCCTGGCGGGGTCAGGGATTTTATCTGCCTCGTGATGACTGGGTGTTGTGTGATGTCCTTAGGTTAGTTAGGTTTAAGTGGTTCTAAGTTCTAGGGGACTGATGATCACAGATGTTAAGTCCCATAGTGCTCAGAGCCATTTGAACCATTTGATTGTCATATTGTATTTACATTTCACTCTTGCTATTTGAGTTTACATACTGTCATTGGGTGATAGTGAGTGGAACGCTAGAAGATGGAGTTCCAAACGGAGAAATCGGAACATTTCTCCGACATATTCTTCTGTTTCACTTCAGTAGACGAGGCAGCCAGAAACATTTGCGCGCTGTGTATGAGGATAAACGCCACTGGTCAGAGCACGGCAAGAAGACGGTTTTCTCGTTTTAAGGAGGGTCGTTTCGACGCTAGAGACTCTCCACTTTCAGGAACATCTTTGGTGTTTGAAGAATAATATCGTTTAAATAAAAATGGTTCAAATGGCTCGAAGTACTATGGGACTTAACATCTGAGCTCATCAGTCCCCTACACTTAGAACTACTTAAAGCTAACTACATCACACACATCCATGCCCGAGGCAGGATTCGAACCAGCGACAGTAGCAGCAACGCGGCTCCAGACTGAAGCGCCTAGAACCGCTCGGCCACAGCGGACGATTCAGTTTAAACACATTAATCCACAATAATGTATGTCATTATACTCTACAACTGTCAAATGTAATGAAATGTGCTCATTTCACCAACGTGCGTCATTTGCTTGCAGTGCGGAAGATTCAAAAATTGGTTGTGTGGATACCGCATACTATAAGCTAAAAGCACAAAAATAGCGGGTAGCCATATGGGTATCCCTGCTTGATCGTCATCAACTGGCTCGTCAACAGCACGCATCACTCCTATACTGTATCGTTACCGGTGACAAGAAATGGTGTCTTTATGCTAACAAGGTACAGAAAGGTATAGAAATTCTTCCAATCCATATGTGGCATACAGCAAACCAGTGCTTAACAGTACTGGTTAAAAACAGTCTTGGTTGCAGTTTTAGTTTTTATATTTTTCAACGACGCGTTTCGCTTTATTTAGGCATCTTCAGGCTATTTTTTCTGGATGGACGCGAGAGGCACCAAGATCTCCATAACACGTTCCAGTTCGCAGGAGCGAGTAACAGTCGAGAATAGTTACTCGCTACTGTGAACGGGAACGCGTTATGCAGATCTTGGTGCCTCTCGCCTCCATCTAGAAAGGATAACCAGAAGATACCTAAATAAGGCGAAACGCGTCGTTGAAAAATAAAAAAAAAATTGCAACCAAGACTGTTTTTAACCAATAGAAAGGCATAGTTTAACCTAACCAAAGCAGAAACTACCGTACAAAGACATACGCGCATCCACAAAAGGCAATGTTATGCACCTGGTGAAACAGCAAAGGTATGTCGTACTACGAAACGCTCTCCGAGGTGAAACTGTCATTGGTGACATATTGTATATTGTCAACTACGAGACACAATCCAAGAACACCGACCAGGAAGACCGCGTTAAGTGCTGCTACTCCACGATAACGCCGGCCCGCATTCTGCTAGACCCACAAAAAAGCACTAAACAGGAGTTACTCATCTGATCTTGCGCTGTCAGACTTTCACCTTCCCGCTCTCTATCGAACAACCTTCGAGGAACTCCCTTTACGGATGAAATGGCGCTCCGAACATGGCTCGACAAGTTCTCCGCGTCAGAACCACGAAAGCTCTGCAGCTGCGAAATCGAAAAGGTACCCCAACGTTGGCACACTGTTGTAAATAATGAAGGAGAAAATATTGGTTCAAATGGTTCAAATGGCTCTGAGCACTATGGGACTCAACTGCTGAGGTCATAAGTCCCCTAGAACTTAGAACTACTTAAACCTAACTAACCTAAGGACAACACACACATCCATGCCCGAGGCAGGATTCGAACCTGCGACCGTAGCGGTCGTGCGGTTCCAGACTGTAGCGCCAGAACCGCTCGGCCACCAGCGGCCGGCGACAAAATATTGCTGATGATGTTTATCTGTTGCTTTTGTTAAATTTATGCGAAAACGCTACGACCTGATGCACCAAACCAATGCTGTAGAAAATGAAAGCAAAGGAAACTTTTCATGAATATTCGTATGAAAACACGATTACTAATCCCGAAGTAAGAAGAGATGAAATCTTAATCTGCCCTTACCCTGGAAAAAGTAATGAATCCTCTAAGAAACATTCTCAGCAATGGAAAAGATTCGAGGGAGAAATTTGTGTTAAAATATAAATCTAGGCATGTTCCACAAACTGTTACATATCACTTTAATAGGGCAGCGGAGAGACGAGTGGACCAATTACGATGCGCAGAGGCATCTAAGCAATCTGCAGGTCAGTCTCACGATCTGTGGAAGGACCCTTCTAGTACCATTCGTCAATTAACGAGCATTTCGCTCTCATTTAAGTACGTGGCCGGAAGAGTCAGCCTTCAGGAAGTGTGAAACGTCCAGGACTGGATGCCACAAAGGGCGTAGATTCACCACGAGATGGCGAAACTCACAGGCGTCTATTGAGCCCTAAGCGCTGTAGTGTGCGAGTGAAACAGACGAGAACCTACGTCATAGGGAAACCCAGTAGAAGGCTTTTGTGGCCAAGGAGCTGTAGCAGTGTTACATAGACCGGCCATAAAGGGAAACTTTTATGAAAACTATTTAATTCTGTAGTAGTGCAGGGAATCAAGCCACAGTAATTTTACTCTGCCATCCTCCATAAATTTTCATGGTGATCCCAATAAAACATGAATATTGATCATGTCTATAATAGGTTAGGATTTACCGTTAAAGTGAAATTAACAAATTTTGTAACGAAGACCTGAATGCTAAAATCTGAACGCTTTGGTCGATCTTAACGATTGACATTTCATATAAAAGCGCATCATTGCAATGACAAACGTTGTAAAAATCAACTCCTTAACTTTATTTGTTTAAAAGATACAGTAAATTTAATTTATCAGTATTTTCAGTTAAGCATCAGATCATCATTGACTCCGCACAAAATACATTGAACGATGACAGCTTATTGAATCAGTAGGTGATAGAATATTTGTTGTAAAGTTTAGTGCACAATAGATAGTTTTGTTCTTTATTTATTTATCAGAAAGCACATTGGTGGAAGGCTACATTCAAAGTTAAGAAGGAAATTGTATTGGTTCTGTGTAAAAGAATTTAACGTTTTATTATGTAATGGATATTATTGTTACTTTATTTAGAACGTGAAAGTGGGCAAGCTTTGATTATTTAAATATGTTAAAATGTAAAGTAATGTAGAATAAGCTGTGGCCAATCAGATGCACGGATTCAGGAAAGGAAACTGCATTAGTCAGTTGAGCGAAGATGTTCGGCGCCCTGGAAAAGCGGTCGGAGACGGACACAGGGCAGTTCTGGTCTAGACACCAAAGAGCACAGTTAGGTTGGTCTAGACACCAGAGAGGGACAGTGCTGGTGAAGACGCGATAGTGGACAGTCGGTCTTCAGGCAGCTAGGAAGTGAAACGACTTACAAAATTTCGCGTTCTGTGGTTTCGCGGGACTTGGTCTCCGTGCGGTGAGCAGCCGCGCGCCTGGTGTGAACTCTAACTTTTCGCATAGTTGACGAGGTAACTATGCGAAGCGCTTAGAACCGCTCGGTCACACCGGCCGGCGAAAACGGTAGCCTCCACAGGAAACATATCCCACTACAAAATTTAACTACATTAAATTTCCTAAAAAAGAGATCTTCATTTTTCGCTGTAGGACTAGTAGTTGTTTCGCGGCGAGCGAGAGAACGTGAGAATCTCGTGCGAGGTTTTTGAAGGCCACATAAAACATTGCGAGTTGTATAAAACGACATCGGTAGGGGCACATGAACGACCGTGTATGTAACCACACATAACCATACATTTCAAATTGCGTGTAGCACAACAGTCGGAGTACTGACGAAGATGCGAGAACGAACCGTGAGCTGAGCACAGACCGCCGGTACAGCACAGAACACAAACCTGTCAGGAATTTCCAGACGGTTCACCCCCCTGCGGCAGGATGAAAAATTCGTCCTAGACGTCGTCAGCGAGCGACTAGTTCTGGTACCAGATTCAGCCCTTTTTCCAGCGTAAACCGTGATGAAGGCCGGCAGACTGCAGAGATGGAGCGAGGGTAATTAATACACGGAGGAGGGGGCGAGCAGACAGAACACGAGCGGCTGGGCCGGGTGCGTAACACGAGAAGAGCAGAGCAGGCATCCCTCGCGGGGGGCATCGCTCAGCGGCGGATGTAATTTTGTGAAGTGCGCCCAGCGGACAGCCGTCCCAATAACCGCGCCGGCGGGGCCCACAATCTGCATGTAAATGGCGGACCGCTCTCCGGTTACGCGTTTATCGCGATCCCAAACTCTTCACTACCTGCCACAAAAAAATATTCCAGCCTCCGCGCAGAACGAAACAGGTATAAGCACAGAGCTTAAACGTGTCAGCAATGTGCTGCTTGTAGCGCGATACCGACTGGTAGATAGAATGGGGATTTCCCCTTTCTTCTTGCGGCGGCCTGCCTAAGAAGGTAGGCCAGGCTTGGGTTAACTATTGCACCATACCACGTCATCAGAATTACTGACAACTAACACACAATGAGGTGACAAGTCACGGTACAGCACTAATAGAGTTGGCGGTAGCACCACGCACACAAGGTATAAATGGGCAGTGCACTGGCTCTCAGATGATTCACGTGAAAAGGTTTCCGACGTGGTTATGCCCGGGCGACGGGAATTACCAGACTTTGAAAGCGGAGTGGTAGTTGGATCTACAGTAGATGCATTGCACATTCTGTTCCGGAAGTCGTTAGGGAATTCAATATTCTGAGATCTACAGTGTCAAGAGTGTGCCGAGAACACCAGATACCAGCATGTGAGAACTAGCATAGGGAAGGCGAAACGTCGACTTTAGTTTATTGGGAGAATTTTAGGAAAGAATGTGTACGCCACACACAATCGGAGAGGGTTAGGATCGGTAATGAACAGCACATTAACTAGCAAAAAAACCCGCGGGGTAGCCGCGCGGTCTGAGCCGTCTTGTCACGGTCCGCGAGGCTCCCCCGTTGGAGGTTCGAGTCCTCCCTCGGGCATCGGTGTGTGTGTTGTCCACAGCGTAAGTTACATTAAGTAGTGTGTAAGCTTATGGACCGATGTCCTAAGCAGTTTCATCCCATGAGATCTTACCACAAATTTACAACCAACAAAATTCTCTATTTATTTTCATGTAGCATTTAATAACTCAATCTGTACATTCTGTAGAAACAAAATTACTTCACCTGACTATAAATAAAGAAATAACGGCATCTGCTATTCCAACAATGCTACATGATGTGCATTGTTACGTAAATAATAGAGCTTATGTGATTGTAACGATGTAGAATAAACTGAACAACTAAATGACAATGAACAATAACAAACAAATTAACAGCAACAAGCTATACCTTCAACAAGGATAGAAGATGAAGTAATGAATTAAAATTTGCACCAAGGCTGGGTTTTGAACCTCGGTTTCCTACTGACTAGGCAGATGCGCTATCCACTACACCACCATAGCACGGTGACTCGGATCATTGTGTGGAATACTCTAGTCCACTGCCACCCACAAGGCGAACTTCAATTCACATCTCAGCTCATCTTGATTTTCCCCTTCCTAAATCGTCGGTTACGGAGGCGATTGGAGTAGAGTAGTCCGTGCAGCTCCGTTAACCGCAATGCCAGGCTGGTACAGTGGACAGCACATCTGCCTTTGACCAGGAGACATGGGTTGAAGTCCTGGCGTTGGCAGAAATTTTAATTCATTACTTCAGCTTGTATCCTTATCGAAGATACAGCTGAGACTCGACTTCTCTTCAAGAAAATGTAATTACATCAGATCAATAATCAATTACGGCAAGTGAGACATGTGTACCCTCATCTACATCTACACGGATACTCTGCAAATCACATTTAAGTGCCTGGCAGAGGGTTCATCGAACCACCTTCACAAATCTCTATTATTCCGATCTCGTATAGCGCGCGGAAAGAATGAACACCAACATCTTTCCCTACGAGCTCTGATTTCCCTTATTTTATCTCGGTGATCGTTCCTCCCTATGCAGGTCGGTGTCAACAAAATATTTTCGCATTCGGAGGGTAAAGTTGGTGATTGGAATTTCGTGAGAAGATTTCGTCGCAACGAAAAACGCCTTTTTTTTAATGATGTCCGGCCCAAATCCTGTATCATTTCTGTGACACTCTCTCCCATATTTGACGATAATACAAAACGTGCTGCCTTTCTTTAAACTTTTTCGATGTATTCCGTCAGTCCTATCTGGTAAGGACCCCCACTCCGCGCAGCAGTATTCTAAAAGAGGACGGACAAGCGTAATGTAGGCAGCCTCCTTAGTAACAAACTATCAGCATCTGCCTCCTGTGGTATTTGGATTATTGTACTCTTCTTAAAGTCTGTATTTCTATTGCCTCGTATAACACGCACATTAAATGGAATACTTTTGTCATAATTGCTTTGAAGGCACGTTGTCTGATCCGGGTATCTTGTTTCGAATCAGGCCTTCCAGTGATTTGTCTTATGCCAGATGGCAGCGCCCTGCTGTCAGCACGACATAGTGACAGGTAGTGGCTGTCGGCGGACAGCGGCCTATAACTCTTCAGCTCTCGCCAGGTTCCCACTGCTCTCAGGAAAAGCGTCGTTCACTGTGCGTCCTCACCGAGCAGCCAGGAAAAAGAAAATGCGACGCAGTGCAGGGACGTTACTGCAAAGCGAACGGCGATGCCGGCTATAAAATGGCCTTGCTAAGGTCAGCGTATCATATCAGGGAGCCGATGAGTATCTTGGGTAATACCTCTCGGACTGCACAGTCCATTGCTACCGGCTCCTTAGCTGCACCACACACTGATGAGACGAAACATTATGACGCGGTAAGACAAGTATATGAACGGAGCAGAGACGACTGGGGAATCATTCTGGCGGCGATAAGTGGCGCAAATTCGGAAATCCGCAGACTTAAGCAACTTTAACAAAAGCCGTACTGTTGTGGCCCAGTGCCTGGGAGCGAGTACCTCGGCGAAGATCGTCGGCTACTCGCGCGCTGTTGCCGTGGCATCTATGCAAAGTGGTTAAAGAATACTGAAATCACGAGTAGTTGGACGTCCAAACCTCATCACTGAACATACAGGCCGGAGGCTTACCTGCTCCCTAAAGCAGGATAGGCGTCGATCCGTGGCGCACCTGACGACAGAGTACAGCGCTGGCGGAGGCACAGGTGTTTTGAAGCCCACCGTCCAGCGCACAGTGTTGATCGTGGTGTTCCGCAGCAGAGGACCCTACCTGCTCCCGTGTTGACCCGACAACAACCGTCAGTTATGATTACAGTGGGCACGGGATCATGAGCTCGGACCGCGGAACAATAGAATCGTGTCGCCTGGTCGGATGAATCCCGTTTATTGTTAAACCAGGTCGATTGTCGTGTCGGCTGCTCGAAACACGCAGCGCGCCACGGACGCAGGCCGGTGGGAGCAATGTTACGCTATGGGAGGCCACTCACCTGCTCTTCAAATGGTTCAAATGGCTCTGAGGACTATGGGACTCAACATCTGAGGTGCCCTAGAACTTAGAACTACTTAAACCTAACTAACCTAAGGACATCACACACATTCATGCCCGAGGCAGGATTCGAACCTGCGACTGTAGCGGTCGCGCGGTTCCAGACTGGAGCGCCTAGAACCGCTCGGCCACATCGGGCGGCCCTGGCCGTCCAGTGGACCTGCGGTAGATATCGAAGGCACCGTGACAGCTGTGGCCGACGTGGACATTACTAGGGACGACACGTAACCACCTGCTTGTTGCCTTCCCCAACAGTGATGGCATCTTCCAGCAGGATAACTGTCCGCGTCACAAGGCCAGAATCGCGCTGCAGTGATTCGAGGAGCATGACACTGAGCTCACGCTAATTTCCTGGCTATCAAATTCGGGTTTTCTGAGTCCGATAAAACTCAACTGGGATGCTATCGGGCTCCAGATCCGCGCCAACAATTCAACCAGCCGTAAATTACGGGCAGTGTGTGACCTGTGTGTAGGCACGAACCTCTGGGAACCTATCAAGTACTTGTAGAAACCATGGCACGCAGAATCACTGCTCAACTGCGTTCCACATGTGAACTAACACGCTTCTTAGCAGGTGGTCATAACGTTTTGGCCCATCGGTGAATGTCCAGGCCACTGGTAGGTTAAATGATCGAAAACGAAATTCACACCGCACTATCGAAAAAGATGAAACGATGTAATGCAATGGCCAAAAACCGCACTTTTGTTGGCCAAGGAACCGTTACGTGCGGCCCGCAGAGCCGCCGCTGTTTTAGTCCTGAGACTCGGAACAAACCACCACAAAGTGGTTTTCGTTCAAGAAATTATAATTCGAAAGAAGCAATTACAAAGGAGAGCCACCGGCCGCTGTGGCCGAGCGTTTCTAGGTGCTTCAGTCCGGAACCGCGCCGCTGCTACGGTCGCAGGTTCGAATCCTGCCTCGGGCATGGAAGTGTGTGACGTCCTTAGGTTATTTAGGTTTAACTAGTCCTAAGTCTAGGGGACTGATGACGTGGCCTGATGTTAAGTCCCACAGTGCTTAGACCCATTTGAAAGGGTAGCCGATAGTCCGAACGCAGTTAGCGCAAGCTAAAATGAATTACTGCGTGCGCGAGAATCGAATGTCGACCATTACGCCCCTGTTAAAAGCCAAGCAGTGCGTCTCCATTTCACTGCGCCCGTCTGCTGTACCAGTGAATAGAGCTGCTGTGGCACAGAGCAGGTTTACATAAAAACGTATCTACCCTGGAAAACGTCAGCAAACACGCAGACACACACACAATCACCAGGGACAGCAAACAGGGCGGCGTATCAGGGGGGGCTTAAAGCCACCCCACCTACCGGCGTCGGTTCTAAACGCGCGAGGGCGGCGCGTGGCTTGGGCAGTCACACAGCGAGTATTTACATGTGTACTGAAACGTTGTCCACGGTCCTCTTGCTTCTCGCTTTCGATTGTCCAAAGTTTCATTTCCTGCGGTTCTGTGCAGCAATAAATTCCTCCGCCCTACACCGTCCAGTCACATTAACGCGACTATCCGTCAAAAGGCCGAATAAGCACCTTCCGCAGCGTGGGCAGCTGCAAGACGCGCAGGGGAGAGTCAGTGAGGTTGCAGCTTGGAGCCGCGCCAGCTGCGGCAGAGGACCCGTGCCGCGAACGGACCGAGCGAGCTGCTCCCACACATTCTCGACGGTGGTTATACCCGGAGAGTTTGGAGGCCAGGGGGTACGACAAACTAATACTGGTGCTTTTCCAACCACGCACGTACCCTGCGAGCTGTCTGACACACGGCATTTCCTGCTAAAAGATGCCATCGTGTCGAGGAAAAGCAAACTGCGTGAAGGGGTTGACTTGTCTCCAACGAAAGATACATGTAAACGCCCCCTGTCGCCACTCATTCGACGTCCAGTTGCTGTTTAGTCACGCTAATTCTAGCCTTCGTTACAGAAAAACAGCAGTCAGAATGGATGGGTGCATGAGCGAGGCGTCTGGTGTGGAGAGCCACACGCAGCAAAGTCGCTGAACGCTTGTCGAGGAGGCACTGCTGGTAGATACTTGGTTCATCTGCGCAGTCAGTTGCTCAACAGCTGTACGTCTGTTCACCCGTACACATCTCCGCAGCCATCGCCCACCCCTTTCATCAATGGACCATGGTGCCCCGGCTTACGATAGCACCCCTTTGCCATGCACGGTATACTTTACCACAGCTCTACACAAACAGTTTACAAACTTAGCCGTTTCTAAAATACTTCCGCCCTTCGCCTATAAACCACTAATCCTGCCCTTTTGGACATCTGATAAATCGCTTCTCTTTCGGAATTATGGTAACAACTGCATTGTTTTTTCGGCGTTCTCCTCCATCCCCCCCCCCCCCCCCCTCCCTCCTCGACACGCCTTTTACACCCTCCACCGCTACTGCTGCCACTTGCCGTCTGCGAGCGGTCATTCCACGTTCGAACAAAGGCGCAGGACGGATTAACGTGAATGGTGAATGGAACGCTTGCGAGACATTGAGGAAAGATTAATTATTTAAATCAGTACCGTAACGTATACGATGCCATCGAGAAATAACAAGCCGCCATTCACGATTTCTACCTGGTTTGTTACTGTGGTGCCGTTTTCTAGTGTCATATACGAGTGAAAGGAATGTCTATCACCTACGTATGACTCACCTATTACCGGTATGGAACTTCGGTTAATTTAATCTGTATACCATCGTACGAGTGCCTCTTATGTACCGGGTGATCAAAAAGTCAGTATAAATTTGAAAACTGAATAAATCACGGAATAATGTAGATAGAGAGGTACAAATTGACACACATGCTTGGAATGACATGGGGTTTTATTAGAACCAACAAAATACAAACGTTCAAAAAATTTCCGACAGATGGCGCTTCATCTGATCAGAATAGCAATAATTAGCATAACAAAGTAAGACAAAGCAAAGATAATGTTCTTTACAGGAAATGCTCAATATGTCCACCATCATTCTTCAACAAGAGATCTTTCACGCGTCTGACAATATGGGGTGGAGCGCCAGCCTGCATAAACGTCGTACGTTCCAGCAGGTGTTTATCAGCCAGGATGGAGATGATGCGATTTTGTAACATATCGGCGTACCTCTCATCCGTCACGGTAGCAGTTTTGCTGTCCAGCGCCATCTGTCGGTCATTTTGTGAACTTTGTTTTTTTTATCTAATAAAACCCCAAATCATTCCAAGCATGTGTGTCAATTTTACGTCTCTATCTACATTATTCCATGATTTATTAAGTTTTCAAATTTATACTGACTTTTTTATCACCCTGTATACGATTACGTCTCATAACACTCAAAAGGTAGGTCTACTTACCTATCACCGATTTCTTAGCATCTGACCACATCCCTGAAAAAGCGATAACACATTATACTTTGACGAAGAAAGGGAAGAAACACGACGAGGGACAGACCGTCAGTAGAGTGGCCGTCTGCACCTCCCCCCCCCCCCCCCTCTACCCCCTAGGATTGTGGTTTACTGATTTGCCAACACTTCTCGCACTTCTCGTCTACTGTAAAAATGCGCCTCCGTTATGGAACATTTTATGACAGTACTTCCCAAGCCTTTCTGAATTATTTTATATAATCCTAGTGCTTCCGTCGAACGTCTGCAGCTGTATTAATTACGTATGGTGATAAAATGAAGTATCAGAGCGTTATCTTACAAAATATATCATTCAAGTCATGAGTGGTTTCAGACATCTACAACATCTGCAAATTGTTAATACCTCGCACGGTAGTATGTTCAGCATAGAAAGTGAACAGGCGGATTGTTTTGGCGTAAGTCTTTGAAACAGGCCTTGGTTTCAATAAAGAAATACCCTTTATAATACTGACAGATTGCGTGTAAATTCATATACAACTAATTTTGTCATATGTCGTTATATGTTCCCTGGAATCGCTAACTGGTATGTGAATACTGTTGTTGTTGTTGTTTTCGTGCTGGGTGGACAAATAAAACCTGGCTCATACATCCAACTTCATCCGTATCTGAGCAGATGATGTAAATTGGGTTGCCTGTCTTAAGATGCATGAAATATGTTGTGGCACAGTTTTGTTTTCTCCGTGCTGTAGTTTTCAGACCGGAGACTGGTTTGATGCAACTCTACGATCCAGTCTACCCCGTGTGCGACTCTACCTTCTCCACTTAAACCCACTTACTCTACTGCAGGCCTCGGTATTTTCTTACAACTTTTGCTCCCCCCATTATCAAACTGACGATTCTTTGATGCTTCAGAATGTTTCCTACTACAGCGAGTATATATGGCAATTTTGCAGAAAATTTTTAATTTTTGATTTTTATGCGGAAACATTATCTTAAACTGCTGATTACAATTGTGTACAGTTCATTAAATTTGATTGACTGGAAGTATTACAAATTTAATTAGTTTCGTAGGATAAATTTAGGATTTCACAAACCATTGCTCAAAAATTAATATCTCAAGAAACGAGAGGTCTAGGAGGCTGTGTTATGATTTAAATTCTAGTAGAAATCTTGGAGGAGACGTGGTAGGATACGAATAACAGTTTTGATTCTTATTTGAGTTGTCCATGCGATAATCTTGGTATTCTGATAGACGGAAGGGCATGGTGTAGCTGAGAGTGAAGACTATTTGGAATACGCGAACCATACTAAACGGACTGGAGAAGGAGCGAGGTCGACAAAGCTAAGCTACAAACCCCTAAAGCGTCCAGTGGGGCAAGATCTTTGAAGAGGAGGAAGAGGACTCACTCAGACAGTATAGAAGGCGAAGACGGAGACAGTACTGTCGCGTTTTCACTGTTGTATCTAATAAAATAGGAGTTTATTTTAAATTAACTTGTAACTGCAATTTCTGAAAAACATAATTTTCTCAAACAAGTGACCCATTTTCTTACGGCTTGTAGAACATATACTCTTGATTCTTTTTCACAGTTAATTTTAATACTCTTGTGATACCACACCTCTAGAATGATAGAGGTCGACTGCATATTTCTAGCAAAATGCACAAAAATTAACTGAAAATGTAACAATAAAGATCAAAAAATCTGTCCTAACTCTTAGAATGTATACATAAACCAAACTAGAATAGTAAGTACACGAAGTGTGTATAAATAACCTGGAAAAGTTTCATTACGTTGCATGAAGTACGGTAGTTCTTGAGAAAATGGGTCACGAAAGTAGCAAATTTAACATTAGCGGGATAGGCCATATACACTCCCCTTAACCGGTCCCTTCTTTAGTCAAGGTGTGCGGTGTATGTATTTTTACCCAATTTTATTTGGTATCTCTCCGTCAGCTACTCGATGCTCCTACGTAATTATCAACATTCTTCTGTGACACCACATTCCAAATGCTTCTATTCTCTCCTCTCCTTGTCTGTTCTGTTTATTGCCACTTTTCATTTCTGTACCAAGAGAAATGGTCATTATTCAAGGATATGACAGCAACGATGATTATATGCAGAAAAGGCTAATTGGCTCTAAAATGCATTTACTAAGAACTGTGAACATTCGTACAGCTGAAGAGATGTGTTCCATAGTAGCGAATACGAAAAAGTGCTCGCACTTCTTAAGGTATTCACTTTAGAGCCCGTGTTTACCGAACACTTTTTCTTGCCTTGGCCTCTCAAAGTATGGAAAGCAAAGACCTTGCAGTAGATATTTGTTTCACAGTATCGAAGATGTAGAGATCGTAGCTCTTAATGCATGCATTTTAGAGCCCATTTTGCTGCGAGTCATCGTTCATGTCGTATCTTTGAATATTGACTAGTCCTCCTGGGAAAGCCCTATAATGTTACAGTACAGACAAATCTTCAGAAAAGAATTCCTAACCAATTTACATCAGATGTTAACATACGTCTCTTCTTGCTATTGCCAGTCTGCATTTTCTATAGTTTTTGGTTTTGCCACCGTCAGTTATTTGCTGCGCAGATAGCAAAAATCGCCTACTACTTTTAGTGTCTGAATTCCTAACGTAAATCCCTCAGCATCATTTGACTTATTTCTACTCTACTCCATTACCATTATTTTATTGTTTCATGTCACAACTTTTTTTCCTGGCGCTATCTATTCTATTGAACTGTTTTAAGTTCTTTAGCGGCTGTGACAGAATTACAACGTTACAGAAGGTATTGGTTATCCGTGAACTTGACTCCTTTTCAACATTACTCCCTGATTTCCTTAATTTATAATTCTATGTATAGGCAACAACAAAATTATATAGTTATGTTACTATGTGACAACAGTGACGAATTCGTGAATTTTATTATCTGACGCCAATGATTTTATGTCGCCTAAATAGATGTCGTAATTGTGGTGGACAAAACCTGGTTATTAAATAAAAAAGTTATATGAGTAGGTCTTGGCGATAACCATGACGCTATTCAAATGCAATAGGGGATAAGCTAGAAGGCCTGCTTGACTCAACTGCTTGCTTGTATTTCCCCTCTAATAAGTGCAGTTTGGTTTCTTTACAAGCTCCCGGTGAATTTATTGGGCGTTGTAAGGAGCAGAACTGTAGGGGAACTTGAAGCAGAAGTCAGAGCCCAGAACTGCAACGCGACCGCAACCGGACAGCTGAGGCTACACGCTGAACTCGTGCGTCGTTCGGCGCAGAGCGCCGGAATCAGGCCACCAGCCCGATGTCACGTAATCGACACTGCTGGTTACGCCACTTCTTCCGGATATCGACACCCTCCTGACGCTTCGATGCGACCCAGGAGCACCGCTGTTATCAGCAGGGGGGAGCAGTATTTAGCCACGGCCGAACCAGGTCTTCATCGTTCGACCTGCTCGGCGGTAAGTGGTGTCCGATTTATGTCAACCAGCGCCGTCGTAATAACTCTGCCGCCGCCGGGTCGTGATGGACGGACCTCTGCACCGCGCCGTCCACCCGGCCCTGTTGCTCAGCGTCTGTCCAGACTTCGACTCCGGGCAACGCCATCGCCGTGCCACGGGCAGTGGAGATGGTGGACACGAGTGACCGCGGCGCGCTCGCATCGCGTCACCTCGGCCCGCCTCGTGTGACGGGGACGCCAGCGCAGCGCGTGCACGCCTCCGACACCGACTCAAAGGAAGGCCTCGGCGCTTGTTCGTGACGTCACGTCAGCGAGGCACGGCGAACGCCAGGTCTGTTGCAGGCATACTCGTAATGGTGGTGTCTCCCTCTCTGACACAGGAAAATGTGAAACTATTGGCGGTAGTTGACCGACACACATTGTTATGAGAGATTTCTGCAATCAATTAATTGTGCAATTCGTTACACTTCTTAACAAACAGTGTTCTCCTGAACTTAAATTTCAACCTGTTTTAAGGATTGACACACAAAAACAACTTCGTGGTCCAGCAGCAACAGAATTCGTTCTTCTTTACCTTATTTGGAAATCTGAGGAAGTTACGTTTGTACTGGGCTGCTTTTACAAGAAACTGTGAACATATTGGTGCTCTTCTTTAGGTATCTTGGTTGAATATGGGGTGAGGAGCACTGAATGTTAATGAAATATCTTGCGATTGTGCACGTTGGGGGAGGGGGTGGGGGACAGAAGAAGAGGCAAAAGAGAGATACTTGTTTTGAGAACGAAGTTTTTCGCGGCGGCACTTATGTATAAAATATTCTCGGTATTCTTGCCACGTCAGTTCTGGATAAAATCTCGAGCTTTCGACGATTACCTCCATCGTCATCGTCAGGAGCTGACTGTCTCTACTGCTGCTATGGTAGCCTCTATATAGCCCGAAGACGGCTTCTGATTGGTCGGATTCTGATTGGTCGGCGATTACGTGCTGCTGTCTCAGACGGTGTCACTGTGTGCGCCGGTGGCGCCACCGCTTCCGTTTAAACGTAAACCTTGGAAGGAACGTCTCTGCTGCTTCTCTGCATCAAGCGCTCGTTTCCACGCACAGCTCAGATGGTATCCGCTATCGCGGTTAAAGTTCTTTTGGCTCATTCTGATTTCAACAGCCTCCTTAATAACAGAATCCCAGTACGTGGAGGCATGGGACAGAATTTTAGTTTCATCGAACAATATTTTGTGTTTGTTCGTGAGGCTGTGCTCCGCAATTGCCGATTTCTCAAGCTCTCTATTTTTAATGTGGCGTTGGTGTTCTGCACAGCGGTCGGAAACGGTACGAATAGTCTGACCTATATAATTGCTTCCACACTCACAGGGTATATTATAAACACCGGGGACCCTGAGGTCGAGATTATCCTTAACAGGGCGCATCATCTCCTTAATTTTCTTAGGAGGACGAAAAATCGGTCTAATACCACGTCTACGCAGGACTCTTCCTATTTTGCTGGAAATTGCGCCACAAAAAGGAAGAACCGCAATCGGTGTTTCATCCTGTGAGGTTGCAGCATTATCACGTTTCCTTCTTTTGGAGAACGCTGCCTTTATATCGCGTGCACTATAGCCGTTCTTTCGGAACACGTTCTTTAGGTGATTAATCTCGAACCTTAAGTGGTCCTCGTCAGAAACAGTTTTGGCTCTATATACCAACGTGTTCAAAACGGCTCTCTTCTGAGCAGGGTGATGGAAACTCTGTGCGTTAAGATATAAATCGGTATGCGTCGGCTTACGGTATACAGAGTGGCCAAGACGCCCGTCCGTCTGTCGTTGTACTAAAACGTCTAAGAAAGGCAGTCTCCCTTCCTTCTCCATCTCGACAGTGAACTGGATGTTCGAATGGATGCTGTTCATGTGTTCAATGAATTCTTTAAGAGCTTCTTCGCCGTGTGGCCAGATCATAAATGTATCGTCAACGTAACGATAAAATAAGGACGGACGGAGGGGAGCCGAATTTAGTGCACGTTCTTCAAAATTCTCCATAAAAAAGTTAGCCAATGATGGAGACAACGGAGAGCCCATTGCCATGCCGTCTGTCATTTCATAAAATTTATTACCATACAAGAAGTAGGTGGTCGTCATCACGTGCCGGAACAATTTTATAGTTTCAGGAGGAAAGAGATCCGCCAGCATTTTCAAAGTGTCCTCCACAGGAACTTTTGTGAACAGCGACACCACATCCAGGCTGACTAAAATGTCATTAGGACCAACTCTAATATCTTTGATTTTCTCAATGAACATCTGGGAGTTTTTGATGTGATGTTCACACCGGCCAACTATAGGAGTCATCAACTTTGTTAAGTATTTGGCCAGCTTATAAGTAGGAGAACCAATTGCACTGACAATAGGTCTCATGGGAACATTATCCTTATGGAGCTTCGGTAGTCCGTACAACCTAGGCGGTCGAGGAGCTCGGACTCTGAGATTTTTTGTAATATCGTCTGGAAGCCCGGAATTCTTCAGTAACTTCATGGTTTTTCTGCTGTACGTCAAAGTTGGGTCCCGTTTAAGACACTTATACGTACTGTCCTCCAACAGTGAAGTCATTTTTCTATGATATTCGGTAGTATTAAGGACCACGGTGGTATTTCCTTTGTCAGCTGGTAATATGACAAGATCTTCATCCTTCTGAAGTAAACGGAGCCCCTCCCTCTCCTCTCTACTAATATTAGACCTGGGAGGCTTAGCTGAGGCCAAAAAGCGACTGGTAACAAGTCTCACTTCGTCGGCGTCGTCCTGTGCAAGATGCCGCACAGCCTGTTCTACTCCACTGATAAGATCCACGATGGGTATAGTACGTGGTGTAGGAGCAAAGTTCAAACCTTTATTAAGGGCCGAGATGGCTCCTTTGTCCAGGTTCTTGCCCGATAGGTTGACGACAGTGCGTGCTGTTTCATGCGCTGACTCTGATCTTTGCACAGCAACAAGACGCTCAAATTTGTTTACTTGTCTAGCAGATGTATTACTAAGATGAGCTCTTTGATGAGCAGCCGTCGTCATATCGACCCACTCCCAGTCAAACGGCGAGAGAACAGTAGATAACAAAAGATGGCAACTGTATAAGCTTCGTGCATTAAGATCCAGTTCGTACCTTGTGTGTCGTAATCTTTCTCTGACGATCGCCCGACTTGTCTTCTGTAATATATTCTTCATTCCAACCGACTTGATATGGTGTTTAACCACAGCAAACTTAGGCACAATCTCCTTATCGCGACAGCGTTGCAGAAATGCCAAATTACTCCGCAACTGTGCATATTTGACGCGCAGATTCTCCAGGTGACGAACCTGGCGTGCGATGTCCTCCCCGTAGAGGAAAGTAATATGAGAACGAAGTTTTTCGCGGCGGCACTTATGTATAAAATATTCTCGGTATTCTTGCCACGTCAGTTCTGGATAAAATCTCGAGCTTTCGACGATTACCTCCATCGTCATCGTCAGGAGCTGACTGTCTCTACTGCTGCTATGGTAGCCTCTATATAGCCCGAAGACGGCTTCTGATTGGTCGGATTCTGATTGGTCGGCGATTACGTGCTGCTGTCTCAGACGGTGTCACTGTGTGCGCCGGTGGCGCCACCGCTTCCGTTTAAACGTAAACCTTGGAAGGAACGTCTCTGCTGCTTCTCTGCATCAAGCGCTCGTTTCCACGCACAGCTCAGATGGTATCCGCTATCGCGGTTAAAGTTCTTTTGGCTCATTCTGATTTCAACAGCCTCCTTAATAACAGAATCCCAGTACGTGGAGGCATGGGACAGAATTTTAGTTTCATCGAACAATATTTTGTGTTTGTTCGTGAGGCTGTGCTCCGCAATTGCCGATTTCTCAAGCTCTCTACGGGGAGGACATCGCACGCCAGGTTCGTCACCTGGAGAATCTGCGCGTCAAATATGCACAGTTGCGGAGTAATTTGGCATTTCTGCAACGCTGTCGCGATAAGGAGATTGTGCCTAAGTTTGCTGTGGTTAAACACCATATCAAGTCGGTTGGAATGAAGAATATATTACAGAAGACAAGTCGGGCGATCGTCAGAGAAAGATTACGACACACAAGGTACGAACTGGATCTTAATGCACGAAGCTTATACAGTTGCCATCTTTTGTTATCTACTGTTCTCTCGCCGTTTGACTGGGAGTGGGTCGATATGACGACGGCTGCTCATCAAAGAGCTCATCTTAGTAATACATCTGCTAGACAAGTAAACAAATTTGAGCGTCTTGTTGCTGTGCAAAGATCAGAGTCAGCGCATGAAACAGCACGCACTGTCGTCAACCTATCGGGCAAGAACCTGGACAAAGGAGCCATCTCGGCCCTTAATAAAGGTTTGAACTTTGCTCCTACACCACGTACTATACCCATCGTGGATCTTATCAGTGGAGTAGAACAGGCTGTGCGGCATCTTGCACAGGACGACGCCGACGAAGTGAGACTTGTTACCAGTCGCTTTTTGGCCTCAGCTAAGCCTCCCAGGTCTAATATTAGTAGAGAGGAGAGGGAGGGGCTCCGTTTACTTCAGAAGGATGAAGATCTTGTCATATTACCAGCTGACAAAGGAAATACCACCGTGGTCCTTAATACTACCGAATATCATAGAAAAATGACTTCACTGTTGGAGGACAGTACGTATAAGTGTCTTAAACGGGACCCAACTTTGACGTACAGCAGAAAAACCATGAAGTTACTGAAGAATTCCGGGCTTCCAGACGATATTACAAAAAATCTCAGAGTCCGAGCTCCTCGACCGCCTAGGTTGTACGGACTACCGAAGCTCCATAAGGATAATGTTCCCATGAGACCTATTGTCAGTGCAATTGGTTCTCCTACTTATAAGCTGGCCAAATACTTAACAAAGTTGATGACTCCTATAGTTGGCCGGTGTGAACATCACATCAAAAACTCCCAGATGTTCATTGAGAAAATCAAAGATATTAGAGTTGGTCCTAATGACATTTTAGTCAGCCTGGATGTGGTGTCGCTGTTCACAAAAGTTCCTGTGGAGGACACTTTGAAAATGCTGGCGGATCTCTTTCCTCCTGAAACTATAAAATTGTTCCGGCACGTGATGACGACCACCTACTTCTTGTATGGTAATAAATTTTATGAAATGACAGACGGCATGGCAATGGGCTCTCCGTTGTCTCCATCATTGGCTAACTTTTTTATGGAGAATTTTGAAGAACGTGCACTAAATTCGGCTCCCCTCCGTCCGTCCTTATTTTATCGTTACGTTGACGATACATTTATGATCTGGCCACACGGCGAAGAAGCTCTTAAAGAATTCATTGAACACATGAACAGCATCCATTCGAACATCCAGTTCACTGTCGAGATGGAGAAGGAAGGGAGACTGCCTTTCTTAGACGTTTTAGTACAACGACAGACGGACGGGCGTCTTGGCCACTCTGTATACCGTAAGCCGACGCATACCGATTTATATCTTAACGCACAGAGTTTCCATCACCCTGCTCAGAAGAGAGCCGTTTTGAACACGTTGGTATATAGAGCCAAAACTGTTTCTGACGAGGACCACTTAAGGTTCGAGATTAATCACCTAAAGAACGTGTTCCGAAAGAACGGCTATAGTGCACGCGATATAAAGGCAGCGTTCTCCAAAAGAAGGAAACGTGATAATGCTGCAACCTCACAGGATGAAACACCGATTGCGGTTCTTCCTTTTTGTGGCGCAATTTCCAGCAAAATAGGAAGAGTCCTGCGTAGACGTGGTATTAGACCGATTTTTCGTCCTCCTAAGAAAATTAAGGAGATGATGCGCCCTGTTAAGGATAATCTCGACCTCAGGGTCCCCGGTGTTTATAATATACCCTGTGAGTGTGGAAGCAATTATATAGGTCAGACTATTCGTACCGTTTCCGACCGCTGTGCAGAACACCAACGCCACATTAAAAATAGAGAGCTTGAGAAATCGGCAATTGCGGAGCACAGCCTCACGAACAAACACAAAATATTGTTCGATGAAACTAAAATTCTGTCCCATGCCTCCACGTACTGGGATTCTGTTATTAAGGAGGCTGTTGAAATCAGAATGAGCCAAAAGAACTTTAACCGCGATAGCGGATACCATCTGAGCTGTGCGTGGAAACGAGCGCTTGATGCAGAGAAGCAGCAGAGACGTTCCTTCCAAGGTTTACGTTTAAACGGAAGCGGTGGCGCCACCGGCGCACACAGTGACACCGTCTGAGACAGCAGCACGTAATCGCCGACCAATCAGAATCCGACCAATCAGAAGCCGTCTTCGGGCTATATAGAGGCTACCATAGCAGCAGTAGAGACAGTCAGCTCCTGACGATGACGATGGAGGTAATCGTCGAAAGCTCGAGATTTTATCCAGAACTGACGTGGCAAGAATACCGAGAATATTTTATAGATACTTGTTTTATCAAATAATTTTTTTTTATCTTATAAAGGTTGTTCTCCTTTCAGTTGCAAGAGGGGAATATTTATCTTTTCTAATGTGTATGTTTAAAAAAGTTTAAGCTCAGCAGTATTTTCGATGTATGAAGCTATTTTGTTTCCTGTTTACAATTCCTTTCGTTGAAAACGACTGTTTTCCATTGACGATGTCAAACGAAAATAAATAAATAAATAAAAGAAACGAGTTCATTGTAAGGGGGTTGGGGTAAGTTTCGATAAAAAAAAATGGATCAAGTAAATATAGTTACTTCAATGTAAAATTTCCGAAGCTTGCAATGGGGCAGAGCGTCTTCTCATATTGATCTACGTTTGTTTCGACAGGATTCAGTAATACAGAACTATGATCTTCATTTGTAGCTTTGCGATAGTAAGAAAATCTTTCATCTAAATAAAACTGCAGAATCCAAAACAATACGAAACATTTTGTCCAAAAATAAGAGATTTATAGTGATAAGCACGCCCAGGCGTTTCTGCCTGCAACAGACTTGGCGTTTGCCGTGCCTACCTGACGTGACGTCACCAACAAGCGCCGAGGCCTTCCTTTGAGTCGGTGTTGACGCCTCCCGCCGTACTTCTACGCCTACAGCTACGACTCCAGAATATTTCGAGGGAACTCCGTGCCGCGCCAGAGAATAGAGCGAACTCACAAGAATGTCTGAACTGTACGAATTAGTAGCAAACTAATAAAGAGTTGTATGTTCACGATGACCTCCTCTCTGCTGCTGTCCAAATCCCCCTTCTTCGATAGAGAACTCAACTCTCAGTCAACCCTATTCTCTTTTAGAATACACTATGAATGCATCATCATTTCAGCGCCAGGATTTTACACGATAGGCTAAAACATTACAACACTGGCCTCTGCGACGTTCGATGCCGCCTGGTGGCGTTGTGGGCACGTGACGCGGTAACAAATGTATGCCAGCGGACGGGGGATCACCTCAGCAAATGGGGAAATTGACTGAGATAAGTGACTTTCACAAAGGGCACATTATTATTACGCAGACCCTGTGAACGAATGTCTCGAAAACGGCGAAGCAGGTTGAATGTTAACGTGCTACTGTCGTGAGCATCTACGGAAAGAGGTAAAAAGACAGTGAAACTACCACTAGGCGCTAAATGGTTGGACGTCCACACCTCTTCACAGAACCTGAGGTTCGAGGCTTGTATGATCTGTAAAGGAGAATAGATGGTGATGTAAGGTATCTCTGCCGAAAGAGGAGAATGATGGTGCACGCACAAGTGTTTCGGGGCACACCGTTCATCGTACATTGTTCAACACGGAGCTCTGCAGCAGACCAGCGCTACGTCTTCACATGTTGACCAAACGACATAGTCAATTACGCCCCCGGTAGCTGAGTGGCGCCGGCACGGTAACTCAGCGTGTTCGGTCAGAGAACTGGTTGGCCTCTGTAATAAAAAACTGAGTGGAAGGATCAACAAAACGAACTTGAACGAATGTCATGTGACGTCCGCATCGACCAAACACAACGATCAGTAAAGAACAAGATGAAAAAAAAAGTGGTCAGCGCGACAGACTGTCAACCCTAAGGGCCCGGGGTCGATTCCATGCTGGGTCGGATATTTTCTCCGCTCAGGGACTGGGTGTTCTGTTGTCTTAATCATCATAATTTCATCCCCATCGACGCGCAAGTCGCCGAAGTGGCGTCAAATTGAAAGACTTGCACCAGGCGAGCGGTCTACCCGACGGGAGGCCCTCGTCACACGCCATTATCATTATTATTATACCATTGCAATGGCCACGGGACCATTGAGATTCCACCATGACAGCTATAAACCACCTGCTTCCCTCCATCCGTGTGCCATACGCTGTGGCCGAGCGGATCTGGGCGCTTCAGTTCTGAACCGCGCTGCTGCTACGGTCGCAGGTTCGAATCCTGCCTCGGGCATTGATGTGTGTGATGATCTTAGATTAATTAGGTTTAAGTAGTTCTATGTTCTAGGGGACTGGTGACCTCAGATGTTAAGTCCCATAGTGCTCAGAGCCATTTGAACCATTTTAAACCTTCATGCGTGAGGCTTCCCCGACGACGACATCTTTCAGCAGTGTAATTGTCGGCCTCTCGGAGCCAGAACTGTGCTACCGTGCTTTGAGGAGAATTATAGTGAATTCACGTTTACGTCTCGGCGACCAAATTCGCCTGATGTAAATCCCACGGAACCCCTCTGGGTCGCTATTGTGCGCCATCACCGCAAATCAGTGGCCCGTCATTTAAGCGAATTACACGACCTTTGCATAGACATATAATGTCACAAACCTACAGACAACCTGTCGGATCACTGATGCGCAGAATCTTTCCAAAGGCGGACAAACAAGCTATTAAGCAGATGTTCGTAATGTTTTGGCTCGTCAGTGCACGTGACACAGTGTGTGAAATTCAGAACAGTCATAAATAAGCCGAACGATGTTACTGTTTAGTTCGTTGTCAGAAGTGACATAGCACTTTGCAGTACTACGGCTTCCCTCTGCTCTGCTTCGGACGAGACAAGCGCTCGAGAATCTACGAGTAGTCCGTTCTTCCAAACAGCCCAGTGTGAGTCTAAACCCGCACCGCGCCTTCGCCGTGGGTCGGTATTAATAAGCGCGCCAGCTCACCCCTCGGCGCCATTCGTTCGCCTTTCCCCACTTTACGGCTGCAGCAGAACTGCGCAAGTGATTACGGACGAGTCGGCGCCGCTGATTTATGTCGGCAGCGCGAGGCTGCGGCGGCCAGCTATCGGCCACCGCCTGATTTATCTCCACAATAAGAGCGGCCACTGCACGTCTCCGTCCAATAAAACATCGCCCCGCGATGACGTCAACTGTTGATATTGTTTCGTCCGCTCCCACTTCTCGGTGAGAGTTGCACACTAACTGTCCGATATTACACGTTATCTACATTTTTTCATCTCGCTTTCCGCTCGTGTGTCACCGTTTTTAAATCCCCGCTCAAAGTCGAGCAGAGAGCTGGGAAACAATCAGTCATCGTTCAGTTGTTAGAAGTTTGCCGGCTCGTATCAAACACAGACTGCTTAATTTATATCAAGGTTTGCGCGGGTTGCTGTGTTCGACAAAGTGGCAACACAAGATTTTTTTTTTTTATCAGTCTTTTCCGACCAGTTCCGTGCAGCACATATCTTTCTATCTTGTCCTACACATTTCATCTCTGCGTAACCACTACAATAAAAATCTGCCGCAATCTGTTCAATATATCCTAGTCTTTCTCTAGCAGCACTATTTTCCTGCTCTGTCATTCTTTCCAGCCAATTTAGCAATTCCCGGAAGTCGTCAGTACGTCCGCCTGCCCAATGTACTCTTCTCATTTTTCTGGCAAGACTGCACTCTATGACTCAACTAGGTGGGTAGAAGTGGCACAGGAAACGACGGCGGGTGTGGCAGGAAAAGTGTGCACCCGATAATACGTTAGCGAAAGGGGGAGCAATGGAGGCGGGGAAAGGGACCTACAGTTTAATGTGGGATCCGAACGACGCGTCGATCCTGGCTACTCCTGACGTCATTGAGAGGTAAAGGATAGATTAAAGGAAGACTGAAAATTTCCGTGTCCCGGTCGATCACAATCATAGTTCTTGTGATCGTTTCTCAGTTTTGGTTACTGATAATAACTTGACACCAGTGCCTATGAGTTTAATTTGTACACCACAGCCCGCATCTCGCGGTCGTGCGGTGGCGTTCCCGGGTTCGATTCCCGGCGGGGTCAGGGATTTTCTCTGCCTCGTGATGGCTGGATGTTGTGTGATGTCCTTAGGTTAGGTTTAAGTAGTTCTAAGTTCTAGGGGACTGATGACCATCGATGTTAAGTCCCATAGTGCTCAGAGCCATTTGAACCATTTTGTACACCATAGCACTGAAGGTGATCACTATATAATTGAAAATCGATTTTGCTATCAATAAACCACCAATATTACGGCCAACGCTGACCTTCCTTTTAATTTAGTCATTCAGAATATGTCCAAATGAGGTATTTTGTTCAGAATGACTATCTCCCCTCCAAATATGTACCTTTGCTCCTGCTTCACCGTGTATAACGTGAAAGAGAAATTACGTCACATTTATTCTGTTCTCAGTATAGGTAATGCTGCTGCTATCAGTGGGCAGCTTTAACAAGAATGAATAAATATCCCGCGAAGTGATATCTGTAATTTTTTTAAAAAATGTTTACCTTTTATTAACGCTGAAAGGAAGAGGCAGGTGATGTGGGAGAGGGTTTAAGGAATACGAAATAAGTTGATGCGTTTAGCAGGCATTGGCAGGCAGCCGGTGAACAGGTGGAGGCTCACAAGGCATCGGCAGCCAGCAACAGCAGAGCCGCACTTGTTCAGAGGCGGCCCACAAAGGCGCAAATCAGATTCCGCGGGCGTCGAAGCCGCAAATCGGCTCGCGTGTCACGGCAGACAGCAGGCGGCGGCAGATCAAAGGCCGGCGATGGCGAGGGTGAGGGGGAGAGGGAGGCGCCAAAAAGCCAGAGCCGGCCGCCGCGCCGTGGCCAACCGCAGAGTCGCGCTGCGACACCAAATGAAACGGAATGGAGTCTGCCGGTGGCCAGCCGGCCCCCGGCCCTATCGCCAGCAGACATAAATCCCGCGGCCGATGCTATAATCGCCTTTGGCGCCGCCTCCCGCACCACGGAATTACGTGGGAGGCCCGAGCTTGTCGCCTGCAATCCGCACTGCCCCGCACCGCTCCATTCTTCGTGTTCCTCCTCCCACAGTCTTCGTAGCCCCACCTCCAGCTTTCTTTAGTAAATTACTACAACGTTGCCTTCTTTATCTGATACCGCTTTCCACCTACCAGCCGCACACACCGTTTCCTCTTTTCGTGAGGCGGTATTAGAGAGAGGTCTTTTTCAACTAGTCGCCTTCGTCAGGACAGTTGTAAAGAGAGGAGTAATTAGAGTCCAACAGCACGTCGAGGTCACCCTGTTCAGTTGGAGCCTGTGCTGAGATTGGCTTGCGACGTCTTTGTCGTGAACCTGTGTTACTGGCAACGCTCCTCAATAGCGTGTCGAGAGAGGTGTTGAGTTCGTAACGAAACAATACCCGCTCTTGGTGACTGACTTACATCATTGTCAACAGGCACGCAGGTACATATTTACAATTTGACAACGACAGTGAAGCACAGGGCAGAGCGTACTTCTCATTGTCCCAAGTACTGGAAACTCGTCCCATTCCTTTCACAGACAGGCTGAACGGTAGTAAAATCGAAAGACTGCAGGGATGGATTCCTGACTGGAAACGCAGGAAAGAAGCTCCTATGAAGGTGTGTCCGGTAACGGACGGTGTGCGTGCAGCGACAAAAAATGGTCGCGGAACACGGTACTGAGCTACATCGCAACCACGCCACGACTTATATTCAAAGTGGCCGCCGTGGGATGCTACGCACGCGTTCTCACGTAGCATCAGGGATTGCTGCAGTCTTTCACACGTTTCAGCCTCTCTCCGAATAGCGTTCTGAACTGCCGCTGAAGGGCACGAACGTCAGGGACTGGCTCAGTATACACAACGCTTTACAGATGTCCTCAGAGGTAAAAATCCAGGGGTTTAAGTCCAGTGCTCTAGCACGCCTCTGCGTCCTATGCAACATCCGCGGAAGATGTTATTGAGATGTAGCTGAGCTGCAATGAGAAAGTGCGGTGGTACTCTGTCATGCAGAAACCGCAGAACCTGCCGTATTGCCAAAGGCACATTCTCGAGCAACCCAGGCAGAATATTACGCAGGAAATCCACGTACGCTCCCCCGTCGAGGCGTTGTGGAATAATAATCGGTCCAAGTATGCGGCTGCCAAGAACCCCAGATGGTGAACCGATGGCGATGAGGCGCTTTAACCATTCCCCGAGGATTGTCTCTAGCCCACGACGACAATCATGCAGATTGAAGATGCCAGTTCTGATACAGGCTGCTTCGTCGGTAAAGACGAATGATGACAAATCCCATAATCGTCATGGTCTGTTGCAATAACCGTCGTCAAAATCCTTCCCGTAGGGGGAAATCCGCTGCTGGTAATCCTTGCACTCACCGCAGGCGATAGGCGTAGTAGCGACTGCCATGCAGGGCACACATAATCTTACTCTGCCTTAAACCATGTTGGCGGGCCACTTGCCTTGAGCTTGTACTTGGGTTCGTCTCAGTATGCTTCAAACCCGGTCCTCCAAATCTGGTGTACGCACAGTCCTCCGCCACGCTACACATTTGTCTGTCTGACAGGTGTCATGATTACTCACACGCCGAAAAAGGGCTTGAAATGGTGTGTGACGTGGGTGGTGTCTGTGAGGGTAGCTGTTTTCACCTAGCCATGCTGCCTCTCGGCCCTTTCCATCTGCTTGGCCGTACCGAAACACCACCCCGGCTTGTTCCCGTCATGAATACCGGACCATTCTGCTGTTTACAATACACTGCTTCAGTCACATGGCCTGCAACACACAAGGAACACACGGCACATTGTCAAAGGAACTGCCATTCGTCAGTGCCATCTATTATGACAACCATGCATTTCCAGACACATATTCGAGGACCTTTTCTTCCTCCATTTCCAACTCGGAATTCGTCCCTGCAGTTTGTCGGTTTTATTAATATTCAACCCCTATAGCACTTGAGAAGCATCATTGCTGCACTCAGTCTAATCTTCTATAAATAAGTGCGCTTCAGTGGTCTGGAGTACTGCTGCCTCATCTTATAAACTACTTAAAATATTAAACAGCCGGCAAAGGCGGTGTTACAGTGACCTGTCTCAGAGAAAAGTTTGGGACTTCGCGATCCATACGCAGACGATACGGATGGGGTTGTAGTACATTTCTAGACTGCTCACATGGATAGAAATATATTTTTTTTTTAATTTAAAAATACTAAAATCTTCTAAAACATTCTGTAGGCGCATTAGCTGTTAACAGTTTTTTTGTTAAATGATCATATGCGACCCGTTTCGCGATGATTTAATCGCATACTCAGTTGTACACACATATGAAATATGTAAAGAGAATTTGAAACAACGATAGTGATAATTAAAATAAGGCAACTAAACCAGAAAGATAGGGGTACAAATGCTCACATAACTAATTTAACACTAGGCCACTAAAGATAGATGATCTCCCAACGTTGGGATGGTGTTCGTATTGCCAGAACCGCTTAAACTGGATGTTTACAAAATGAAATCTTCAAAATTCCATGTTACGTTGTCAAGAGTTGCCAAAGACACACAACAATACGGCAGGATACCCGCGAGAGCATGATGCATGGGCAACACCTACAAAAAGTGGGATCTTACGTCTCCAGTGTATACATAGATGGGGGAGGGAGAGAGAGAGAGAGAGAGGCGACATAAAACTAGGCGACCGGGCTGACGAGTTTGCAGCATTCGTGAAGGAAAACTCTGGTGGACCAACTGAAATACCAACACGTGATCCACTTAGCGCCCGACATCGCATGCATCATTCGAGGAAATGTCGATAGCGACGAATCGGTCAACTTTTCCGGGGTGATCGCCCGCAGGAAAGAGGTTACATTTCCGCCGTCCATATCGCAGGCCGCCTCTTTGATGAATAATGAAAGCGACCGCGGAGAGCAATTCGATGATACTCGTTTCACATCACGCACCGACCCGGTGGAGATTCATTAAAAAAAAAAGTTAGAGGAAGGTCTGCTCTCTGCCGATGAGTGCACTACACGACAGCACATGCGTACGCTCTTATGGCGACCTCCACTCTTTTGTGTCCTGGGAAAAATTGACTGCGGCTGTGGTATTTGCCACTACGTTGATCCAAATCAATGTCTGACGCAGGAGATCCGCGTTCCACGTTAATATGAAATCTTCCACAGCGTAAGCAAATACAGAGAACAATTTGACGTTCACCTGCAAATAAAAATAACAAAATTTATATGGCTGTGTTATTTTGAGGGATGCAATTTAGAACGAGGAGTCTGATGTATTGTAAAATGATTAACATATCAAATAATCATTTGTTTCGCAAATATACCACGTAACAATGAATGTAGTCGAATTAAGTCGCGTGGTGCTGAGGGAATTAGATTAGGAAATGAGACACTTAAAGTAGTAAAGGAGTTTTGCTATTTGGGGAGCAAAATAACTGATGATGGTCGAAGTAGAGAGGATATAAAATGTAGACTGGCAATGGCAAGGAAAGCGTTTCTGAAGAAGAGAAATTTGTTGACATCGAGTATAGACATAAGTGTCAGGAAGTCGCTTCTGAAAGTATCTGTATGTAGTGTAGCGATGTATGGAAGTGAAACATGGACGATAAATAGTTTGGACAAGAAGAGAATAGAAGCTTTCGAAATGTGGTGCTACAGCAGAATGCTGAAGATTAGATGGGTAGATCACATAACTAATGAGGAGGTATTGAATAGAATTGGGGAGAAGAGGAGTTTGTGGCACAACTTGACTAGAAGAAGGGATCGGTTGGTGGGACATGTTCTGAGGCATCAGGGGATCACAAATTTAGTATTGGAGGGCAGCGTGGAGGGTAAAAATCGTAGAGGGAGACCAAGAGATGAATACACTAAGCAGATTCAGAAGGATGTAGGTTGCAGTACGCACTGGGAGATGAAGAAGCTTGCACAGGATACAGCAGCATGGAGAGCTGCATCAAACCAGTCTCAGGACGGAAGACCACAAAAACAACAATGAAGTTGTGTAAAAGCCACGTAATAACAATTTTTTTTAAAAGAGAGGATCTGCCGTATGAACTGTAGAAAGGCGAATCCAATAATGTGACAGCAAACACAGAGGAATACACGATTAATTTTCCCTTTTGCATTAAACAGAGGGTGTGCTACATTCTGATTAAAAATGGGTATCATTCGAGGTTTGTTGCTTGTTAGTAGAGCGCTGCCTACACCAGATATTAGCTGTGCTTCCTTTAAGGCGCTACCGCACTGGGACGCCACAGCAAGTCTGCTAGAAGAGACGCTACACACAACGCAAGGGACTCAGTGGGGCTTCCCGCAGCAGCACCCACGTGGCGGAACTGCCCCGTGCGAGGTTTTCCGGCAGCTCTGCTGGGCTGGCTGTTACGGCGGACTACAACCGTTCCGATACCAGGTCGCCAGCAGAGCCGCCAAGAGCTTTCTGCCCCTCACAAGTATGTTCTGGGTCGGTTTATAAGTTCGTAGCGTTTTCTCGTAAGACTTTAGTGATCGGTAATATCTTCACTTTCACCGTTTACAACAGTCTACCAAGGATGGAGTAAGTTTTTGGTTCAGCGACTGTAAAAAACACGTGATTTTGAGGTGAAATACTCGTCGAGCTATGTTCGGAGCGCATTTGCATCCGAAATCGAAGTTCCTCTAAGATTGTTCGATAGAGAGCGGAAAATGTGGGAATCTGAGAGTGCAGAATAAAGTGAATATGGTCGGTGCGGAATAACCTTCCAGCCCAACTCGTGAACAATGCTTTTCGTTCTCTAGGAGAATGGGGGCGGGCGTTACCGTGGAGAAGCATCAGTTCACGCAGCCTTTTCTGGTCCTTGGACTGCGTCTCCAAGACATCTCAGCTGCTGACAATAAATGTCAGCAGTGATGGTTACAGCTCAGGTGAGCAGTTCGTAGTACACCACACCGCCACTGTTCCACCAGATGGACAACATTACTGAGTGATAAATATTCCAAAGAGAAAACGTGTTACCAGGAACAGCATCTGCGATATGATGAACAATACAAAAGAATACCAGTATTGCTAAAATATCGCCACTTTTGTCGCACTGAATTTGATCAGCAAGGGAACTCTGAGAGAAGCTGTTCTGTGTATAAGATTTGGTTGTAAAAAGTGACAAAATAAACGAGTCTTTATATACGAATATAGCGACGTAGTTCCAACAGGCACATTACATTACCTTTTTGCGAAAAAAATAAGCACCAATATTTACAAGTTGAACAAAATCCTGATGAGTGCTTGATAGTTGTGATACGCAGGACATAGCCGTGTAGAGCTTTAGCATACGGCAGCGCTCTACTTGGAAGGAATCGGACTTTCCAGCAGTTGGCAGAAACGAAGTGGCGACATACCGCTCTTCTTTTTTTCTTTTTTATTCCACGCTGCATTTGGACCAGCAGGGCTCGCCCGCTGTGTAGAAGGTGTCGTGCGAACAGCAGTGGTCCATTCATCCGGGAGCAATGCCCCCCACCCCTCAACCCCTGCGCAGCTCACGTGCTACGCAGCTGAGCCCGCGGGCACCAGTGTCCACGCAGCATCACATGGAGGTGGGACTTCGTGGAGATGTTTTCTTTTGTGCAATTGACAGCCGTATTATGCTTATTAAACTGTAATGTATCATACTGGAAGTAGGAAATTATAAAAGAAAGACACTGATTAAAGAAAAATGATAAAGGAGGATATGATAAATTGAGTAGTGGAGGTCCCTTCACTTGCACTTCCCAGGGAGGAGGTCTCGGAATGTGACCTCGAGCCCGACGCCCTTGTGTAGTGCCTCTTAAAGTTATTTACTAAGGTATGTTGGTAGGGTAGTCTACTTAATTCTACGTTAGTGTTTTACAGGTTTACCATGGCGCCTGGTACAATAACCGGTCACACTTGGGTATATATCCTACATCCTGCCTGTATATACTATGCGATAAAGAATTACTATTGATATGTGTAGTGTATGCTATGTATTCTGACTCTTCATGTTTTAATTATGCAATGTGTTAAAAAAATCTATGCTATTATAGTGACAGGTTTAACATAGCGCCTGGTACAAAATATGAACACGATTGTATGATAACATATGTCTCTCTGGTTTGATCTATATTACATCCTTTATTTGGGTGTCTAAATGTTCTTCATGTTTTGAGTCATCTGTATTGGTGTTAGAAGAAGCCATGTACTTGTTGGTCTCATCCGAACTACCTGGGTCGTCTCTTTGAAGTCTGATACGATGCCTGCAAGGTCTCATTTGTTTATAGATGACGTGTTTTGTCTTGGGGATATGGTCTGTTAGTTCGTTTAGTTGTTCCCATTTGTATGATTTCCTGAGTGTGTGTTGCAGTGTTTCTGTTGTGATTCCTGTTACGCCTCGCGGTGCGTGTGAGTATCGCTCAAAATGCAGCACGATTCTTTCAGGGAATCCATGTTCGCCACATTCGCAGCTGTCGTCCGGGAAAAGTATGACGCCCTGTAGGTGCAGTGGATATGGGCCGTGCCCACTCAGGAAATGAACCGCGACACGACCGGCACTCGAATAATTTCACTCATAACTTTTCCCTGATGTTCGAGAAAAAGTTGTACCCCCTACGGACTTTGTTACTTCGGTCCCACTCCTGTTGCCAGGCCCCAACTGCCAAGTCGTTAGTCGACGTTTGTGTTCGACGGTGTTGCCCTGCTATTCTCCTGATCTCGCCATGTTTACTCCTCTTAAGCAAGTAGCATGCCCCCTGATATATGACCGGACACCCAACGCCACACATAGCGCCTCTGTCGAGGCAGTGCAGAATGCCCCCAACAGCCTAAGGAGAACTTTCCACTGTCCTCGGCTAACTGCTGCCCCGCTGGTCAACAGAGCAAGCTTATGTGCACGTGCTAAGCCCAGCACTGATTCAAAGAGAGCGCAATGGTGCGCTCTGACGTGTGTGATTAGCAGTCTGTACTGTGCTGTCTTTGTGCGTGCGGGTTTGTAGAGTGCTTTACCAGTAGTTATGTGTATGTGTTGTGTGAAACTGTTCTTTGTCAATGTGTACCCCGAGGTATCGTGTGGCTGTTTCTCTTATAATGGCCGGCCGCGGTGATCTAGCGGTTCTAGGCGCTACAGTATGGAACCGCGCGACTGCTACGGTCGCAGGTTCGAATCCTGCCTCGGGCATGGATGTGTGTGATGTCCTTAGGTTAGTTAGGTTTAAGTAGATCTAAGTTCTAGGCGACTGATGACCATAGTAGTCCCATAGTGCTCAGAGCCATTTGAACCATTTGAATCTCTTATAATGTTTATGTTACGTGGTTTGATCTATGGGTGTCGCTGCATTTGGCAACAGACCGGCCTCTCGCTGTCCAGTCAACAATCACACAAAGTCGCTCCATTCGTGCGAAGAAATTGACCACTGGACACGCGTTCGCTTACGCCACGATGGCCGGAGTACGGCCATCGCGCAACAAGTGCACCAGGCTGGGGACCGACTACCGCGATCTCTGCGCTCGCTCCCCCGCGCCTTTGTGGCGGGAACAATGCGGGAGCCAGCAGCAGGTGCAAACCTCCCCTCTGCTGACGAGAGACGGCTGCCGGCTGACAGCGGCACTTGCCCGCGGCTCCGCTTTTAATTAGGCCCTGGCGGGTTCATAAAGTCCCGTGCCCTCCACACCACTGCGCTGCCTCATAATCACGCCGGGCGCCGCCATTACACGGATATGAAGCAGGACAATCGCGGCTGCTGGCTTGCAGCTCAGACGTGGAGCGAGCGCTCCGCTCACTAGTTTCCCAGTATCAAGTTACACTTCGGCCGACTTAATTCTGCTTGGGCGCCTCGGTGTCGATAACTTTGAAGGATGGTATCGTTTTCACCAGACCGTTAATTTAAAATAGTACTTCATTAAGCAGTGCTGGCTAGTTTCGAGCTTTGCTCGTTGGCAAGTACATCTATAAACATTAACACACCAAAATTAAATGCAAATTAAAATATAAAAGGCTACACAACCGCAATGGATGAAGTGTTCTAAACAACAGCGGGATTACTTAAATTACATGTAGAAAAATAAGCAGTGTCGGACATGCTGGATGCTTCATGGATGGCAAGATCATCCATGTATATTAATTAAAATATAATAAATTAAATGTATTCGCTGATGTGAATATGGACAACCATCAGCTGTACAATGGAATGATGAAAATGAAAATTTGTGCCCGACTGGGATTCAAACGTGAAATTCCCCGCATATCCCGAGCGCTCACCTCACCGTTTGGCTATCCGTGCACGACTCATGGGGGTGGGGGATATACATAATGGATGTACAGGTGCAGCTTGCAGACACACTTGCTTGATGACGTATGGAAGTTTGGGTCTGACCGTGAGGCGTGCGCGAATAGCCAAATGGTAAGGCGATCGCTCGCGATGAGCGGCGAAATCCGGTTTCGGGTCCCAGTCCAGCACAAATTTTCACTGTCATCTTTCAATTCTACAGCTTATAGTTGTCTATATTCGTAATTGCGAATACATTTAACGCCGGTTCCTTTGGATTTTCATCTATGTCGAAAAGAACTTGGAATTGTAATTCTGAATAACACAGGCACTGCAATATCGTAAAATATAATAGTATCTTTGTATCCCAGATGGAAACAGAAGATGTAAATATGACGCTAGGTCTGGAGACGCATCACATCAACGAAGTGTTCATTGCCGGGGCAGACGTAGACTTGGAGCTGATTACGGGAGCTGCCGACAGCAACATGGAGGCTGTCTGTGACCTCGCGTTAGTTCCCCCACTGGAGGAAGATTGCCGAGAAGGCGCTGCCGATCTTCACGTGATCTCCAGCCACGCTCGCGGCATCATTTCGCCTGGGCAGCTCCGTCTGTCCACGGCTGTATATAAGGAAGGTCGATTCACGCATGGTGACTCAGCTTCCCCTACCGAAGAGTTTTATGAAACCTGCAATGCCTTCAAAAATCCGTGCGTGATTTTTATATTCTCTCGCTCACTGCGTGTAAACAATTAGTCCTATAGAATAAAGAATGGAGCCTTTTGAGGGAAAATTAATGTAGTTAAATTTAATACTGGGAGACATTTTCTTTGGTGGCCACAGGTTTAGAGTTACTCAAGAAAAACACGTTTGAAGGTTACTTTGTCGAACGGGAAAAAAAATTCAACTATTTCAAAGGAGACGAATTCGGTCTCATTAGACATCCTCTGATTACATATTCTCAATGCTGTAGATAGAGGAAACCTGACTGATTTGGTCTTTCCAGTCTTCGAAACGCTTTCGACACCTAAAGAAAGTATACCACTAAGAGATTGCAACCAGGTTTGCAATTCTATCGGAAATTTTCTGAAGTTGTGGCACAGCACTTTATGCTGTATAGCGAGTTATCTACAGACACTGGAGTAATATTTGGGGAATATAATAAAATCGCTGCTGCACATGTTATACGTCAACAAATAGCGGATAGTATTAGTTGCAATCTATGGCTGTTCAAAGATCTTTCTGGTAAAAATTGCAGCAACATTCAGACTCATCTCGACAAAATATCAGCCTTGTGCAAATACTGGCAGCTAACCCTGAGTCTACAAAAATGCAAAGTTGAGCACATCACGAAACCCAAAAGAATGGTATTCCTTGACCACCGGATTAAGGAGTCATAATTAGAGTTTCTCACACAAATTCGTCGCGAGAAATAATGAAATGTAGAGATTTGAAATGGAACAACTGCATAGTCTGATTTTTTAAGTGAAACAAAGGCCAGGCTATGAGTCAGTGATAGAATACTGGGAAATTAAAATTTTTCTACAAAAGAGGTTCAAATGGCTCTGAGCACTATGGGACTTAACAGCTGTGGTCATCAGTCCCCTAGAACTTAGAACTACTTAACCCTAACTAACCTAAGGACATCACACACATCCATGCCCGAGGCAGGATTCGAACCTGCGACCGTAGCAGTCACGCGGTTCCGGACTGCGCGCCTAGAACCACGAGTTCTACAAAAGAGATTGCATGCAAAGTACTTGGATTGAACACAGTTTATGTATGGTACCAGTATCACTCACAATAACGGCAGGCATGGAGCTTATACGAAGAGCCACGGTTAGAAAGTTCACCGGCTTGTTCGTCAGGTGAGTGTAACAGAAGTTTTGAAGTGGGAAACAGTAGAAGGACGACACCGTACTTCTCGCGAGAGACTGTTTAGAAGGCTTCAAGAACGTTCTTTCAGGGCAGAAACAATAAATATACTTCAGCTCCCAGCGCGCCTATCCGTAGAGATGGTGCACATAAAATGAAGTAAATAATAGCTCGTACAGAGCCGTACAAGAAGTCATCCTTTCCGTGCTACTACTGTGAAGGAAATCGGAAGAAATTTTAATAGGAAATAAATTTGCTAACTGCGAATAACGATGGTATAGGGACGTAGACGGTATAATATAGTGAGCTGTGTGGACAGCCAAAATTATTAAACGTGACGATTGTGATGAGCGGAAAACCCGGGTTCGAGTCTCGATCCGTCACTAATTGGTAGTGTATCCATGCCTGACACTGCCGATGGCGAGATATTCGCATTTAGCGAATTTATTTCGAATTAATTTCGGACGGCAGTCAATCGTCAGTCTTTGATCCATACACGCAAGAAAAAATGTTTAAACACACGCTACGATGAAAATTACCATCTCACAAGCATAACACAACGTCGTTGGAGATACGGTCCTTCAATGCAACTACATGGAACCTGGTTCTTTTATGACGCACACGTTTCACTGCTTTTTTATTTATGGAACACCTTCAGTGGCATATAATACATATCTATTGCATTTACATAATAGGTGCGTTGTGTACTGATTGTAGATATGCTGCTGTATTACATATTTTTTATTCTCTTACTGATAGGTAAGAAAAAACTTTTTGGAGCACAAGTTTCATGAGGTTAAATTACTAACTGGTTCTACTTGCGATTTTGTGGTCTTATTATTCCTTAAGTTTCGTACTGGAATTGTACCCAGGTTGCCTGCGTACACCCAGGTGTCTGTGTGTTGTGCTTTGTATTATCGTTCGTCTTTCACTTGTGTTGCGATACCTGTATACAGTCCGCTGTTCGTTTGTCTGTTCTGTGTGTGCATGTGTTATTTTGTGTGGTCGGACCTACTCTGGAATCAAGGAGAGTTTTGAGTGCAGGGAATCGCAAATACTACCATTTTTTCAGTGTCTACAGTGGAATATTATGTTGTTATTTAGTCTGGTTACGTTTTACATATGCTTTTATTAATAGTTTAATGGCTAACATGATAAGTGAGTTCTTACTTATACTCATTTGGTCATTTGTTATTTTCTTGGTCATTGCAAGGAATCTTCCAATAATTTTCATATTATGTTCGGTGTTAGATGGTTCTTGCCGATGCTGCATTTGGTGTTAAGCAAAGGTAGAATGGTTATTTTGAAACATCCAGTTTCTTATTTGTTCTTCATAGTTAACTTTGAAATTTCTGCCTGCCATCCCCAGACAAAATGATTGACAGTCTTCACGTTCTAATTGGTGTACACCAGCTCCTTGGTATCTGTATGATTCTTTCTTCTATTTGTGTTTGTAATCACGACTGGATCGTGTATCTTGTTCTGTTTGCTACGTGTGATCTTTGTTTCTCCAGTTTATTCCCTATTCTGTGTGCTGATTTGTGTTTGTATGTTTAAGTGTAGCATTTCTTTTTGTTGTTCGTGTCATGAGTGTTCCTGTTCTGTTTGTCTGTGAGTACTGCAGCATCTGTTGTTTGTTGAGTTTGTTATGGTGCTACATTACAACTAGAGAGCAAAAAAATGTGAAGCAGTACTGGAAGGTAACAGTGAGACAGATACACGTTTTGAAAACAAGGAAAGGTAAAATCACTACTATTTCACAGGGCAAGCTTCTTGAAAAGAATGAAAGCGGGAGCAGCGAAAGAACCCAGAGTAGGTCTCGGGGTCCCGGTGGTATGGAGAGATAAACGGGAAGGCCGGTCAAAGTGAAAGGTTGCGCTGTCGCAGGATGGACCCGTTCGCCCCGTCTAGACGGCGAGCGAGGGGGAAGAAGCGCGGAGGCGGCGGCGTGTTCGCGTCAGGTTGTTTGCGCGCCTCGGGTGAGTTATGGGGAGGCGCGCCGCAGATATGAGTCGCCTGCACCTCTGGCTCTACCTGTTCCGATAAGGCGACGCTGAAATACTGGCGCACTGCCCCGGGGCGGGCGGGCTCGATAAAGCCACCCCTGCGGCCGCGGGAGGAACACTTCGGCAGTGCGGACGCTTCTCAGAGAGGGGTGTCTGCACTCATCACTCAAAACAGTTTCCGATAGCGAGTGAAATTTCTGGCAGGGACGTGAAAGTGAGGGTGACAATGTGACGTCGTTAACCAAATCCACCCCGTTGTAAGCACTTGTCGAAATACAGTACACTCGTGGGCATTACGGCCACAGCCCAACGTGATACTGAATGCCGGCTGCTGGTGATGCGGGCACGTGACGCAGTGAGGGAAATACATTCAGATAATAATAATAATACAAGGTGATCAAAAACTCAGTATAAATTTGAAAACTCAATAAACCACGGAATAATGTAGACCGAGAGGTACAAATTGACACACGTGCTTGGAATGACATGGGGTTTTATTAGAACCAAAAAAAAGGAAAGTTGACAAAATGTCCGACAGATGCGCGTCGTTTGGTGATGATCGTGTGCTCAGCCGCCACTTTCGTCATGCTTGGCCTCCCAGGTCCCCAGACCTCAGTCCGTGCGATTATTAGCTTTGGGGTTACCTGAAGTCGCAAGTGTATCGTGATCGACCGATATCTCTAGGGACGCTGAACGATAACATACGACGCCAATGCCTCACCATAACTGCGGACATGCTTTACAGTGCTGTTCACAACATTATTCCTCGACTACGATGGTGGACATATTGAGAATTTCCTGTAAAGAACATCATGTTTGCTTTGTCTTACTTTGTTATGCCAATTATTGCTATTCTGATCTTTTTTGGTTCTAATAAAACCCCATGTCATTCCAAGCATGTGTGTCAATTTGTACCTCTCTATCTACATTATTCCGTGATTTATTCAGTTTTCAAATTTATACTGACTTTTTGATCACCCGGTAATAATAATAATAATAATAATGAAACTTCTGTTTAAAAGATTTTACTTGGACTGAAATAACTGAGAAGGTGAAACTTCTGAATATGATTTTAGTTAAACTGCTGAATGTTTACCCATGGTTCTTAAACTGCTGAGTGAAATTGAATGCAAGAGCCACTTTGGGATTCTTTATCATTTCAACACTGACCTACACAATTTGCCCTCACTAATACAGTTCACAGTTATGCTATTCATTAATTACTCACAATTTTCAAGGATAACGCGATCTGACCGCTTTAATTTTTGACAACCTGACTTCAGATAAGTAATACAAAAGAGTGGCCCTGGCCAACGTAGGTTTTGGCAAGCAGTAGAAACTCTCGTCATGTGGAGGCAGGCATTGTCTTGTTGAAATAAGAGCCCAGGATAGCTTGCCATGAAGGGCAACAAAACGGGGCGTAGAATAGTACAGAAATACAGATGTGCTGTAAGGGTGCCACGCATGAGAACCAAAAGTGGTCCTGTTATGAAAAGAACTGGCAGCACTGCTCCTCATCGGGCTACATTTTGGGCTACAGTCGGGCTGGTGTCCCACCGCTGTATGGAGCTTCTCCACACACATCTTCCCTGGTCATCGGGGCTACATGTTGGGCTACAGTCGGGCTGGTGTCCCACCGCTGTATGGAGCTTCTCCACACACATCTTCCCTGGTCATCGGGGCTACATGTTGGGCTACAGTCGGGCTGGTGTCCCACCGCTGTATGGAGCTTCTCCACACACATCTTCCCTGGTCATCGGGGCTACATGTTGGGCTACAGTCGGGCTGGTGTCCCACCGCTGTATGGAGCTTCTCCACACACATCTTCCCTGGTCATCGGGGCTACATGTTGGGCTACAGTCGGGCTGGTGTCCCACCGCTGTATGGAGCTTCTCCACACACATCTTCCCTGGTCATCGGGGCTACATGTTGGGCTACAGTCGGGCTGGTGTCCCACCGCTGTATGGAGCTTCTCCACACACATCTTCCCTGGTCATCGGGGCTACATGTTGAGCTACAGTCGGGCTGGTATCCCACCGCTGTATGGAGCTTCTCCACACACATCTTCCCTGGTCATCGGGCTACATGTTGAGCTACAGTCGGGCTGGTATCCCACCGCTGTATGGAGCTTCTCCACACACATCTTCCCTGGTCATCGGGGCTACATGTTGGGCTACAGTCGGGCTGGTATCCCACCGCTGTATGGAGCTTCTCCACACACATCTTCCCTGGTCATCGGGCTACATGTTGAGCTACAGTCGGGCTGGTATCCCACCGCTGTATGGAGCTTCTCCACACACATCTTCCCTGGTCATCGGGGCTACATGTTGGGCTACAGTCGGGCTGGTATCCCACCGCTGTATGGAGCTTCTCCACACACATCTTCCCTGGTCATCGGGGCTACATGTTGGACTACAGTCGGGCTGGTATCCCACCGCTGTATGGAGCTTCTCCACACACATCTTCCCTGGTCATCGGGGCTACATGTTGGGCTACAGTCGGGCTGGTATCCCACCGCTGTATGGAGCTTCTCCACACACATCTTCCCTGGTCATCGCGGCTCAGTTCAAGGCGGCGCTCATCACTGAAGGCAGCTCTACTACAGTCAATGAGATTCCACGCCGAAGGCGTGTCTGGAGATTCCGCGGACAATGGAAGGATACCAAAGTGAGCGTCGCCTGACATACGGCTCAACAACCAGGCGTAATGGTCTGCGGTGACGTTTATTTTCAACCCGAGACCACTTTCGTTGTCATCCGGGGCACCCTCACAGCACAACGGTTGGTCGACGATATTCTGTACGCCATTTTGCTGCCCTTTTTGGCAAGCCATCGTGGGCTTACATTTCAGCAAGGTAATGCCCGTCCGCAGACGCCGAGAGCCTCTACTACTGAAACGTCCCCTTAGAAAAATTAATGAATTACTGTGCTGATAAACCTCTTACGGTATTTGATTTTCAAACAGCTGAGCAGAACTGAACGTACTCAGACATTTCTCTCTTTACTTATTCTGATCAACACTAAACTGACACACAACATTTTTAGCGCAACTCAATCTGACTTTTAATAATCCCTACAAAAGAATGGCCCTGACTAACAATAACCTATACCTTTCATGAATCTCTTACCTCACAAAAATCTTCGTTACTCGAACTACTGCAATATAGCGAGCGCCAATACTGCCAGCTAGATAAAAGATTCTAACTACTGAAGTCACTAACTACTGATAGGCATAATTAGCAAATGAAAGATTTTGATAGAGAACAAACAATGTATTTACCTTAATAGTGTTCAAAAGTCATAACATATATATATATATATATATATATATATATATATATATATATATATATATATATGTATGTATCAGTTCATGACATCCAGTCTTACAAATTTACTGTCTCTGATGGACACACGTCCAGATCATCCACTCTCAAAACTCCGCCATCTCTCTCCCCACATCCAGCACTGCTGGCGGCTCACCTCCAACTGCGCAACGCTACGCGCTGTTAACAGCCAACTGCCCAACACTACAATAGCAAATATTCCAACAATGCAAACCAGCCACAGACTGCACACAGCACAGTACAGAGCGCTACGTGGCGTTACCAACATAAGAACCTAAACAGCCCACTTACACCTTGGCCAGTGAGGTCACCGGATCTCTCCCCAGTCGAGAAAGTTTGGGACATTTTGGGCAGAGCCCTCAACCAGCTTCGGATTTTGACGATCTAACGAGCCAGTTGGACTGAATTTGGCACGTTATCCCTCATGACAACACCTAACAACTCTATCAGTCAATACCAAGGCGAATAATCGCTTGTATAAGGGCCAAAGGTGGACTGACGCATTACTGCCTTCTTAAATTTGTGACGCATACCCAGCCAATTACAGGGAGAGATACGGCTTAACATGGGCTCCGAACCACAGTGCAACTCGCCATTTGCCATTTGCGGCAGACTGCAGAACGCGCCTACCAATACACATCCCGCGTAAGGGCCAGAAAGAAAGGATAACAAAAACAGAAGGACAGTCAATGTTACCTCACCCGCTGATTCGTAGTCTCACTATCGATATCTCTGACTTTGGTCATCTTTGGTGGCACTAGTGTTCAGTGTGTGTGTTATCTTTCTTGCATTAGTCCAAGAACAGAGGTTTTAAATTTGCTGTACATCGCCTGTCCGTTGCAGTTTGCCTTCAAAATGGCGGTGTGTGCTCCCACCGAAATATCGGCGGGCGCTGAATTCTGGCTGAATTCTCCTAAATTGTTTGAAAATTGTATACGCCAGGAGAAACTCAGGTCTCGCAATGTCACAATGGTTTTTTTGTCTTATGGATGTTATGGGACATCGTCGTTTCATCGCCAGTCACAACAGAGTCAAGGAATTGTTCACGTTCCAGTTCATAGTGCTTGAAAAATTGCCTTGAAGATGCGATTTTGATGACTTTGCATTGTTTTCTAAGCTGTTTTGGTATTCCCCTCCCACACGTTTTTGAAAATCAAGTGTTTCGGTAACGAGTCATGCATAAAAGGTCTGGAGATATCTGGAAACATTGCGTTCATATTGTCCATTCACTATTTGCTCAGTCACGCTTGAGTGACAGCCACTCCTTTCATCAACATGAGCATTCGCTCTGCCAGCTATAAACTCACGACACTCCTTCTACACATTACAACGATTTATCATACCATCCCCATAAACAATTTTGATTTCGTTACAAATCTGGAATGTGCTTTCCCCTATGGAAGAAGAAAGATTTACGCTCCTCACAGCTGCAGGGATTTTGAAAAGAGACACTCATTTCGACAGAGCACCACAACAAGAGATTTCAGTCGATTGAGACGAACGAGCGTGTGTTCTACTGCCAACACCTCGTACGTGCAGAAAAATTCTTTTTCGCCTTATTTGCACTCATGTGCAGTATTGGGCACTTTGTCGGTAGAAAATCCTATTGATCGTCAGAGGCTCAGTAGTATCATTTTCTGGACGTGCCTTATAAGAGACGTTACGGTCTTCTGCTAGTGCCTTGAAAGTTTGGAAGATTAAGATGTGAGCAATGTTGACACGTAAAAGACGTTACAAAGTAGATCTTGCAGCTTTTCGGGGACTCGGCATCAGTGATAAAGTCACCCAAAGAGGATTAGTAGCCGGACCAGTACGTCGGACGGCGACGCGTAAGACTCATTTCATGCTGCAGTTAGCCATAACGTGGATACCGTTCTGCCATTTTCCGTGGAACACTGTCTTATGTCATCGCTTTCATACTACCAGAACACGCAGTCGCCCAGCGCCTTACCCACAGGGTGCAGAGGTCTCTCTCTTGGAGCTCAAGGCGACGCGCTGCGATGCAGATTTTCTTTCCACAGCGCTGACGCTGTACAGTACCCGTATTTTTCCACGGCACGGCGGGGTACAGAGCGCCAACTCAACCCGGCCCCTGATTTACGGCCACCCGCCTCGCGCGACTGCGCTGCCGTTTAGCTTCATTAAAGGCGCTCCTTTACGGGTTTCATCTCGGCACGAAGCTTTGTTCTAGATACATGTGCTCCGCCGGCTTATCGTATAAACCCGCCCTATGTCTGCGTTAACGTCAACACGTGAGCACACATCGCGACACCCGTTTGCTCTTCCGCTTCCCAGTGCACATCCCTGAAAGCGTTAAGAGAGGCAACAGCAGGTAGCTGAAGCCTGCCGGTGCTTCAGTGACCGTCGTTAACTAAACAGTTTCCGGAATCTTCGATTCTTATTGATGCCGCCCTACTTCGCGTTTATCGTCTCCAGTAAACTACATTTATTTATCTCGCTTAATTTCTCACTGCAACCCCTTCAAGTGGTGTCTTTATTTTAGTTCATTTCCGTTGTAAATAAATTCTTTATCGCCTTATTTGTCTGTGTCTCGCAAATTTTATGTCAGATACAGTACGTTACATGGTTGAATAATTACGCCTAATATTACGAGCGGTCGAAAAGATATAGAAGTGGATCGAGTTCATATCCTTCCAGCTAGTTTTTATGATATGTCCACATTAGTAGCAGGTATAGGTGGTCATGAGGGGTTGTTATGAGCTACGGTTGTGTGAGATACTGGCTGACATCGGGTCTAAACTACGACGTTTATGACGCTGCCATTCTCAGCAAACATTTGTGCAGCAGCCGTTGTCAAATGATTTTTGTGATATTATCTGGATTATAAAATACGCATGGCACTACTGCAGATCTAAATAACACCTTAAAGTGCACTTATCGTCGAGACGAGTTTGATCTTTATACCGAAGTAAACAGTCTTATTTCTACATCTAATTGGTATGCATCATTTGTTCGTTGTTGTTCCGCTAAAATCGATATCAAAGTTAGTCAAACATTGGAGAGACTCCCGTTCTAAGGTATTACTTTCATCTTGCTGTGCAAAACGTTTATATCTTCTGCTGATAATGTCAACTTATGCTATCGGAATGTGGAAGCTAAAGCGCTAAGGGCAAGGCAGTAATAGCTGACACAAACAAATTAGCATTGAGAAGTGAAGTAGTATTCTAATACCAGAATCTGATAGTGTATACGATGGTCAGCGACTGTCATTTTTCTCAGTATTATGGTCAACTGACAGGGTGACTGCTATTACTCTGCATGCTATACGTGTAACATGGCGAGGAGTTTGTTACAATCTTACTGATCCCTGACGCAATTTGTTTTAACTTTATTACAATATGGGGAAACTTTTTACAAATTAATTGCAACATGGGGCAGTTTTTTACAACTTTGCAGTAACACGAGGGAATTTGATTATAATTAACACTTGGTGATTCCTAATTTTTAATAAAAATTATATTTTATTTTTAATTACTCATTTACAAAAGTGTAAATATTCACAGTAAATTAAAATTTGGTGCAAAAATGAGAAAAAAGATATAGAAAATATAATGCTCTTTGTATACTGAGACTGAACAATATTACTGATGTTTATATTTTTTAAAAGTTTAATAAGTGGGCTCTGATGAGAATCGAACCAGAAACTCAGCGATTGTAAAACTTACAAACTACGTATTCAGCTACAAGCGACCCCGTTAATAAATCAGAAATGTTTTCAACTTAAAAGCACACCCAAATTTTCTACTGTACAAAGCTTATTACTGGAGTATTTTTGGCAATTGCATCGTAAAGCTTCAGGGAAGATATCCGTGTTCTAACCTTCAAGTCCTCGTTTGTTTTTGCTCATTACCGATTATGGCGTCATAGGGTCCGTACTGTATCTGTTGTCTTATTCCTTCTTCAGACGTTTACCTTATCATTGATAGTTAATTTAATGAATGTAAATCGGTTAGCAAATCGAAGATTGCTTTGAGCATCATAGTGTGTTACCAGATAGGGCCTTGTTCAGATGGATTCGCCTTGCCTTATTCCGACATTTTAACATTCACGAGATGATTCGCCTTTCGCACTACTTCTTTTCTGTGGGGTATATCTAGAAAAATAAGTGGGTTCTTTGGTGCACAAAGCGTAAGACCTGTTCTACGATTGTAGAATAACTCGAAACCGACGCTGCTTCCGGTTAAGGATAATCTTAACGTAATGGATCCTGGAATTAACTACGTCTGTTCTTAGTTCGGAAGCAACTTTGTTGGTAAATCAGTGCGTGAAAACTCTAGAAACTGTGCTGAACAACCTCGTCACAATTAAAATCGTAATTTATAGACATCAGTGATATCTGATCACAGCCTTCGGAATAGAACTGTTTAAGGACAAATTATACAGACCCAAGCATCAACACTGTAGAACTTTGTAATCACTAATGTGCAGACCTGAATTTACAACACTAAGCTTAACCAGTATAGCGGGTATAATCTTAGCGGCGCACGGAAGGGAGATTTACGGGATGAGAAAGTGAACAGAAATTCGCCGAGGCGTTTTCGTACCAACCAAAGATTTGGCGCCACTTGTACATCAGACATCAATACGACCTCTGGCAACATGACGTGATGTCGACATATGTCGATTAATCAGATGCCAGTTATTCGTTACATGAAGTCACCACACTGACTTTGCCATCCTCAGAGAAAGTGAGGAAGAATTAAAGGACCTATTAACTGGAACAGTCTGCTGAACACAGCACATATACTGAGGGCTACACGAAGAAAGACGAAAGTAACTAATAGTAACTAAAATGAGAAAAGCGATACAATTAAAATAACGATTCTGGGTCAATTAATAGACCAAGAGAAGGAATTTTGCTACTTTTGAAACAAAATAATAAAGTACGACGAAGCAAGAAGGATATAGAATGTAGACAAACACAGGCAACGAGGGCATTCCTCGCTAAAGGAAGTCTCATGATATTAAATACAGGCCTACATTTTAGGAAGAAATTCACAAGAAAATCTGTCGGAGCATATGGGAGTGAATAATGCACTTTGGGAAGACCAGAAAAGAAGAAAATCGAGGTGATTGAAATGCTCAGTTACAGAAGGAGGCTGAAAATGTCGTCTCATAAGAAGTGAGGAGTTTCTCCATATGATGAAATAGGAGAAGGAAATGTATAAAACATTGACAAGAAGGTAGACATGATGAAAGAACAGGGAAACTCTTCCGGGGTTCTAGAGGCAGCTGTAAAAAATATCGGAGACGACAGAGACTGGAATATTTACAACAAGTAATTGAGCATGTTGTGTGTAGGTGCTAGTCTGAGATGAATAGGTTGACTCAGGAAACTAATTCCTGGCGGGCCGCATCAGAGGAGTCGGAGGACTGCAGAACGATAATGAACAGGCCACTAGAGCATCAGTTAGGTTCTAGAGGGGTTGGACAAAAGCATGGAAACGTCAAACCACATTACGTTGCCTAATACGGTGCAGGAAACCCGTTGCTGTTCATAAGAGCCTCCAGCAGCCTCGGAACGGATAAATACAAGTCCTGAAAGGTGTTCAGGGGAATCTTTCTGTAGAATAGTGGAAATTAGCTAACGATGATGGAGGTACATAGCAGTCACGCACCCTTCTCTCCAAAGAGGACAGCAAAGGCTCATTAGTACTGAGATCTGGTTTCCTGGTGTCCGTGGTGGCCAGGGGAGATGACACATTTCGTTCTCGTGCTTACTAGAACAGTCCTGGGCAATGCAAGCTGTGTGAACGGGGGCGCTGTCGGCTATGAACACAGCATCACCACTGGGGATCAAACACTGTACCTTGCGACGGACCTGTTCAGCTAAAGCGGTCACCTGATCCTTGCCAGTGATGCGCCATTCCAGAAATACCGCGACATCATCACCGACCACCCGCCATATTTTACTCTTGGTATGTAAACTCAGCAAGAAGTTCGAAACAGTGCGAAACAACAATCAACCGGCCAAATGACTCTCTTCCATTGGTCAGGAATCCAGGTTTTATGACTTCAGCCCCACGTTCTCCTTTTACAGGCATTTGTATCATTGATTTGTGGTTTCGGAATACCAGCTCCCCGTATAATACCCATCTTATGGAGATAACTTCGTGTCGTTTTGGTGGTGACAGAGTTCGCGAATGCGGCATTCAGTTCTGCAGTGACTTTTGCAGCTGTTGTCCTCTTGTTTTTCCTCACAATCCTTATGACCGTCTGTTACGATCATTCAACACAAGCTTTCGTCCGCATTGTGACTTACCGGATGACGTTTTACCGCTTCCCCTGTATACGGTATAAATCTTCAGTGTGGTGCCTCCTGAAAGACCAAACTACTCGGCTTCCTTGGATACGGAAGCACCCCCCGTACGAGCCCCAACAATTTTTCCACCTTCGAATTTACTTAGCTCCAACTCAGCTACACAGAACACTGTTTCCTCCACGACGGTCACTTGCAACACGTTGAGGATGTGCTGTTCGCGGTCAGATACAACAGCGCAACCTGTAGACCTGGTCAGCATCTGCATTTATGTTCAAGCACGCATTTCTCGCGGAGTTCACATATTTTTGATCAACCCCTGTGAGTTCATATTTTTTTAACATCATTTGGCCGAAGAATGGGCAAATGGCGACTGCTAGTCCGGACTTCTATTTTCGGTAAATTAAATAATAAAGCGAAAGAAAACGTTACTACAGTTGGTTGCTCCTGACGACAGAGGTATAGTGCGAGCAAAATGCCGTGGTCGCTAGTCGGCTGGGGAAGCGTGGGGACAGCGGCAGTGGTGGGGGGTCGCTCAGGGCGCTGTACTGTGCCGTTCTTAACTCAAGCCTACACTCACATTTTTCGTGAATATTAAGTGGAGCCCCTACACGACACACATGCATGGTACCCATCCAAAAAGATCAGCTGTCACCTCTGCTTCGTTAGTATCTGAAAATAATTCCGCCGAAAGTGCTGCGATTTATTTTCGCCTGACTTGTTAACCATTTGTAACTCTCGGAGAAGCGTCATGAGTGGCGAATTTTGAGTAAAACCTACACATTTCTCTGTTTGCCGTGTCAAAATTCGCTTCTTTTGCCAAAACACAGTGGAATTTAGACTGTCTCACCTCTCTAACAAGCTCTGCACACAATTCTGAGAGAATTCTGAAACAGTGGTTTATTAAGTGAGGAACAGAGCAAAAGTAAAGACAGTAGTTCATGAAAAACCACAACCTCGTAACAAAAAAACGTGCAATGTCTTCACTTATGTTGTTGCAAAACCCACAGCATTTCTCTTTTCACCAGCTATCGATGGTCCTTAAAAATTACATTCCTTCACCGAAAACTCTGTAGTAATTGGAATATCATGGCAGATAATGAAATTTTACATAACAACGATATGGTAAAATACTCTCCTCTTTGGGTGCTATCATTTGCCGTGGTCTCATTTCGATATCTGAAAACTTTTATGAAACTTGAGGAATGTTGTGAATATTTCACTCTAACTGTATCACTGGCGCTACGGATCGAAAATGAGTGCGCTACATCAGAATAATTATATCTAGATCGGAGAGAGACAGACATCTGTACCCAAGTCTAAAGAAAAATTCAATGTGTTAGCTTAATTTCATACGCAACAACATATTATGTAATATGCACCAAACGCAAAATTATAGCGAACTCACATTGCACACTTTTCCGAATTTCGCGAAGTGTCTTACGCTCATGTAAATATCACAGTAACTATGACCATTAATGAAATCATGGGCACATTCTCACGAAACTGACACATACAGCTAAAAGTCAAGCAAAAATGAATTTTTTTGCCCAACAGTTACTGTAAAATCGTCTGAGAAAGATTGCAGGGTGCGCGCCTCGATTCTGTCATCGCTGGCCGGCAGAAATCTGCAAAATGCTCATCGGCCTCCCCTTCCGAACAAACGAATGAACTCGTCCATTGCTTTGGACGGAAACTGGTCAGTGTGCACCGGCCACCGTACCCTGCACGAGCTGTAATCGTCGAAAATCGATATTTTATTCTTATCTGACGCATAAAGAAGAAGGAGAAATGACTGTCTGTTCGGGTTGAACAAAAGTGCGTCATTTTTCTCTGCGAATCGTTCCAAACTGAGATAAAATTATGAGCATAAAATGTTAAATAATGCGTTAAAGAAAGTGCTCGGTACAGTAGTGTAGTCTCTTCGGTGGACGAAGAGCGCCGGTCTGTAGTGTGAACAGGACGACTGTCGGTAAGCCCGCAGTTTTTTGGTACGGTGTGAGCCAGTGAGGGTGTGAGCGACTGCTATAAGTGACGGCAGACAACACACGGAGTTCTAGCGGTGATATTTTCAACTCGAGAACTTTTCGAACAGGACGCGCAAATTTCATACGATCGCCAGATTTAATTGACCGGCGCAGTTACACTGCGTTCGTTCCCCGGCAGCAGTTACACAGTCCGGAATTCGCGAGAGTCGTATTCGCGCTGCATGGCGTCGGATAACAAACTGCGCTCCATTTTAAAAGCGCCGGCGTTTTAATAATAAACACGGTGCCAAGAGCAGCGGACATTCGGTTTCGACTGTCAAATGAATCTGCACTCGGCTCGTATATCAGACTGCGAAATAAAATGGCGCCCAAGAACCAGGGGCGGGCGCGTGTGACGTCATCGGCAGCAGACCTAGTGGTGGCTGATCACGCGCAGCGCATGCTGAGTCCCAGAGCGGTGACGTCACTCCCAGTTCAGGTCTTTTAACACAGTATGGACAGTTTAACACGAGGCTGACTCTAATTGAAAGTACAATAAAAATCATTAAATTGTACTGCTAACTTGGTATCTGACAAGAGTAATCTACCTGTTTCGACAAACGCCCAGCAGTCGGCAGCCTGTGTTTGACGCACAGAAAAGGAAGATGTGTCAGCGCAAAAATGGCCATCCCATTCTTGACTCGCATCGCGATGGAACAACGATCAATGAAAAGAATTTTCAGAGACGCTACCAGTAACAAAATCGTGTTGACTTATTTACATGATTTAATGAAGAAACATTTTTCGAGGTGCAAAACTCACCTCCAGGATACAACGGCAGTACAAAAAGCATTCAACAAAAATGCACATAAATAGCAAAGTTATTCTTTACAGCCTCCGTATGTGCTGTAGTCACCCTGCAAAACAGAGAAGGATCAACGAATACAAGGGAGTATTCACTTCGTTTGTTGCTCTGCTATTCACATAAATTTCTTTTTTAAACAATCATTTCTACATCTACATCTACATCCATACTCCGCAAGCCACCGTGTGTGGCGGAGGGTACCTTGAGTACCTCTATCGGTTCTCCCTTCTATTCCAGCCTCGTACTGTTCGTGGAAAGAAGGATTGTCGGTATGCCTCTGTGTGGGCTCTAATCTCTCTGATTTTATCCTCATGGTCTCTTCCCGAGATATATGTAGGAGGGAGCGATATACTGCTTGACTCCTCGGTGAAGGTATGTGCTCGAAACTTCAACAAAAGCCCGTACCGAGCTACTGAGCGTCTCTCCTGCAGAGTCTTCCACTGGAGTTTATCTATCATCTCCGTAACGCTTTCGTGATTACGAAATGATCCTGTAACGAAGCGCGCTGCTCTCCGTTGGATCTTCTCTATCTCTTCTATCAACCCTATCGCGTACGGATCCCACACTACTGAGCAGTATTCAAGCAGTGGGCGAACAAGCGTACTGTAACATACTTCCTTTGTTTTCGGATTGCATTTCCTTAGGATTCTTCCAATGAATCTCAGTCTGGCATATGCTTTACCGACGATCAACTTTATATGATCATTCCATTTTAAATCACTCCTAATACCTACTCCCCGATAATTTATGGAATTAACTGCTTCCAGTTGCTGACCTGCTATATTGTAGGTAAATGATATGGGATCTTTCTTTCTATGTATTCGCAGCATATTACACTTGTCTACATTGAGATTCAATTGCCATTCCCTGCACCATGCGTCAATTCGCTGCAGATCCTCCTGCATTTCAGTACAATTTTCCATTGTTAAAACCTCTCGATATACCACAGCGTCATCCGCAAAAAGCCTCAGTGAACTTCCGATGTCATCCACAAGGTCATTTATGTATACTGTGAATAGCAACGGTCCTACGACACTCTCCTGCGGCACACCTGAAATCATTCTTACTTCGGAAGACTTCTCTCCACTGAGAATGACATGCTGCGTTCTGTTATCTAGGAACTCTTCAATCCAATCACACAATTGGTCTGATAGTCCATATGCTCTTATTTTGTCCATTAAACGACTGTGGGGAACTATATCGAACGCCTTGCGGAAGTCAAGAAACACGGCACCTACCTGGGAACCCGTGTCTATGGCTCACTGAGTCTCGTGGACGAATAGCGCGAGCTGGGTTTCACACGATCGTCTTTTTCGAAACTCATGCTGCTTCCTACAGAGTAGATTTCTAGTTTCCAGAAAAGTCATTATACTCGAACATAATACGTGTTCCAAAATTCTACAACTGATCGACGTTAGAGATATAGGTCTATAGTTCTACACATCTGTTCGACGTCCCTTCTTGAAAACGGGGTTGATCTTTGCCCTTTTCCAATCCTTCGGAACGCTACGGTCTTCTAGAGACCTACGGTACACCGCTGCAAGAAGGGGGCAAGTTCCTTCGCGTACTCCGGTATTGCAACTGCCGATATTTAAATCTCAATCTTGCATCATCGTTCACTTCTTTCTTGAGTACTACGAAGAGTGTCCCGCTATTTTTCACATTTCTGTAGACAGAAGAGACGAGTGATGTGTCAGAAGAGAAAGGAAAAGCGGATATGGTTCAAATGGCTCTGAGCACTATGGGGCTCAACTGCTGAGGTCATTAGTCCCCTAGAACTTAGAACTAGTTAAACCTAACTAACCTAAGGACATCACAAACATCCATGCCCGAGGCAGGATTCGAACCTGCAACCGTAGCGGTCTTGCGGTTCCAGACTGCAGCGCCTTTAATCGCACGGCCACTTCGGCCGGCAAAAGCGGATACCGCTGATGTCTTCTCGAATAGCAGTTGCTTCTGTAAACCGCGATCAACGAGGAATGTAGGGAAACACGACTAGTTTGGGCCAGTGTTGAAGGCAGCAACTCACGTGTTCGACTTCAAGTACTGTGAACCCGGCTTGTGGGCTCATCGAAAACCACTGAGACTGCACAGAAATTCCGTAACATTAAATCTTAGTATGTAATTTGGTGGTGGAAGGGCGAGGAAGGAAAGGAACTCATGATGTCAGCTGCGTATGGAAATTATGCTGAGGTTGCGGCGCCGAGCGAAAAAGTGTGCCCGACCGGGATTCGAACCCGGGATCTCCTGCTTGCAAGGCAGCTGCGTTCACCACTGTGCCAGCCGGACACAGTGCCTATCGCAACTGCGTGGACTACCTCGGAACGCCCCACGGCCGACCAACATCCCCTCCTAACGCCACGTGTCTGCCGTCCCTGTCGATGTCCTTGGTGCTCGCTACTTTGAGATTGCCGCAGGAGGTCGAACGTGATGGTGCGCTCGCACTGACAGTAGCGGATTCGCGGCATATCGAGCCGACTAAACCATATCAATGCACGGTATCTGCTGTTTCGGACGTAGATTCACTAGGGGAGTTCTTCTCAAACCTTGATCAGCGTATCTGGAGTAATAGTTGTAGAAATGCTTTTTCTAAACTCGGGTAGATCAGCTGGCAGCGGAGGCACATACACATGATCCTGTATGAACACCAAAGGCCAAAATCGCACGGTGTCAGATCGTATGTGGACATGAAGATCATGCCCAACAATCTCTGTCCTCCGGCGACTTGCGGCCGGTCCAGCAGTCGGGTACAGCGTTGTTTAGCCAATAAAGCCGAGCACCGTCTTGCTGCCAGATAAAGTTCTGCTGTTCAGCTTCTTCCAGTTGGGGAAAGATCCGTGGTTCTACTGCACCAAACCAGTTGCAGTAGCTTCACCGAAGAAGAACGAGCCATAAGCTTTCCACCGGGACGTGGCACAAAAAACATTCAATTTAGAGGAGTCCGATTACAATTGTACCAACTCGTGCGGATTTGCCAACATCCAGGTGCGCACATTATGTGTCTTCACATTTCGACTTAGGTGAAAGGTCGATCCATCACTGAAGACGATAAGATTCAGAAAATCTTCATGGTAACGCAACAGCATTACGTTTACAACGTTGGCACGTAAAACGTACTCTGTAGCCTTTACAGCTTGTAACGGGAATACAAATGAGTTGCTCTTTCATTTGATAAATAAACTGTAAGTTCAATGAAATAAATGCTACAAAATCTTAAAAAACCCGTATTTTTATTTAGAAGCGACCTGTCTTATGGTGTGGGTGACATTCACTTGGGCTTCCACAGTACTTGGAGTAGTAATCGAAGGCACCATGAACGCTGTGGATATGTGAACCATATTTCGAATCGCCTGCAAACTTCACGGTTGATGTCTTTCCTGACAACAATGACATGTTCTAGCAGCACTAAAGTCCGTATAAGGGACACTCTGGTATCTGAGATGGCGGAGCACCTGGCCAAACAAAGAATGACTGATAGCCAACCTTATTACACCTGCCTTCCAAGTACAGTTTTTGCTGCTGGCGTAAAGAAAACGGCTCATCAAGAATGGTCACATTCGTGGGAGATCTCACGACAATCCAAAGGAAGGCATTATGCCGCAATACAGCCAAGAACTCCACGAGAAACCTGATTCTCTCAAATGAAGCTGTCTACACGTCGTACCACTAATATAACGCGCATCCAGCTGGGTGAGGGCTGTTACCCTTCATATCTTTACACGATCAAAGGTCTCTCATCTCCATACTGTGAAGACTACCCAACTAGAATTGTAGACCTCAACCGTGCGATACTAGGATGTTCACGCTGTGACTGACAAAGCCGTAACTTCATTAGGGCTTGATCAGAGCAGGAACTCCCCAACCAGGAATTCCCCAACCAACATCTGTGACTGACCTGTTCCGACAGCTGACCACACCGGACTGTCAGTGTTGCCCAGCTTCTGTAAGAAGCGGGTATCCAGTTATAAGTCAAATAGAAGGGTTCCAGCGTAAGAAGTAGTGATATATGGACTATATTGAGTGCGTAAATGTACAGACTGTAGCATGAAGTTTACTTGGAATTGATGTATTTTCCAATGCGCATGCTCTATATACAATGAAGAGCCAAAGAAAAAGAAACTGGTACACATGCCTAATACCGTGTAGGGCCCCCGCGGGCACGCAGAAGTGCCGCAATACGAAGTGGGATGGACTCGACTAACGTCTCAGGAAGTGCTGAAGGGAAGTGACACCACGAATCCTGCAGAGATGTCCATAAATTCGTAAGAGTACGTGGGGGTGGAGATGTCTCTTCACGTTGCAAGGCATGCCAGAGGAGCTCAATAATGTCCATGTTTGGGGAGTTTGGTGGCCAGCAGAAGTGTTTAAACTCAGAAGAGTGTTCTGGAGCCACTCTGTAGCAAATCTGGACTTGTAGGACGTCGCATTATCCTGCTGGAATAGCCCAACCCCGTCGGAATCTACAACGGAAATTGCCCAAGTCCGTCGGAATACACAATGGACATGAATGGATGCTGGTGATCAGACAGGATGGTTACGTACATGTCACCTGTCACAGTCGTATCTAGACGTATCAAGGCCCCCATATCACTCCAACAGCACACGCCCCATGCCATTACAGAGCCTCCACCAGCTTGAACAGCCCCCTGGTGAGATGCAGGGTCCATGGATACATAAGGTTGTCTCTATAACCGTACATGTGCATCCGCTCGATATAATTTGAAACGAGACTCGTCCGGGCGGACAACATGATTCCAGTCATCAACAGTCCATTGTCGGTGTTGACGGGCCCAGGTGAGGCGTAAAGCTCTGTGTCGTGCAGTCATCAAGGGTACACGAGGGGGCCTTCGACTCCAAAAGAGCATATCGATGATGTTTCATGGAATAGTTCGCACGCTGACACTTGTTGATGGCTCAACAGTGAAATCTGCAGCAATTTGCTGTAACATCACGTTCAAACACAGTTAAATCGATAACCTGCGATTGTAGCAGCAGTAACAGATCTAACAACTGCGCCAGGCGCTTGTTGTCTTATATACACGTTGCCGACCACAGCGCCGTATTGCGCCTGTTTACATGTCTCTGTATTTGAATACGCATGCCTATACCAGCGTGGCCGTGCGGTTAAAGGCGCTGCAGTCTGGAACCGCCAGACCGCTACGGTCGCAGGTTCGAATCCTGCCTCGGGCATGGATGTTTGTGATGTCCTTAGGTTAGTTAGGTTTAACTAGTTCTAAGTTCTAGGGGACTAATGACCTCAGCAGTTGAGTCCCATAGTGCTCAGAGCCATTTGAACCATTTTGAACCTATACCAGCTTCTTTGGCGCTTTAGTGTATGATGTAGTATACTAAATCTGTAGTTATTCACTTCTCTAGGTAAATGGTTAATACCATACGCCAATAGATTATGTTAAAAGAGATGTCCTTGTCACAAAATCGGTCCCTCGTGCTACAGTGGTTTGAGGAAAACGATAATTAATTCAGTTGATGTCCTGGCAACCTCATTCGCCCGATACGTTGGAACACGGCGTTGACGGTACCGCACGCCAGCTCCTTGCCCACGAAACATCAGCCCGTAATTTAAGGAAACTGCGTGACCTGTGCTTAGACGTCTGGTGCCGCGTGCCTCTGCAAAGTTACCAACGACTTGTTGGATCCGCGTCACGCAGAAGCGCCGCTGCACCGCGCTCCAAAGGAGGCCCGACACGCAGTTAGCAGGTGGCCACAATGTTTTGGCCCAGCTGCAGCCTGCACTGTGTAATCCACATAACGAGTCGGGCACCTCTAAACGTTTCGGCGGCTCGTAATGAGGCGGCTGCGCCTAATGCCTTTTGTGGAACGCGGCTGAGTCGTCGTAAATCAGCGGCCGGCTCGTGCTGCTGCCGCAGTGTCTGAGGCAGCAGGGTGATGGATGGCTGGGCGCGCCGGCAAACACTATCGACCCGCGGCCATGCTAATGGCGCGCCAGCGTAATCACGACCGGCCTAGCGGGGCTGACCTGGCCGGCCGAGCGGCGTGCTCGCTCTCCACCGCCGGTCACGGCCGGAAACACACCCGCGTGCCGCGTCACTCGACACTCTTCAGAAAGAGGAGACCGAGGGTGGAGAAGGCGAACTGTCCTTTCTCCAGCGATTCTTCACTTCCACCGAAGCTCCAGACACAGTTCTCAGCAGCGAGTCTCCTCCAATCGTACAATCTCGTCGTTTCATTACGTTCATTGTTACGAATTTTTAGTGAAGGTTTTCAAAAGCGGTCGGTGCAAATACCGAAAAGTACGTACTTATATCACCATACGTGCTTCACTTTACTGATAAACAAGAGGCGTTCCAGAAGTAATGCAACACTTCTTTTTCTCGACTAGTTTCGGTTGAAAAAATGAGGAATGTGTTGTGGGACTTCGTGGAATACTCATACTTCAGCTCCTTTAGTTTTATGAAGTTCCGACAGGTGGCTGAGCTACACCACTGGCCATTAAAATTGCTACACCACGAAGATGACGTGCTACAGACGCGAAATTTAACCGACAGGAAGAAAATACTGTGATATGCAAATAATTAGCTTTTCAGAGCATTCAAACAAGGTTGGCGCCGGACCGAGCGAGGTGGCGCAGTGGTTAGCACACTGGACTCGCATTCGGGAGGACGACGGTTCAATCCCGTCTCCGGCCATCCTGATTTAGGTTTTCCGTGATTTCCCTAAAACGTTTCAGGCAAATGCCGGGATGGTTCCTTTGAAAGGGCACGGCCGATTTCCTTCCCAATCCTTCCCTAACCCGAGCTTGCGCTCCGTCTCTAATGACCTCGTTGTCGACGGGACGTTAAACACTAACCACCACCACCACCACCAAGGTTGGCGCCGGTGGCGACACCTACAACGTGCTGACACGAGGAAAGTTTCCAACCGATTTCTCATACACAAACTGCAGCTGACTGGCGTTGCCTGGTGAAACGTTGTCGTGATGCCTCGTGTAAGGAGGAGAAATTCGTACCATCACGTTTCCGACTTTGATAAAGGTCGGATTGTAGCCTATCGCGATTGCGGTTTAACGTATCGCGACATTGCTGCTCGCGTTGGTCGAGATCCAATGACTGTTAGCAGAATATGAAATTGGTGGGCTCAGGAGGGTAATACGGAATGCCGTGCTGGATGCCAACGGCCTCGTATCACTAGCAGTAGAGATGACAGGCATCTTATCCGCGTGGCTGTAACGGATCGATCCCTGAGTCAACAGATGGGGACGTTTGCAAGACAACAACCATCTGCAAGAACAGTTCGACAACGTTTGCAGCAGCATGGACTATCAGCTCGGAGACCGTGGCTGCGGTTACCCTTGACGCTGCATCACAGACAGGAGCGCCTGCGATTGTGTAGCCAAAGACGAACCTGGGTGCACCAATGGCAAAACGGCATTTTTTTCGGATGAATCCAGGTTCTGTTTACAGCATCACGATGGTCGCATCCGTGTTTGGCGACATCGCGGTGAACGCACATTGGAAGCGTGTATTCGTCATCGCCATACTGGCGTATCACCCGGCGTGATGGTATGGGGTGTCATTGGTTACACGTCTCGATCGCCTCTTGTTCGCATTGACGGCACTTTGAACAGTGGACGTTACATTTCAGATGTGTTACGACCCGTGGCTCTACCCTTTATTCGATCCCTGCGAAACCCTACATTTCAGAAGGATAATGCACGACCGCATGTTGAAGGTCATGTACGGGCCGTTCTGGATACATAAGTTGTTCGACTGCTGCCCTGGCCAGCACATTCTCCAGATCTCTCACCAATTGAAAACGACTGGTCATTGGTGGCCGAGCAACTGGCTCGTAACAATGCGCCAGTCACTCACTACTCTTGATGGACTGTGGTATCGTGTTGAAGCTGCATGGGCAGCTGTACCTGTGCATGCCATCCGAGCTCTGTTTGAATCAATGTCCAGGCGTATGAAGGCCGTTATTACGGTCAGAGCTGGTTGTTCTGGGTACTGATTTCTCAGGATCTATGCACCAAAATTGCGTGAAAATTTAATCACATGTCAGTTCTAGTATAATATACCTGTCCAATGAATACCCGTTTATCATCTGCATTTCTTCTTGGTGTAGCGACTTTAATGGCGAGTAGTGTATACATACCCTTCAAAATGGCGTCTGTAACGGAGGTGGGATCCAAGCAGAGAGCTGTCATTGACTTTCTTTCGCCAAAACGCCGGAGCACCGCAAACATTCAGAGGCGTTTGGGTAATGTCTACGGAGACCTGGCGATGAACAAAGGCACGGTGAGTCGTTGGACGAGGCGTCTCTCATCATCGCAACCATGTCGTGCAAACCTGTCCCATCTTCCGCGTGTCGGCAGGCTCCATACAGCTGTGACTCCTGCAATTTTGGAACGCGCGTGCACTCTCATTGGAGGTGACCGACGAATCATAATCAGATAGATGGCTGCACAACTGGACGTCGCTGTTGGTACTGCTGACACTCTTGTACACCAGCAGGCGGACTCAGAGGTGTGTGTGCCGGCTGGGTTCCCTGCCCTCCAACAGAAGACCGTAATAAGCAACGAAGGACCATCTGTGCGAAATTACTTGCACGTTACGAGGCTGATGGTGACAATTTTGTCGAACATCGTCAATGGTTTTCAAACATCGGTTCATCACTTCGAACAGGAAACAAGATGACAGTCCATGTAGGGGCGTCACACCACCTACTCCCCCTCCCCCCCCCCCCCACCTGCCCTCGAAGGTAAAGTTCAAAGCCGCACCCTCAGCCGGTGGTCAGCGCGACGGTCCTCCTGGGTTACTCTGTTTGACGTCCTCCCTCATGACGCAACGATCAACTCGAAAGTGTATTGTGCTATGCTCAGGAAATTGATGAAACATCTCCTGCGTATTCGTCGTCGCAAAACCGCAAACGAACAAATCTCTCCCCATGACAACGCAAGGCCTTACACATTTGCCCACCCGAGAAGTGCTCATAAACATTCGCTGGTCTGTTCTTCCTCATTCATCCTACAGCCCATATCTCGAACCTCTTGATTTCCATCTACTTGGCCCAAAAAAGGATGCAGTACGTGGATGATGGGGAGGTTACTGCTGGAGCAAGACGTCGACCAGTAGAGTCGTAGCACGCGGACATACAGGCCCCCACACTAAGGTGACGTAAGGCATTCAAACTGAACGGTGAGACACAGGGTTCTGTACCCATAACAGTGGGGAATAATACGGTGCATAGGAATCCTAAATAAAACCAAATTTCTTTCTCGAAAAAAAAGTGTTGCATTACTTATTGACTGTCCTCGTATATAATCTTCTTTTTTTAATTTCTTATGCAAAACACAATGTATGAAGGCATGCCGAAAAGTACATGTCACGGATATTACTTGGTCGATTATCCCGCTTTGCTGACACAAGCTGCATACTTCTGTCGCTAGACGGCTGCAAATTGCAGCATGTAACATTGGGCTGAGTAGGTTAACTAAGATCACCGAAGAAAAAAGTTGTCACCGCAGTGGGCACGCGCAGATGAATCGTAAGCCTTGACAGATAGTGCAGCGACTGACTCACGTACTAAACCACGCGCACACTGCTTCTACGTGAGCATATGACAGTAGCGACCAGTGAGACATTTATGTTTCCAGCGGACATCGTACGTAAACATGGGTAAATGTCAGGACGTGAAAGTGGCAAAAAAGAGACAGTCGCGTTGTTTGGCCGTGCTGAAAGGTGGGCATATATATGCGGACTGGACATTCATTTACAGATAGTTCCAGAATGATTGGAAATTTCATGTTACGAGAGAGAAGCAGTAGCGTGTGACATCTGTGGAATAGTCGACTTGCGGCAGTGACAGAAGTATCTTTGAACGTGTGTGTCTTTGGCTCAGCTGTAGAGGTGAGAGTGGTCGATCGTAGGACACGGAGTAAGCTGGCACAACTTTCAGCGTAGTGCATGCCGGAGGATTATTTTGCTGAAGAAATTTGTTAGGAATTGTTAATCTGATGGCTGCAGTATTTATGGAACAGAGAGAATGGATCTGCATCATGGATATGTTTTAAGGTAAAAATTTTTGCTGGCGCGTACTCATAATGTTCCAACTCGGTTTAGGTCATTTCAGTCTAATTCAATTCAATTTTCATAATCGTAAAAGCATTGCCTTGTATGTCTTTTGCAAAAAAAGTAAAGTTTTCTTGTTTTCTGTGAGTTTTATGTTCTGGTGAAAGGAGAGTTTAAAATAAACCACTGTCATAATGAACAGATTAGTACTTTCATTTCAAGAAATAAGTTTTTTTTTTAGTACGAGAAAATCATCCCAATCTATCTCCCAGTAATTCAGTTTTATTTTAGCATATTTTAGTTCGCGTGAGTTCTTCATGCTGTGGTGTGCTGCAGATTATGTTGTAATTTTGCAGGTGAAATTCTTTTCATCTCACGTTTCTCATCTCGCGTTTCCACTGCGCAAATTCTAAGCATTTTCTTTGGAAATGCGCTGTGCGCAATAATGGATTCAATTCAACCTTTTCCTAACAGAGAACAGCAGATTACGTTTTGAGTGAAAAAGCAGGCAAACATTTTAACGCCCATGAACAAAGGATTGATCGAGGCAGAGCATATAACTTCCAGCGTCTGTAGCCATACGGTGTGTGAAGTTGCTGGGTTTGTTGGTATTTCGTGGCCGAGTGTTCAACGTGCCTAGAAGCAGTGGTGTAGCACATACGGTCACTCAACACGACGTCAGAGTTGTGGTCGGGAAAAGCTCCTGACTGAGAGGGACCGGAGATGCATTTCACAGCTTGTGAATCGAAATCGCTTCCAGATCCGACAGGAATTGCTGTAGGCAGTGAATGCAACTCCGTCCCAACTTGTCAGAGAGAGAACACTCCGAGGGGAACTGCATACAATGAACATTTGCTCACCTCGCAAGAGGCCATTGCTCATGTAGACACATAAAGACAGCAACAGCAACGTTCATCGGGCTGAAGAATATGTGACTGGTTTTCCGAACATTCCATCATCCTATTGCATCTCGACTGGCCTTCAAAATCACCTGACGCGAACCCCATGGAAAATCTGTGGGATATTTTGGAACAGCGGGTAAAACGCTGGCATCAGCTTCCCCACAACTAGGAGCAAAGCCGGCCGCGGTGGTCTAGCGGTTCAGGCGCTCAGTCCGGAACCGCGCGACTGCTACGGTCGCAGGTTCGAATCCTGCCTCGGGCATGGATGCGTGTGATGTCCTTAGGTTAGTTAGGTTTAAGTAGTTCTAAGTTCTAGGGGACTGATGACCACAGATGTTAAGTCCCATAGTGCTCAGAACCATTTGAACCATTTGAACTAGGAGCAAAAGCACGATCAAACCCTTAGCGGGTGGTTCAACTTAAATGCGACGTAAGTGCTCAAACTTGGGACTCGTTTCCTAACCGAATGTAGATGGTTATCAAGTCCAGGTGTGGAATTAAACGCTATTAAGTGATGTCTGTAATTATTTTCCTCGGGTGACTAATTTTTTGTCCGGTGAGCTGATGTCGGTGTGTGAGAAACAGTGTGCTGTAATCGAGATATCGAACTTGAAGAGCTCGTGCACACGTGGAACGCCCTCTCCTCCAGTGTGCCAACGACAGACAACACGCGTGCGCTGCGACATCCGTTATCGACCACACTCCATACAGTCCCTGCTTGGCCCCATCCTATTCCATCGGTTTCTAACACTCCAAGGACTTCACTTTGGTAGCGATAAAGGCATGCCAGCGGAGGTGAGGTTGTATGTCCGTGAACGTGGACTGATGACCTCAGAAGCTAAGTCCCATAGTGCTCAGAGCCATTTGAACTCTACCGTGACAAACTGGCCCCTCGCTGGGAGTAATGTATTTGTCGCCAGGATGACTATGATCAAATAAATTCGTAGACATTGGCAATAAAGATGTACACAGTTAATAAAATTTGTTTCCTTCAAAAAGGTTTAACAGTTATTGACGTAAAAAATTCGGGGGAATTACTTTTCAGCACGTACTCGTTTTTCTTATTTATTTACTCAGATATGTCATCTTCTGTGCGTCTCGATATATTTGTGCAAAAATCATATAAAGTTCATCGTTCTTTTCCTATAGATCTTATAATTAATTTTTCTATTTTAGGCTTAAAAACTACATGTGTAATTTTGTTAACTTTCTTTCGATTGCGCACCTAACATTACAGTGCTGGTGAAACTTGATTTTTTAGAGGTTGCCATTTCTTGTCCTTTTCATCGTTTTGATAGCATTTCTTCTGTGAATCAGTCGTGAACAAGTTTGCTGATTTATGAAATACTTTGTTGTGAATACGGTTCTGTATGTCAGTGTACTTGTATTTCCCGCTGAGTTGTGAATGTATAGTGGATTTCTCTTCCTATACTTAATACAGTGCAAATATTAGCAACAGAAAAATAAATCCACCAGAGATCCACAACTGGAAAAGAAACCTAAGAACATTAAATAAATAACTATCACTCACGCAAAAGCACTTCAAAAATAAGTAAATTCATTCACGACTGTTTTGCAGCTGACATGCTGTCAAAACAATAAACAGACACAAAAATAGCCGACCCGTAAGACTAAGGTTTCGCAAACAAAGTAATTCCAGGCGAGCAGTCGGAACAAATTGAACAACGTTCACGTGTTACAGTATTTACACCTTAAGCAGAAAAACAACAATCACCTTTGTATGATATTTTACAGAAATAAATCGAGACTCACAAAAGATGACACATAGGTGTCGGCTCATGTCTCGTTAAATAAATAAGAAACAGATTGCGTTTTGCTTAAGGCGATATTTTAAAAGAAACCAAATTTAATTTGCAAACATGGAAAAACGTCAACACGAGCATGCAACAAGGACAAGACGATTCACTGATGTATAACCTCGTCAGTGTTCTAGAAAGAAGCATGGTAACTTCTACTGTTTCAAACGGGTGCTACTGGACACAAGGAGAGGTACGTTTTTCTTCATTAGATTCATAATTACTTCTCGCTAAAATCTCAAAAGAAGATAACCAGTCAGGAAGTGTTTAACATCGTTTCATTCCCGCAGTAGCAATAAGCTGCCTTATGAAGTGCAAGATCGTGCAGATTACTTGGGAAATTACTCTAGTTTAGCCTCATCCTCTATTAGCTGGTGACGTTTGTTTTGCTGCAATCGCTTCTGTCGCAGCACGTTTCGACGGTGCTCTGTGGGGAACCGCTTTGTAGTAAATGTCTTTAATATGTTCCAATCTTCTTCCAAGGTAGTTTAATCCAGCTTTAATGATATTATAAAGTTCTGCGTGAGATAATCATACTTTTAAAAGTAGCCTGTTGAAACTGCTTCCTTTGCAAGTACGTCCAGTTAATCGTTTTATCTGACGCCGTAGGGTCTTTCAACAAAATCGTGTCTATGGCTATTAAGTCTTTTGCCACGGAGCCCTCAGATAAAATGTTCTCGGTTAACTTACTGCGCCGAATTCTGCTTTCGGTGACTGCCTCCATCATCGTAGTCTCATTGTCTTGGGACGGGGTGCTGCCACATTTATACCCAGGACGGCATCTGAGTGGCTGGATCACGTCATAATGACATCACGGAGATGGCGCATGCCGGTGTGGCGCCCTCTACGTCCACAGATTACGTTCACCTGATATAACGGACTGGATGTCTGTTCCTTCTGAACACCGTCATCACCTGATTAACGTTGGAGACCACGTGGTCCCTGTCCGAAATAGTTCTCTGTGTATTAGGGTCTCCAGCATAGCTCTCTTCTGAGCGGATGATGAAAGCTACGCCGGTTGAAATACAGCTCTGTGTGCTTCTGCTGGGGAAGCCAGAACGCGATGCCGTTCAACAAAGCCAGGAGGACACAAGGCGCGCCTTCCAATCTGCGGTGCAACAGCTAGTAAGGATAATCTCGACCTGAGATTACCAGGGATTTATAATTGACCAGTACCAGTGTGCGGGGGTCGACAAAGTGTGTGTTACTGTTTCTTTGCTACATTCGAGAGTACCTGTTCCTAGCCCAAAGGGGGCAACCGACGTATGCCGTCTAAACGGGGTAGTCCTCTATGAAAGTTTCAAGAACTCGATGTTTTTCTTTTTTCTCGTAAAATGTTTCTGCGATGTCTATATTGTATTGTTCATCCCAAGTTCGCCAGAAACTCTGTTATCGAATTACAAGGCGATCTGTGAATTATAGGCCCCTATTTCATGGAAGGGAATCTTAGTGGTAGGAAGTGCACCACTTTCCTGCATGAAACATTAGGTCTGTTATTGGAATAAATACCTTTAGTAACAAGAAACAGAATGCGGTATCAAGACGATGGGTGTCCGGCACATTTTTCGCTGATGGCTAGAAACGAGTTGCAGAGACAATTCCCAAATCGTTGGATTGGACGCGGAGGAGATGTGTCGTTGCTGGCTCGTTCGCCAGATTTGAAGCCTCTGGATTTTTTCTTGTGTAGATTCGTAAAAAGCATCGTTTATAAACACTTACCAACTACACCTGAAGATATGCGAGAGAGAATTGTCAGAGCATATGCTTCGATAAGCGCCGGTGTGATAAGGAATACCACTCAGTCCATTATAAGAAGATTGAAGCACTGCCTTGATACCAATGGTCATCACTTCGAACACATTCTGTAAATGGACGTTCATGCCACCTTTGTGACCTTCGTTGACCTTCAAAAACCTTACTGTTACACATCATTGTATTCGTCTCAATAGCCGCTATCAGAAAATAAGAACCAAACTATAGCATCCCATTCAAAAAATTAAGTTAACCTTCGTATCTCTGAAGCGACCCCACATAGCAACAAAAAACCAACGTCGTACTATGGCCCCTGTTGTCCCACGCAACTTTTGTCCCTCAAACTTTTCAGCTTCTATCATACTTTCGGAGTTATTCTTGGTGGCAACAGTTAGTGACTCACAGTGTGGAACTTAAATAGTGGCAACTATTTATTCAGAACCGATACAAAAGAGTTACATGTTTTCACCTGCTACTGTCCTTCAAAGGAGTCACCAGCGTTGTGTAGAACCCGTTGCCAGCGATGTGGAAGGCGTAGTATGCCGTTAGCAGAGCCTGTTCTGTTGATGGTGAGAATGGAGCGGTCTACTGCCTGTCGAATCTCTGGAACAGTTCTTCATACTCGGAATCAAATCAAAGTCACAAGGACTTATTTCCGGGGAGTATGGTGGATGGTACAGTACTTCCCAGTCCCATCGACTGAACAGAGCAGCCACAGCTTGCGCTGTATGCGCCCACGCATTGTCGTGCAAAATGATGGGTGGGTTGCGCAGAAAATGTCGCCGCTTGTTTCGCAAAGCTGGTCGCAGGTGACGCTCCAAAAACGCACAGTAATACTGTGCATTGACTGTGTGCCGTGGAGGAACGTAGTGAGTTAGGATAAGACCATCACAGTCGCACACGACGATCACAATAACTTTCACCATACTTGGGTTCTGAAGATCTTTCGACTTTCGCGGCGACCCACAATGATGCCATTTGCTGGACTGGCGTTTCAGTTTTGACTTCGTGGCATTCGCTTCAGAACTGTTCCAGAGATTAGACAGGCAGTAGACCGCTCCATTCGCACCATCAACAGAACAGGCTCTGCTAAAGGTATCCTACGCCTTACACATCGCTGGCAACGGGTTCTATACAACGCTGGTGACTACTTTTAAGGATAGTAACAGGTGCAGACACGTAACTCTTTTGTATCGGTAAGCTACACCGCTAAACGCAAGACGTCGTGACCAAATGAATAGACAATAGCGCTCCTTTTAGTCGCAGGGAGACAAAAGTGACGTTTCCGCGTGTCCTCGTTTCGTCTGACGGAGCACTTACGTTTTCTCTTGGTGCAGGCAGAATGATAAAAGAATACAACAATTTTGTTTGCATTGGACGAAATTTGTGTTTCGACTGAAGCGTGGACTCTGGGATCGAATTTATTGCAGACCTAACTCTTCCTTTAATGGAGTGATTTTGTAACTGCGTACATTGCATTAATTAATTTTTGTCTTACACACTCCACAATCTCACTAAACAGAGGTTCATTAGTGGCTAGCTCCTCATCCTGACAATCGGCCATTTCGCCCTGTCAGTTCTGCTTAACAACAGCAAGATCGAGCACTCAACTTCTGTACCAAGCCAGCAGTAGCTTCACGTTTCAGAAAGAGGGAACGACTCGACGAGCAGGAAGCCACTGCAGCGCCACTGTTCTCGTCAGACTGCCGAACTGCAGCAGGAAGGAAGGAAGCGGCGCCTCGATCTCTCATGTATGCAACCCACAACACTGGACTCGTACCCGCTCTGGCAAGCGGCAGTGTAGCTCTGTTTACGTTGAGTTTTAGGCGGCAAGAGAAGCGCAGCTCGCGTTGGTAAACTTTTTACGGTTTGGCGCGTGGGCAGTTGTCTCCCCCCCCCCCCCCCTCCCTCCCGCCGTCCCTATGTCCGCAACTGCGGCGTTGCCACCGAATAATGGTACCCCCGAGTCCAGTCCAAACCCGCTGGCGGCAATAACGAAATGGATTAAAAACTGGAAAAACGGGCGTTTGAAGGATAGCGGTCACGCACGATGCGTCCAGACGGGCGGCGCTCGAAAATTGAGTTAGGGGCGCGCTGTTCGATTACATCGGCAGGCATTAAAACGCTCATATTTCAGCAGTAATTGAGTGGAAAGCGCGCGGCGCACCCGGCGTTTTATTGCGGCTTTTAATAACGGCAGCAACACGAGGAGTACCCAGTGGCGAGTGGCGAGTAGCGAGTGGGCGCTACTCGCGGGGCAGCACCGCAAACACAGCGCGCCAAATTAATTACAGGCCGCTGCAATAATCCGCAAACAAGGCGCCTCGTGTAGCGGGCAGGCCGGCCCGCTGGTGGCCGCCACACCTGTGTCCTCGCCGTGTTCCGGCAGGTGAAAGGAACTCCGTCTGAGGGCAAACAGCGCCCCCGTCATCTTTTATCGCTACATCGGTCTATTTCCAAGAAACCTGACACACTTACTGAAGTATACATACAACGAAGCTAGCACAAATTACATGGCATATGCATACAGTAACAATTTTATTAGAAGAACTGGATTGAGCAATACAAGTAACTAAATGCGAGACCATGTCAATACTTTGAAACTACTTTCAAACTAATCACCCACTCCGGCTTCACAAAGGTAACATTAAGTATTTACGGCCGGACGACTTGTCTGGAGTAGTGGTTCTCTACATATATAAAGAAGAGTGTCTGTTTCTAGTTCAGACAAATCTATAGTTTTATTCCGATCTTGATGAAATTTTGCACACTTTCTTTCAAGACAAGAGAAAGATCAATTTCTACCTATCATTTCATATCTGATTTGATCATTACATATCTGATTCGTACGTAACACATAAAGGAAAAACGGTGCTACTAAAAGTGTTTAAAATTGTTGGCCGATGTACATAAAAAGTTCTACATGTTTCCCTAATGAACATTTGGGCGGTCACAGGCTACATATTTCTTTAATGTACACAATACAGAGGGTGTTCAGAAAATGTCTGAAACGTTTGTAAGGATGTTGCTGCGCTTATAAATGTTAAGGTGTAATGCCGGAAATGCATATCCTCCTATTTACATCTATAGTACTATAAATTTTTTTCTTTATTTTGTTACCTGAAGATATGACATTTCTGTGTCTTTATATATTGTAATTGTTTTACTATTTATATATATATATTTATGCACTTATGTCGATGTATGATCGGTTTGTTTTGTAAATATTATTTGTATTCTTACGCTGGGTCTGGCCTAGGGAAAACTATGCTATCGAACGACTACATCGATAGGTCGTGTGGAGCACCAAAGTGTTTAGGATCTTAGGTAGTGTTAACTCTGTCGCGTGGAGCGAGAGCAGAGGGAGTCTGGCTGGAGTAGTGCAGTGGAGCAGGTGTGTTGTGTGACGCTCCCGCGAGTTGCCGCGCTTTCGGGGTTTGGCAGCATGTAATTGCGCTCGAATTGCTATGATAGTTTCTGACACGGTGTCGCGGACGGGAAGCATTAGCTGGCGCACATCAAGCTGGCTGGAGACCGTGTCGAGAAGAAGGCGCGCCAACATCCAGCTTCTGCAACAGCGACGGCCGACAATGACTGACTGTCGCCACCTCCTCGATCGACGACTTCAAACCTTCAATCAACCAACAAGGAAGACTGGTAGCACGTAAAGTTTTAGAACTGTATGGCAGTCCTCAGCTTTTAAAACTGTTCAAATCACAAAATTACAGCAACGTAGCATGAACCTTTGTTGCTCATTGTCCCAATTGCATTACCAAGCAGGGTCCCTTCCTTTTCCGGAATGAACCCGAGTGTCGCTGAAATTCAAACACCAGCATTAAAGTAATATCATTCCATTTCACTGCTTTAATTTCAAAGATCAGTTAAGGTATTCATAGCTGGCTACGATATTTAGATTACACAAGCACAAATTAAGAGTGCGAGTTTTGTTACCATATTTTAGCTTACCTGTGACTGCGGCTCAGCTTGGTACGTACTAAATTTTACTATTGTTAATTATTCAGAATCATTTAATTCAAGTTCAAAGTTAAATCTCTTATTTCTAAATTGCGTACATTCAAGTAGCTTTTGAAATGATTGTTGAGGTAGCCCAAGACTAACCTTATTTTACTGAATTTCGTAGTGCATCAGAAACAAAGTTCACTATTAATTTTAGTCACTAAATTAACTTTCAATTTTCCGGTTTTATTAATTCTTTTGTTAAATTAAGTCAGAGTGTAGCGAAATTTATTACTTCTGACAAACATTCAGTTTTACACAACACGTGTCAACCTTCAGTTGCCACGCTTTTAGTGCTAATTATATGTGCGATGACCTTTCTTTTTCAGTTATTATAGTAGTTGTCCATAGGATTGGCGACCGTAATTTTCCCCAAATCTCAAATATGTGATTACCGCTAGTTAATTGTTAACGTAACGACCGCACATTTACTTTCTTTATTTACTTTACCCTTTTTCATAATTAATTTTCACCAATTTCATTTGCATTTCTCCTTGCATTTAGATGTAATCCTTTCCTCCCTCTTTACCGACAGATTAGCCTTCGGTGACGATTGCTTTTCCCAAATTTCCATTAGGTACACGCGGTTAAATTTTTCACTGTCATTAAGGTCGATAAGTGAGGGGAAGGTTACAAAGGAAAACATCAATACTTTGCGCCGTTTCCGAGTTATTTAGCATTGGAATTAGTCACTATGGTCGCCCTGCGCGCAAATTCAAGTTTCAGCTAAAACACTGATTGGGCAACACCGCCCCTGGCAGGACGGTTGAATGTGACTGCGCGACGCCCCGTTGGCTAATTTCAATGTCAAATAATTCGGAAGCGGCGCAACACATCGAATGTTTTCCTTAACATTTCTGTCTCAGTGCAACCTGCCCTGCAACATCCTATAAGCGTTTCAGGCATTTTTCTGACCACACTGTGACTGATTTACTTCAAACGTCTTATGATATTTATTAAAATCTGTAGAGGCAGATAAAACAATTAAGAGCATTAGTGAAAAATCAAACGTCTAACAAAATAAATACATCGTGATAAAGTGACTGTAATTTCTATCGCGAGAATAAATAACAGTGATAATACCCGTCTTGGAGGTATTACCATCAGATGCCACTAGATCGCGGCACGGGCGAAAGCTCAAGAGTTTGGTAGGCATAGGGTTACAAGCTCTCATTTGTTGTTGTTGTTGTTGTCTTCAGTCCTGAGATTGGTTTGATGCAGCTCTCCATGATACTCTATCCTGTGCAAGCTTTTTCATCTCCCAGTACTTACTGCAACCTACATCCTTCTGAATATACATCTACATCTACATCTACATCTACATCCATACTCCGCAAGCCACCTGACGGTGTGTGGCGGAGGGCACCCTGAGCACCTCTATCGGTTCTCTCTTCTATTCCAGTCTCGTATTGTTCGTGGAAAGAAGGATTGTCGGTATGCCTCTGTGTGGGCTCTAATCTCTCTGATTTTATCCTCATGGTCTCGTCGCGAGATATACGTGGGAGGGAGGCAATATACTGCTTGACTCTTCGGTGAAGGTATGTTCTCGAAACTTTAACAAAAGCCCGTACCGAGCTACTGAGCGTCTCTCCTGCAGAGTCTTCCACTGAAGTTTATCTGTCATCTCCGTAACGCTTTCGCGATTACTAAATGATCCTGTAACGAAGCGCGCTGCTCTCCGTTGGATCTTCTCTATCTCTTCTATCAACCCTGTCTGGTACGGATCCAACACTACTGGGCAGTATTCAAGCAGTGGGCGAACAAGCGTACTGTAACCTACTTGCTTTGTTTTCGGATTGAATTTCCTTAGGATTCTTCCAATGAATCTCAGTCTGGCATCTGCTTTACCGACGATCAACTTTATATGATCATTCCATTTTAAATCACTCCTAATACCTACTACCAGATAATTTATGAAATTAATTGCCTCCAGTTGCTGACCTCCTATATTGTAGCTAAATGATATGGGATCTTTCTTTCTAAGTATTCGCAGCACATTACACTTGTCTACATTGAGATTCAATTGCCATTCCCTGCACCATGCGTCAATTCGCTGCAGATCCTCCTGCATTTCAGTGCAATTTTCCATTGTTACAACCTCTCGATACACCACAGCATCATCCACAAAAAGCCTCAGTGAACAGTGAACTTCCGATGTCATCCACAAGGTCATTTATGTATATTGTGAATATCAACGGTCCCATGACACTCCCCTGCGGCACACCTGAAATCTCTCTTACTTCGGAAGACTTCTCTCCACTGAGAATGACATGCTGCGTTCTGTTATCTAGGAACTCTTCAATCCAATCACACAATTGGTATGATAGTCCATATGCTCTTACTTTGTTCATTAAACGACTGTGGGGAACTGTATCGAACGCCTTTCGGAAGTCAAGAAACACGGCATCTACCTGTGAATCCGTGTCTATGGCCCACCGAGTCTCGTGGACGAATAGCGCGAGCTGGGTTTCACACGACCGTCTTTTTCGAAACCCATGCTGATTCCTACAGAGTAGATTTCTAGTCTCCAGAAAAGTCATTATACTCGAACATAATATGTGTTCCAAAATTCTACAACTGATCGACGTTAGAGATATAGGTCTCAGTGTATTCACCTCTTGGTCTCCCTCTACGATTTTTACCCTCCACGCTGCCCTCCAATGCTAAATTTGGGATCCCTTGATGCCTCAGAACATGTCCTACCAACCGGTCCTTTCTTCTTGTCAAGTTGTGCCACAAACTCCTCTTCTCCCCAATTCTATTCAATACCTCCTCATTAGTTACGTGATCTACCCATCTAATCTTCAGCATTCTTCTGTAGCACCACATTTCGAAAGCTTCTATTCTCTTCTTGTCCAAACTATTTATCGTTCATGTTTCACTTCCATACATGGCTACACCCGATACAAATAGTTTTAGAAACGACTTCCTGGCACTTAAATCTATACTCGATGTTAACAAACTTCTCTTCTTCAGAAAGATAACGAAAGGAAGATATAAGCTAACATTATTTTGAGTCATTAAAAAACAAAGTCGAAAGTGATGAAAGTAGAATGATCGAAGCTGGGAACGACAGAATAGTGGAAAACGCGAAAGAATTTTCGTGTCAAGAAAACAAGATTACGCAGAATGCCGGAAAGACGGTATGTACCAGATGTAGATCGACACAGGAGACGACTTCTTCAACGGAAAAGCCATAGTGGCACACCACACTGACATGGAATTTAGTAACAATTTCCGGAAAGCGTAAGTGGACGATCGCAAACGCGGAGAAGAAGAAACTGAAATAATCTCTTACAGCTCTGAAGGATGTTGAAAACTAAGCTGGAAGATAATGCACAACAAAATGAATAAGTACTGAAATGGTGACGAAGCAACTTTTTGCAAGACCTTAACCAGAAAAAGGGGCCTGTTACGGTACCCAGGAATTGTTGACCTCGTGCTGCGGGGAGCTGGAAAGAGGGACAGAGAAAGAAGGGAATATGCAAAACAGGGTATAAAGAATATTGGATCTGGCAGTTACATAGAGATGAAAAGCCTGGTACGCGATAGGGGAATATGGAGGACGACATGAAACCAGTCGAAAGACAGATGACTATAAAAAAGGGGGCGCCAGTGCAAGAAAGGAAAAGATGCAAATATATGTTATGACGTAACCAAACTTGTGCACTGAGCCCCGCAGACAGCCAGAATTGGGCCGAGGGAGCTTAAAAATAAACGATACGGTGCTCGCACAGCGTCGAAGCCGTGAATAAACGTGGACACGGGCTCTCGAAATGGTGAGCGAGTGTCGCTTGACTTTTTAAAAAATGTCGCTTTAGGATTATCTCCGATCGGGACGTCAGGGGATAGCTTTGGCTTCCTTTAACCGTGAATAATCCCCAGATAGGTGGGGAAGGGGAGCACTCGAAAAGTACGTCACAGCTCGCAGAGGGGAGGTGTAGCAGAGTGGAGGGTTTTTGTAAATACGGAGGGGGCGGAGTCGGGCGGCGGGTGTTTGGCTGCGGGCCGGCAGAGTACACAGCCCGGGCCGGCCTTTCAGGCGGCGCTTTTTATCGCGCAGGTAAAACAGACGGCGTCCGCACCCGCGCGCCACCGGCCACGATTAGTCGCCGGCGAGCGCGGCTGACGTCTGCCGTCAGATAAAAAGTTTTTAATTAATCGAGTGCCGCGGGCAGAACGCTCCCCTGGGACCGCTGTACGTGTAAAAGCACGCGCAGCAGAGGCGCCGTAACCGTGAGAAGCTGAAAACACGCAGCGCGTCCGCCTAGTCAGCTACTGACCTCTGCGTTGCATACGTTTCGGGGCAAGCTGCGAGCGCAGACGCTCTCCGCAGTAAATATTGGAAAAATTTTTGAAGCTGTATCACCGTTGGCTAGCACAACTTGTAAGGTAAATCACCGCCTCGAAACAGCACACTGCGAAACAGGAGCATTATAGAAGATGTATAACTGCCAGAAGATGGTCGGTCACGTGATCCTCCGCCGCTAACTTCGGTCTTGGCGGTCTGTATGTGTGATTCGTTTGTATGGAATCGGCGCAGTAAGGTGGGTCGAATTCGAGACCTGGCAGGACGGCACAAAACAGCTACAGTGTCGTGTTTGGTCACACCCGTGGCTACACCGTGAATGAAGTCGCCCTTTTTGCTGGCGTATCAACGCGGGTTGGACAATGTGTCTACAAGGTACGGAGTATCAGTCGCGCCATGTAACAGTAGTAAGACGTGTCATGTCCTGAGAGGGGGTAACAAGGACGGTTGTTAGAGCGAGAGAAGAGCTTACCTCCGGTGGAGGAATTAGCTGAAGTTAACTGGAGGTAGGCCTCTTGCTGAGTCCCCAACCTCGTCTGAACGGCACGTTTTGAGTGATGGGGAGTACGGAACATGGTAGGACTGCTCAGGAAGAATGGTAGAAGTGGCTAACTATCGATGTGATTCCATTACATGGAATTACCCCTGGTACATTTCCCTGCATACAAGTCCCAAACTACGATGGCCTCACCTGACATTCTTCAAGTCCGAAATGGATTCCACTGGTAAAACTGATATATGGACGTGAAAATGGCCATAAGTGTGTAACTAAGTCGCAAAACTATCACCACAGCATAACTATAATAATGGTGCTTCATCTTTATGTAAGTACAGATATATTTTCGTCAAATGCTGCCTTACCACTTACAGTTGTCCCACTTGTATCTGTGTAATTAACAGCAAATAATTTTTCTTGTATTTAGACAGTGATCTCCAACAGTACAAAGATGTAAATGAATGTATAAACACCTGAAGATGGGCGCAAGCCCGAAACCGGTCGTCTGACAAATAAACAACCTTTTATTGTGACTGGTAGCGGATATTTTTCTACAACCCCATTCCACTTTAGTCGAGGCTAGCGAAGTAAAGTAAGTTCAAATGGTTCAAATGGCTCTGAGCACTATGGGACTCAACTGCTGTGGTCATAAGTCCCCTAGAACTTAGAACTACTTAAACCTAACTAACCTAAGGACATCACACACAGCCATGCCCGAGGCAGGATTCGAACCTGCGACCGTAGCGGTCGTGCGGTTCCAGACTGTAGCGCCTTTAACCGCTCGGCCACTCCGGCCGGCAGTAAAGTAAGTCCTAATGAATGTCGTGGGGGCGACGTCATCTGCTCGTAACTCGTCCCACTCTCTCCCTAGTAGTACAGGAGAGTCCTATTTATGTGGTTTCATTTCCACTCAGCAGTACTACTAGAAGGTCCCATGATTCTGCCCTGTGCCCTGAGCGTGGCTGATCACGCGGTTAACGCGTCATGTGCCTCCACATTCGGTGCACTTGGTCTTTTCCAGCCTTACATTTTTGGACCCTGCGACCGAGAGGCCAGTCGCACGCCGCTGTTGCACACCCTAGGCTCGTCGTCCAGCTCGCCTCATCCTCAGTCAGCGCAAACACCCAGCTTTCTCTCGGTCAAGAACTTCTTCTTAAGCTGAATTAATGGATCGGTTGGAATATTTCTTACCTTCTCGACAAAAGATGCTGACCGGCAAGAACCACAGACGAGTGTCACGCCTTGTCAGTGTAGCATCTTAAGAGCGGAACTGTCAAATTACGGCCACACCGTAATTAACGTTTTATTTCCAAAATAAATTAGTAGTTGAAAGTCATGATGACTGAAAACACCGCTGACAGCTGGTAAAACTTCGTTTGATTGACTTCACTGCACGTTTTGCGGCTTATAGCCGCACCTTCTGGCGCAACCTACATATTTAAAAATTGAAATAAAATTATAAGCTGTTTTGGAAATTTGTGTTATTACAAGAAGATTAATTGAAGACTAGTACTCACAAAAAGTATCACATTAATCCATCATAGGTGAACCCAACGTTCTTAGGCAAGGTATTACCATTCAGAGATGTTGTCATTCTTAAAAAGGACTAGAAGAACGAAGGCTATTGGGAAGGTGGTCCATGTAATATCCTCCACTAATATTGCCAAGTAGAACGCACTGATACCCTGGCCATTCATTATATGTCAAAGTATCCAAAAAAAGAAGGCAAGCAGCGCTGGAGGTTAAAATGAATTTCAAAGACATAAGAATCTATTACAAAAGAAAAATGTTGTCTCCAAGATGGAAGCAAGGTGGGATGGCATAACGCTCCAACCAACGTATTGGACCATGAGGTGGTGTTTTTTACTAGACTACGGTATCTTGGTCTCATCTCGGAGGAAACTGATCGTTGTATGAGATCCAAAAACGTTTCCTGTGCATATTTCATTTCCATAACATGTGAGGAAACGTTAGACATACAGAATGAGTTCCGTGTGACAAATATAACGTAACAGGAGTTTCCAGTATAAAAAAATACAATGATTGTCTCCAAAAAATACAAAATGCCAACTGGCAGATCCCTCAAAAAAAAGGTTCCACTAACATCTACATTTAAAATATTCCAGATCTGCATTAGGATCGCACCCAGAGGAAGATGGGCATAATATCACAAGTCTTGCCCAAAATCTTGTTATCCTCCATAGGAAAGAGAAAGGCCAGGTTTTGAATTTAATGAAGGCAGCGGGAATTTTTAGACACAAAAAAGACAGTGTACATAACACGGTGAACAGTCAGATGGATTTAAGGCAAACTTTGATTGCTTGTGCAGTTAAGTGTATCGTAAGGGAGCGACCCAGCGCTCTTGGTCATGCGTACATTGCGACGCAGCGCCAACATTATAGGTTCAAATGGCTCTGAGCACTATGGGACTTAACTTCTGAGCTCATCAGTCCTCTAGAGCCCTTTCTTAAATTCTTTATTAACAAACCATTATAATTATACAAAGTTAACCCACTTCCTTATTTCATTAGTGGGTCATAATACTTATACATTTATACTTAGTTCGCAGCTAGTTTCAGTTTTTTGTAAGTGAGCTACAGTTTAACAAACAATGGGCATCTAATTTCTAGTATCTACAGTTTATATCTAATTCCTATAACTAATCACTATATTCTGCAGCATCACATGTGTGCCAGTGAAAGATATAAACCTACTTAATCTGCCTTGCTCTTCGAGCTAATCCCGAAGAGCATGCCCCTGGCACTGGGCAGGCCTCGATGTTAAATTCGCTGCAGTTCCTAACGTAGTTTCCTAAAACTAAGTCCTACAAACTAACTTATCCTACGTCATTTCAGGTGCGTGTCATTATCGGTGATATTGATCCCTACTCCCCCTAATCCTACGCGTTGCGGATTCCAATTGAGATGAAAAGTCGGCCAGTCCACGCACAGGCGGCATGGGAATAGGGCTCTGGACGCAGTCAGTGGTTGTTGTCTTGGTTATTTAGTTTATCTCTCTCAAGTATTCAGTTAAAACTTTTCGCGATACCTCGTTAGCCAATGTGTTTAAGTTCTGAAAAGTTTCTTCTCGTCTAAGTAGTTGATATGTGTCATAGTTGGGTAGTCTGTCTCGTAGTGTGTGTCGCGACATCATTGAAGAGGGGGCATTCGTAAACTACATGTTCGGGTGTACCCTCCGGATCGCCACAGTCACACGCTGGTGTAGCCCTCTTCCCAAATCGACGTAAGTATGTCGGGTAGGGTCCATGGCCAGTGATAAAATGGATCAGACCTCGTGTGGGCTCAAAGTATTTCAATTCCAAGCGTTCCCTTACATCAGGTATGAACTGGAAAGTTCTGCGTCCAGCCTCTTCTACCTCCCAAGACTCCTGCCAGAGTTCCTCCGCTCTCTTCCTTATTTCCCTTTTATCCCCTACCCTAACACCCATGATGTCTGCAATCTTCTCATAATTTCCCTTTTTGGTCCAGTACCAAGTCGCTTCTTCTCTTATTTTTATGTCCAGAGGGCAGAGCCCCATTATGACTAATAGCCCCCCCCCCCCTGGAGATGTTCTATAGGCCCCCACAGATCTCAATATCATGCTTCTCTGGACCCTTCTCACTGCCATGGCGGGCACAATCCTCGTGAGCCTGTGCGCCCAGACTCCCGGGCCGTAACGCACAACTGAGGTTAGGATGCTATTGTGGTAGAGTTTAATTAGGTGTGGTAGGAGATGGAATCTTTTATGGCCTATTGAGATGAGGTTTTTTAATATCTGGAGAGCTCTCTGGGTAACGGTATCAATGTGTTTCCCGAAGCTCCACCTCTCATCAATGATAACTCCTAGGTAGCGTGTCTCACGTCGCCGGAGAACTGGTGAACCGTCAATTCTGACAGTCGGATTTCTGATGAGATGTCCTTTTAGCAACAGGCAAGTGGATTTGCTGGGCGATATCGTCATTTTAGTCGTATGGCACCACTGTTGGAGTTTGTCTACGGCTGTCTCTATTTTTGGTTGAATGTCTTCCCGGCTACGGCCGCCGACCAACGGCAGGAGGCCATCCGCATAGGCTATCACCTCTAGCACCTCATCACCTAACTAACCTAAGGACATCACACACATCCATACCCGAGGCAGGATTCGAACCTCCGACCGTAGCGGTCTCGCGGTTCCAGACTGTAGCGCCTAGAACTGCTCGGCCACACATGATAGGTGTTATCTACCTGGGCAGTCAAGAGTTTTCTGACGGCTGCTGAAGGCAGGGCCTACTCTTGCAAGCTGCGTCTCACGTTTCTGGTTTAGGATGGTATGAAAGCGGCGTGCCTAGTTTATTCCAATTTGTACCTACGATCTGGCACTATTTCCACCATTAATTAACTTCGTGCTATATCTTAGAAATCGGTTTTAGCTTTCAGCGCCGTGTCTTTTTTTTTAATAATGCCAGTATTCTCTGAATGGCAAAATCTTGACTAAGAACGTTGGGTTCACCTACAATGATTTTATATAACACATTTTGTGAGCACAGATCTTAAAATAATCTTTATAATTATATTTCAATTTTTAAATATGCACGTTGCACCTAAAGATGCGGCTGCGAGCCATGAAACCGGTGCTGTGGTCGATTAAAACCATGTTTTACCAGCTGTCAGTGGTGTTTTCATTCACCATACCTGTATTTCGGCTTTTCAGGTTTTTATTCCCTAAGTGTTTTGGGAATGAAAGTTCCAGCCTCAGGATTTCCAAGATTGCTGGAAGCTTTTTGTTATGATGTGGGGAATCATTCGCACTTGAGGAAGGTTAAGTTCCGATGCAAACGGAAAACACAGCACCGCTTGACAGAGCTTCATTGATGAAGATCCTCGTAGTAGTCTGGTTTTTATTTCACACGTATCTTCAAGTACCCCAAACAACGAAAATGAGCACCTTATGTGACCAAATAGTTTGGTTGAAGAAGGTCTACTCTAGAATTATGATACCGTGGAGAAACAAGATCGCTATTCAAATACTAATGTTCTTATTACTACCAGAATTTATCTAAAGCATAATGAAAGAGGCGCATAATGTTCGTACATTTCTTTGTGATAGGTTGATTTTTTAAGGAAGAGAAAAACTTTCAAAGGTAGTGGAATAAGTTAAATAATTTCAACATCAGGAAGTAGTTAAGAGCGTACATTTTGCAAGACAGTCTTATTACCTGGAGAGGCGCATTAGCGTAACTTGATGCCAGGCTATGGCACAATTTACATCTTATTTTTTTGTTTTCGTACCGACTGGCATGAACTGGGACAGTTGACTCTGTTTTATTTAGCAGTAAAAATACGTACGTACGAATGTGTAAATTTACATTAAAGTTGATTACGTAAATAGTTTTATAAGCGATCTATAAGCTCAGAACATCTGACTATCGCGTTTCAGAATTAGCTACTTCGCTTATTTCTTGTTAAAAATATTCCTATTTCCTGTTAGAAATAATAAAAATGGTTTTCATTATTTCTTGATTGTCAGGATAATCCGTAGAATTACAGGCGCATAGCAGTTACGTCGGTTGCAGTAGGATTTTGGAACGTGCATTATGAACTACCTCGAAGAAATCGAGCTATTGACAAATAGCACAGGTTCAGAAAATATCGTTCTTGTGAAACACAACTAGTTTTTTATTCCCGGGAAATCAGGCGGCTCCTAATTCCTCTCCTCACAAGCGGTTCCTGATCAAGTAGCGAGTTTCCGGAGCACCGGTGCCATATCAGCTGTGCGACTGAATTCGTGATTTCGCGTCCGAGAGGCCACAGTAGCTGACGGAAAGTCATCAAGTAAAACGGAAGCAGTATCTGGCCTTCCTCAAGGAAGTGTTTTGGGTTCAAAAATGGCTCTGAGCACTGTGGGACTTAAAATCTGAGGTCATCAGTCCCCTAGAACTTAGCACTACGTAAACCTAACTAGCCTAGGGACATCACACGACACCCACTCATCACGAGGCAGAGAAAGTGTTTTGGGTCCTCCGCTGTTTCTGAACTACATAAATGGTTACGGAGACTATCTGAACAGCCATCTTAGATTCTTCGCGGATGTTGCAGTCATTTAGTCACAAGTAAAGTCATCTGGAGAGCAAGACCAACTGAAAATTGATCTCAAGAAAATATCAGTGAGTGCGAAAAGTGACAGTTGACACTCAATAATGAAAAGTGTCACCCACATGAGCACCAAAAAGGATGTGTTAAATTTAGGTTACACGATAAATCACACAAACGTAAAGACCGTCAATTTAACTAAATGCCTGGGGACAATAATTACGAAAGGCTTAAAATGGAACGATCACTCAAATAATGTTGTAGGGAAGGCGAACCACTGACTGCGTTTTTTTGGGAGGCCACTTAGAAGATGCAACACACCGAGTAAAGGGACGGCCTACGCGACACACGTCCGTCCTCCGCTGCGTGACATCGGATCCTTACCAAATAGGACTGACAGAGGACTCTGAAAAGGTTTAAACAATGGTAGCTCGTTCTGTATTATCGTGAAACAGGGAAGAGAGTGTCATGGATATGATCCGCGAGCAAGGGTGGCTATCATTAAAACAAAGAAGTTTATCGTCTAGGTGATAACATTTCACAAATTTTCGATCTCCAACTTTCTCCTCCGAAAGCGAAAACACTTTTTTGACGTCCACCTACATAGGGAGAAATTATTATCGTAATAAAATAAGAGAAATCAGAGCTTGCGCAGAGCGATTTAAGTCTTCGTTTTTCTCGCGCGCTGATCGATAAAGGATCAGTAGAGAAATAGTGCAAAAATGGTTCACAAACCCTCTGCGAGGCACTTGAGTGTGAACTGCAGAGCAGTCATGTTGATGAAGATGAATAGTCGTACTGGGCCATTGTGCATTCTCCAGCGAATTCTTATGCGCGAGCTGACTTAAAATTCGGATATCTATCGATCCAAAGGTCGGATTAATATTAAATTAAACAAAGCACATTTTATGAATATATCGCACTATCATTTCTTCTCTTGCTCTACTAACTCGATTACATAACTGTAGTGTTTGAGAATGACTCTGGTCATTGAGGCAGCAGATCACTGCCACGTCTTACACGGTGAAAAATTTTAGAGAGAACGGCAAAATAAATTATACTACCACTGAGCAGATCTCGGCTATGCAAGAGTACTCAAAACTGTATTCTACTGCTACTGGGTTTTGCACCAAATGGATTTCAGTGCTCGTAATATTCTTAGTTAGGAACTTCGATCCAAAATTACATAGCACCAGCAATCAACTTGTGCATTTCTGTCTTGTATTATGTGTTAGGTTCTATTTCGCAATGAGGAAAAATAATTAAACATGTGTTACTCAGCAACGTACGTGATCTTAGGTACAAAGCAATAGTCAAAAATAGCCGAATCTATCAGTCTGAAAGTGCCACTTTTGATGTCTCAAAGAAGGTCCTGAAAGAGCAGTCCTTCACCTTGGTGTGAAGTGCTGCATCATCAGTCTTCGACCTTCTTCCCAGAAGATAATACCGGGTTGGGGCGGTGAGTACCTGCACGCTCTGTCGAATTCTCACTACGATGGTTCTCGTTCGCTGTAGTGAGGATTTCTCAATACAGTTACAATATTTCATTTGAACGACCTATGTACTTGTTGGCGAACAACGAGATATCACAAAACGTCCCATCAATCAAACATTTTTCAAACTGGCTTCACATTTATAACGGATAAAATAATGCGAACAACAAACCAGAGTGTGTATTGTAAACTAGTGCCTATGAAAACGTACGCCCGCACCATCAATTTGTTCTGCGGAGTCGCGCTTATAGGCAAAATTATAAACGCGCAGATCAATTCAGACATGAATGCATTGCAGAGCAGGCCGTGACGAGGACAATTGCAGACTTAATGAAGCTTCAAATGTGCAGCCATTACAGGACGTGTTCACAGCGAACAGAGTAGCGGAACAAACGTTTTTCCTTCCTGCACAAAAGCTTGTCAAATAAATTTGTCCGCTACACGGTGGTCGGACAAAAACTGTTTACCGACATTGCCGCCGCGGTACCAAAACGACGCCAACAGCCGTTCCGTGCACGGGGGGACAAACGAATGAATATACATGAATAATCAACTTGATATTCGTTTCCCATAGTTTGGGTACTGCTGACACTACGCCACTGGGAGAGTGCACCAACACGTGGTAGCCTTCGGCGAGGGACAATACCGCGAATAAGCGGAATTATTGAAAGACCCTCGCCTTATTGACAAAACTGCTCTCTGCGGCAACGGTTTATTTTTTTATTTTTTGTGTGTGTGTACTTGGCCTGTGCAGTGGTCACGGTTTTGCAAAGACTTCATCTCTTTGATCATGAATGGAATGCTTGCAATAGACTTGCGCGATACATCAAAAGTTCTGGCAATTACTATACCACGTTGACATATTTTCCTTTTGATTACGAGTATGTACTACTTTAAACTTCATTAAACGCGAGAAAATTATAGTGAAATGCAGAACGACCCGCAGAAACTCGAAGCTTGGTGCAGAGACTTGCAGTTCACCATTCAACGTGAAAAATGTAACGTATTGTGCATACACAAACCACAGGTGGAAGCATAAGCGACCAAAGACACTGCTAACTAGGGCATAGCCATCTACGGCGAGCTAACATACTCTCACAAGCCCCTACACATCAGCAACACTGACTGGATATGCCAGGTGCTAGCACAGCCCATCAACAAGCAACAGCAGGGAAGCCGACAAACTCGCACACTAACGCACAAACAAACCGGCGACACTACCCTACACAGTGAATCAGGTATACGACCCATCGGACAGTAACCAACGCTGAACCCAACTATTACAGGTATGCTTATGATGGACGAGAAGTCAACGCCGGTGCCTAGCTGCAGCCGCCGAGTAACAACGCCTCACAACGTCAAAGCTATCCGTCTACGTGGTACCGACCACCAACTTACCTAATCCTTGCACGATCTGTCACAATAGCAAGCAATCCGCTACTGCTCTTACTACCCGACACAACTATCGCAAGGGTTTAGCCTCCTTGGCTCTTGCCTCTGCACTCTTTTTCCTCTGCCTTTCAAATCACTACTCCTTGTTCAACTTTCGTCACAATCCATTTCCAGAAGAGAGCTTATTAATGGTTAATCGTAACCAGACGTAAGCAAACCTTCAAAGTACCCACATCCCGCGAAGACCTCACTTAATGGAAAGTAACCAGTATGCACAGACGGCAGTAGAATTTTGTGTTGGCCATCACGCCGGTGTGGGTGTGGAGGACTTCCACCCTTTATTTAAAACAAACAAAATAAAAGAAAAACGGCAAGTCTTATTGCTGGATAATTACACGAGTGCCGAATAATCACTACAAGCAGTCCAGTGGACGTACGGAGCAATTTAATGTGGAACAACCACATCTCACTAATTGTAGGAAACGCAGATGCCAGACTCAAATTCAGTGAAAGAATCCTCAGGCAGAGTGGTTCACCCCCGAAGGAGGCAGCTTACAGAACACCGCGTCTCGCCAATACTAGTATCTTGTTCGTCAGCCTGGGACACTCACTTGATAGAAGAATAGTTCCAAAGAAGAGGAGCTCATTTCGTCACAGGCATGCTCATCCACTTCAGTGGCAAACACCTCACGAGAAGAACTGTGCATCAGCGAGTGGTTTGCTGTTACATTTCTAAAAGCATATGTTCCAGGACGAGCCAACCAATATGTTGCGTCCTCCTACGTATATCTCTCAAAAATACAATGAAGGAAAAATCAGAGATATTCGAACTCATGTAGAGGCTTTTAGCGCACCAGTCGAGATTAAAACACGAAAGGGAGAAGAGAAATGTGTGTGAAACCTTATGGGACTTAACTGCTAAGGTCATCAGTCCCTAAGCTTACACACTACTTAACCTAAATTATCCTAAGGACAAACACATACACACCCATGCCCGAGGGAGGACTCGAACCTCCTCCGGGATCAGCCGCACAGTCCATGACTGCAGCGCCTAAGACCGCTCGGCTAATCCCGCGCGATGGAGAAGAGACACCTGGTTTGCAGAGTATAGACATGGTGGTAGTAGTAGCAGCAGTAGTAGTGGTGGTAAATGTAGAATGTAAACTGTTTTTGTAAATGGAAACACACGACAATAAATTTCTCTTCACTATTATCAAAAATTAGTTAGCTATTTTGAAATTGTAGAGACAGAAGAATTTTGTGAAAAGCTGTTCACACGAAGAAAGCAAATTTTACTCTTAAACATGCCGCATAGTAACTTCTGGAGAAGCTGAACAAAGAAGTATGCAGTTTTGCCCAATAAAGTCGCTAGCAGTTCAATAATACCCTAGGTCCATTTCAGCCTTGTCCGTCAGTCGCCTATACGGCACCGTTACGCGGCCGTGGTACGGTGGGCCGTATGGCACTTCCCACACATCTACGTGGCACGGACCGTTGTCTTCAAACGGCACACGGCAGCCGTGAACTCTCACTGCAGCGGATGGCTGCCTGTTGTTCTACGGTGACGGGTGGGGTAGTGGGTGGAGCTTTGGAAAAACATTGGTGCCTACACATCCTTTCGGTACAGCAGGGAACGGCAGTATTTGAGGAAACAACAGCATCTGCATAAGTTCGTCCCTTCTACTGCTTTTTTTCTTTCATTTTTGTTTTCGTGACCTCTTCTCGTAAGCCTACACATGACTTGGGAAACAGACATCGAGTGATTAATTTCTTTGTTGGAAGAACGGTCAGTTTTGTCGGCAAAACGCTAGAAAATTCTGAGGACACTATTCAAACAAAACATGTGTGGATCGTTGTGCTCAAGGAAATGAGTAGATCATTTCAAAACATAAACGACACATGGGAATGAACACGAGAAGAAAATTGTTCAAACTCTTAAAGATGTTTTAGCGCACCCATCTCAAAAATGTGCTTACATTGAATGAAGTAATAACAAACTACGCAAAATTATATTTTAAAAAACTGTCAGCTTGTAGAACCAGCTGGAATCAAAAACTAATCCATCGTTGTATTCCTCACATTATTTGCCCAAATTCTTCTCCGTGCCTCTCTCGCACTCATTCACGCAGAGCAATCCACAATGTACACTACGTGATCAAAAGTATCCGGAGCCCTGGCTGAAAACTACTTACAAGTTCGCGGCGCCTTCCATCTGTAATGTTGGAATTCAACATGGTGTTGGGCACCCTTAGCTTTAATGACAGCTTCCATACTCGCACACATACGCTCAATCAGGTGTGGGAAGGTTTTTTGGACAATGAAAGCCCATTCTTCACGGAGTGCTGCATTGTCGAGAGGTATCGATGTCGGTGGCCTGGCACGATGTCGGCGTTCCAAAACGTCCCAGAGATGTTCTATAGGACTCAGATCAGGACTCTGTGCAGGCCAGTCCATTATAGCGATGTTATTGTCGTGTAACCACTCCGCCACAGGCCGTGTATTATGAACAGGTGCTCGATCGTGTTGAAGATGCAATCGCCATCCCCGAATTGCTCTTCAACAGTGGGAAGCAAGAAGGTGCTTAAAACATCAATGTAGGCCTGTGATGTGATAGTGCCACGCAAAACAACTAGGGGTGCAAGCCCCCTCCATGAAAAACACGACCGCACCATAACACCACCACCTCCGAATTTTACTGTTGGCACTACACACGCTGGAAGATGACGTTCACCGGGCATTCGCCATACCCACACCCTGCCATCGGATGGCCACAGTGCGTAACGTGATTCGTCACTCCACACAACATTTTTCCATTGTTCAATCGTCCAATGTTTACGCTCCTTACACCAAGCGAGGCGTCGTTTGGTATTTACCGGCGTGATGTGTGGCTTATGAGCAGCCGCTCGACCATGAAATCCACGTTTTCTCACCTCCCACCTGTCATAGTACTTGCAGTGGATCCTGATGCAGTCTGGAATTCCTGTGTGATGGTCTGAATATATGTCTGCCTATTACACATTACGACCCTCTTCAACTGCCGGCGGTATCTGTCAGTCAACAGATGAGTTCGGCCTTCACGCTTTTATGGTGCACGTCTCCCTTCACGTTACCACTTCACTATCACACCGGAAACAGTGGATCTAGGGATGTTTACGAGCGTGGAAATCCCGCGTACAGACATATGACGCAAATGACACCCAATCACCTGACCACGTATGAAGTCCACGAGTTCCGCGGAGCACCCCATCTGCTCTCACGATTCTAATGACTATTGAGGTCGCTGATATGGAGTACCTGGCAGTAGGTGGCAGCACAGTGCACCTAATATGAAAAACGTATGTTTTCGGGGAGTGTACGGATACTTTTGATCGCATCGTGTATCTTGAGTTTCATAGTCGCCTCTGCAGCGCACAGAGTTAGGCAAAACGACGCAGATTTTACAATGTTTACAGAAAAATAAGGATCCAATTTAAAGGTCTTCGAAACATTCTCAATATATTTCCCAATATTCCGAAGCCATTTTCTACGTGCATTCAAGCTCTGGAAAGACAGTAACTCCAGATTCTCTTGAAAATTGTCAACATATTCCCCCCATAGCGTCGAAAAGGTTTCCTGTGCAGTCCAAATGCCTCAAACCCCTCGAAAAAGTAAGACGTCTTGGGCTCTGGTGTACCAGGATGACAGTCACCTTCCACAATTTTCAGTTCTTTACTTACTAACCATTTGCACATTGAACTTGCTTTGAGTATTTTGAGTCACAACCCTTTCCATAACTTCAGATGTCGACATATATGAACTTGTAATCTGAATCTGACTCCGCTATCGACACAATGGACGAATACCCTTTGTAGATTCGCTTTTGATCTCCAACTGTAAAGGAATTAAATAGAATATAGCAAGCTTTAATTATAGTCCATCCTAATCAAACTTTCGTCGTACATTAATTTGTTCTCCTCTTCCAGTTTCAAATACAAAAAGTATATTCCACTTAATTATAAGACATGGACAAGAATTAATTGCCTGGCTTTTATGTTGTAAAGTGTAGGCTGCTGTAAGACCATAGCAGTGTAATCGGTGGTCGCGGAGGGAAAAATTGTTGTATAATTTGAGTTTTCTGAAAGTGGATGATTAGAATCACACGAGCGTGCGATACGTGGCGCGACTGCTACGGTCGCAGGATCGAATCCTGCCTCGGGCATGGATGTGTGTAATGTCCTTAGGTTAGTTAAGTTTAAGTAGTTCTAAGTTCTAGGGGACTGATGACCACCGTAGTTAAGTCCCATAGTGCTCAGAGCTATTTGGACGCTGTGACGCTACGTGCTGTCACACTTTCTCAGTACAAGATTTGTAAATCAAGTGCATACACCAGGTAAATGGCATCATTTCACAATAACTGTTATGATTTCTGAAAAGGTATTTTGTGTATTAATAAGCCAAGATTCCACACTATCACTTGTGATAAAGCCAGATTTTTTAAATCAAATACTTTCTTCAAAATCGATCGAGAAACTTTACGAAAAAAAGTCGTGATGCGAAAAGTAGGCGTTTACAGGGAAGCCGGACAATTGTGAAGTGACCCTCAGAAGTTAGGGCACACGGCAGGTCATTTATGGAATCGGGGACAAAGTCGTTGTACCGTGGTAATTACAATCAAGGAAGGCTTTCGTGTCACGGTTTTGCACAAACCCTCCAGGCTAGTGCCTACTTCAAAAGGACGAGCTTACGGGTATCAAACTTCATTGAAATACCTGTTACGTTTTAGGAAAGCTAACACACTGTATCATAGAAACACCGAGAGATAAAAATAGGACTGGAGCAACAAAGAAAGAAGTGCTGCGGTTAAGTAGTGAGTGAGGTAGCATAACAGTCTCTTCCCCATACTGTTCAGCATGTACATCGAAGAATCGAGAGTGAAAGTGGAAGAAAACTTCAGGGTGAAAGAATACCACCGATATGATTCGCCGATGACTGTTATCTTCAGTCTGAGGAAGAATTGCAGTACGCGTTCTCATCATTTCATCATCATTCATGAAAGTGGCGAGATTGGACTGAGTAAATATACCGCGCAGTTGAGCGCCCCACATACCAAACATCATTAGTGTTAAAATTGGGGACGACGAAGTAAAGGCAGTGAAGGAATGTTGTTGCTTCGGATGCACCCTAGGATATCACAGACAAAACAAGGAGGATCTAAGAAGTAAACTTTCAGAGGCAAAGAGAGGATTCATAGCTAAAAGATGGCTGCTAGTAGAAGGAGAAATTTCAGAGAGCACAGCATTGTAAGGAAGTGAAACATGGACTGTGGGAAACCGGGAAAGATGATACTCGAAGCGTTTGAAATGTATTGTTACTAAAGAATGCTAAAAATTGAGTGGAAGGATAAGATACGAAATGAGGAGGATCTCTGCAGAATCTGATCGGCAATGAAACCAATATTATGTACAAAACACTGTCACGAAGAAGGACATGCGGTAAGGTGTCAGCGAATGACTTCTTTGGGACTAGAGAACGCGTACAGCATTGTAAGGAAAGAGATTGGAATGTACAGGAAGATGTCCTCTGGACGGTATTCGGTCCTGTGGCTGGATCTGAGGCAGCGTGACAGCCTCTTCATCTCACAGTAGCACTTTCTCCCACTGTCCTGAATTACCTGTTAAACACATTTCAGTCTCTCTGTCAGCTACTAGAGCCTTTACCCTGTACATCTACATGATTACTCTGCAATTCACATTTAACTGCTTGGCAGAGGGTTCATCGAACCACAATCATACTATCTCTCCACCATTCCACTCCCGAACAGCGCGCGGGAAAAACGAACACCTAAACCTTTCTGTTCGAGCTCTGATTTCTCTCATTTTATTTTGATGATCATTCCTACCTATGTAGGTTGGGCTCAACAAAATATTTTCGCATTCGGAAGAGAAAGTTGGTGACTGAAATTTCGTAAATAGATCTCGCCGCGACGAAAAACGTCTTTGCTTTAATGACTTCCATCCCAACTCGCGTATCATACCTGCCACACTCTCTCCCCTATTACGTGATAATACAAAACGAGCTGCCCTTTTTTGCACCTTTTCGATGTCCTCCGTCAATCCCACCTGGTAAGGATCCCACACCGCGCAGCAGTATTCTAACAGAGGACGAACGAGTGTAGTGTAAGCTGTCTCTTTAGTGTACTTGCATCTTCTAAGTGTCCTGCCAATGAAACGCAACCTTAAGCTCGCCTTCCCCACAATATTATCAATGTGGTCTTTCCAACTGAAGTCGTTCGTAATTTTAACACCCAGGTACTTACTTGAATTGACAGCCTTGAGAATTGTACTATTTATCGAGTAATCGAATTCCAACGGATTTCTTTTGGAACTCGTGTGGATCACCTCACACTTTTCGTTATTTAGCGTCAACTGCCACCTGCCACACCATACAGCTATCTTTTCTAAATCGCTTTGCAACTGATACTGGTCTTCGGATGACCTTACTAGACGGTAAATTACAGCATCATCTGCGAACAACCTAAGAGAACTGCTCAGATTGTCACCCAGGTCATTTATATAAATCAGGAACAGCAGAGGTCCCAGGACGCTTCCCTGGGGAACACCTGATATCACTTTAGTTTTACTCTATGATTTGCCGTCTATTACTACGAACTGCGACCTTCCTGACAGGAAATCACAAATCCAGTCGCACAACTGAGACGATTTCTTAACGATTTCTTAACATATGTTCTCCTACCCTGTCCTTTCTGCTTATCAGTGTTTTTCACACATCCCATTCCTCCGCGATCATGCGCAGCTCGGTGCTGGATGGAAAAGCTATGCACGAATTTAAAAAATACTGCTTTCCGAACGCAAAAAGCAAAGAGGATCACAGCTCGGTAATAACAATAACACAGCTTCCCGAAATCAGTTTTTGATGGTATTCCGTTTTGTTGCCACCTCACAACTGGCAGACAGATTGCGGCAGTGGGTGACCTTTGTTACAGAAAATGCGGCTGTGATGGGATGGCGCGCGCGGCGCGGCAGACTGCTGAAATGAGATGGGTGTGCAGAGAGCAGTCTTTATAGCCGCAGCACTCGGCCGGAACTGATCCGACGACCGTCCGCATTAACGGCGCGCCTCGTCAGTGCCCGCCGCATTAGCTTTTTATTTGTCTTTCGGCTCCGTTACGTCCGGATCACCGGCACACAATGCAGCTAAATGCACGGCACAGCGAGCGAATCCGCGAAATACAACTGTAGTTAGGTGGAATTTTACGCTATGAAGTTAACGCAGAACTTCGACAGGACATGATGCTTTTGTCGGGGCCGGTGAACATCACAAAGGTTACCCAGTGCTGCATGCGGCACATGCCTGCTCGCGTCCATACCACTATGGCGACAATACAAGTTTTGTGGTGTTAACTTCACGTCGGGTCTGGACTGAAGCATGCTCACCGTTCTCTGCTTGTCGAGGTAGTTGTATAAGTGCCTTGTATGTGTGTGTGTGTGTGTGTACGCGCGTGCGTGGTAGGAGCGTCCCTTTATTCTGATCATCATCATAAAATAAGAGAAACCAGAGCTCGAACGGAAAGATTTGGGTGTTCCTTTTTCCCACGCGCCGTTCGAGAGTGGAATGGTAGAGAAGTAGTATGAAAATGGTTCGATGAACCCTCTGCCAGGCACTGCAGAGTAACCGCAAGCCGCCTAATGCTGCGTGGCAGAGGGTCTTACTAACAGGTCCCTCCCCCCCCCCCCCCCCCGCCCCCCCCCGTCACCTTGTTGCACTCGCAAATGGCGTGTGAGAAGAATGACTGTCGGTAAGCCTCTGTATTGGCTCTAGTTTCTCGAATTTTCTGCTGTCATTACGCGGGTTGTATGTGAGAAGAAGTTATATGTCGTCTGACTCTTCACGGAAAGTGCTCTCTCGAAATTTCAGTAGAAAACTTCTCCATGATGCCTAACGCCTATGTTGGCACGTCTGCCAACGAAATTTGTTAAGAATCTCGGTAAAGCTCTATTCTATTCTATCGCCTTTAACTCGTCCCGCGACCCTCAGTCTGGCACCTTTTCCTACTACTTGTTTTCTGTCATCATTTCACTTAAGTTCACTCTGGATAGATACTGTTTCCATCATTTTCTCATCAACAATGTAATTGCTCAGTAGTGACCTTCTTTTCCTATGTGTGCGCAATATTGTCACGTAGAAGAAGGTGTAATTAGATGAATGACAAACTCTAACTTGACTTAACGAAGGTTTATTCAGCACTTGCACATGCAAGAGCGCGGAGCGAACTGCATCCGGCCAGAACACATACGGTATATATACAGCTACAGAACATTCCAGTACAATGATTCTTGACATTTGTGGATACTTCTAGAATGAACTCGAACCGAATATATAAATTAAAAGTCAACCGTCGAGGTGAGTTTCGAACTCACGACCCTCCATGCAACAGTTCAGTATCATAACCAGTACACCACTGTGGTACTCAGCCTCCTCTGCAACAATACGACAAATTTATTTACGTTCAGGGTGAACTGCAACTCTCTCTGCCTGCACTGTTCAGGTCATTCTGCGAACGTCGAATAATTTACAGATAACGCTGCTGCAGCACGCAAGTTCTTCCTTGCGAACGTACAGAAGAACACTGTGATTATGGCGCAAGAATACATCAACATGCTTGTCTCGAGGGCCCTACCGGACTGGACCTGCTGGCAGAGACGCAACTCAGTGGAGCCCCCCGCATCTGAGCTGGTGAAAAGTGCTTCTGCCAGCCCCGTTTGAATGAGCGTGTTTGTATTTTCTCCCCATCATCATATGAAGCATTCGGAATAGAAGTGGCGCAAGTCCACAGAAAGTGTTTCTGAGATATCAGAGAATAAAGACGTATGGGAATAAAAGAAAACAGCATAAACTTTGCAAACATAAATTTACTTTATTCGGAAGCATTGGTGACTGCAACAATGTTTGAAACGGAAAATATGGCCTTGCTTCAGGTGTCTCTTGAAAATAATTGCAAACAACGTATTACACAATATAACAGTTCCATGTTTAATATTTGTATTTCCATATCCATTCTTGTACTGACTACATTTATCTACATATTCAAACAGAGAACAATTCATCATTGCCGGCCGCTGTGATCGAGCGGTTCTGGCGCTTCAGTCCGGAACCAAGCGGCTGCTACGGTCGCAGGTTCGAATCCTGCCCCGGGCATGGATGTGTGTGATGTCCTTAGGTTCGTTAGGTTTCAGTAGTTCTAAGTTCTAGGGGACTGATGACCTCAGAAGTTAAGTCCGGTAGTGCTCAGAGCCATCTGAACCACATTTCAATTAATTACTAACATCAGTTGAGTGGGGGACGTTGATAGAATCAACGGGGAGAGTTGAAAATGTGTGCCCCACTGGGATTCGAACCCGGGATCTCCTGGTTACTAAGCAGCCCCCCCCTCCCTTTCCTTCCATTTTTTCCGGTAATGTTCGTTGCGTTTCGTCTGGGCGGACGTCACATGACAGCCACTCAAGTTGATCGTCGATTCCTTTACGCAGCTCCTTTAGTTACAGAGGGCAGCTAACCCCTCTGACCGAACACGCTGAGCTACGTGCCGGCAACCCATATGCCCCCAAGTGCGCAGGAATTAGCGCTGGTGCGCGGACTTATCCCAATCACGTCCTCCAGTAGACTAACATTCTTAACTTACTCCACACACTACGAAAGTAGTGCTCCCTGCCCATTAATCTCAAAGCTCGTGTCAAGACCTATTCCCGCATGAGTTCGACCGTATGTGTGCATCCGCACATAAATGACCAATGGCTTATATATATATATATATATATATATATATATATATATATATATATATATATATATATATATATGTGTGTGTGTGTGTGTGTGTACATATATAAAAACGGCAACGTTTGCTTCCTTTAAAAATTGTAAAAATAAGAGATCTCTGGTCGAGAAAGAGGACACTGTAGCACGGCGTGCACACTTTCTTAGAACATTCGACAGAAAATGCGAAAGATATGAGGAAATCTTTCATCTGAACCCCAATTCCAGTTATTAGGTTGCAAAACAAAAATTTCTTATTAATTTCGTACACTTCTCTCAAGAACAGGGTCTTAATATTCGCTTCAGTCATTAGACAGTAACACAAGTTTCATTTTATTTTTTTCTTTCGTACACTTTCCTCTATAATATTAAAACAAAAATTATCATTGTCTCCTACATGCACAGCTGCATGGTGCGACCGTAAAAAAAAGTTTTATTTTCCGGTTGTTCATTTTCATTGTCTCCCTTCTGACATGAGTTAAGAGAATGTATCTTCTAGCCCGCATCTCGTGGTCGTGCGGTAGCGTTCTCGCTTCCCACGCCCGGGTTCCCGGGTTCGATTCCCGGCGGGGTCAGGGATTTTCTCTGCCTCGTGATGGCTGGGTGTTGTGTGATGTCCTTAGGTTAGTTAGGTTTAAGTAGTTCTAAGTTCTAGGGGACTGATGACCACAGATGTTAAGTCCCATAGTGCTCAGAGCCATTTTTGTATCTTTTATTTGCTGCACTTACACACAGTACAGTTCAGGAAAAGTGTTAACATTTTGACATCGTTCGTGCGTCATTCGAACCAACCAATAGCAGGATATGTCAACAGTTCGCAGCACCCGCAGCTAAAACGGCAATTGTAAAGTGAAAAAGTTATAATAAATGAGCGAATAAATTTAATAACACAGGTAAAATTGTTTCCTGAAACGAGGCAGCATAGACTTAAAAAATACTGTCAGCATAATGAGCTAATAACTCCTGCTTTCTTTTCTTGTCATTAAGCTTTTTTTCTAGCTTTGGTTTCTATCGACAGTATACGAAGAAGAGAAACATGAGGCAGCTTCGCACTCCCCACAGCAAGCGGCAATAGCCGTGCTTGTGGTGCGTAGCTACTAACCTCGTCGCAGACAATTTTCTCAAGAATCGATACAGACATGACACTCCTTTCACCGTTATGAACAATTTCGATCTTTTTAGCTACATTGCGTACAGAGAAGCCTATGTCCTAAAATCCCTCAAACATAAACTGGTCAGCGACTACATTTTTCACTGCAAACTTTTCAAAACGTGCACGGTGTTATACTTTTCAAACTATCACAATACCTATTGGCCGTAACGAAAAGAAAACAAGTTCATTATCATGCTGCAATACGTGGCTATAAGAAGCAAAAATAAAAATTTTTTACCGAATAGTTTTCTCAAAATCGAATGAGAAAGATTGCATAGCGGAGAACATGCACGAATTCCAAAACGCTGCTTTTCCTTACACGAAAATTCAAAGTTTTATTGAGAATCTAAGTATAGAAAGGGACGTAGCTTTGATTCGTGTTCGTAAAACAATCTCTTAAAGACAAATCGGCTGACATGAAATTTCACTCCCCAAGTACCGTGCTGTGCGTTTTACGTTATACAACTCGCGCGCCCCGAAGGCCATTCTAGGTGTGGATAGTTTTGATATCGAATCTTCTATTTGCGAGATTCACGTGAGATAATCAATTCGGGACGCTTCATCTCAGGACTATTTAAACTTCAAACTGAAAAAACAAACTGAGAATCATGAGTGTCATATATGAAACTCAGTTCGAGGAACGCGCCCTTCAATGTCAGAGTCACATTCGAACTAGCTATAATGATGCATTTTCGGCATACTAGCTGGTTCGAGAACATAAAAAGTATCAGCGGCACGCAGATGACGTCAACAACTGCAACGTTGAAACTAGTTGCTGGAGGAATTTCTTCATTTTTAATATAAATGTATACCAGCTGTCCCACTGTCCTTCATTTCAACTATGCATGTACGAAGATAAAAAGTATCGATCCTCAGTTGCCTCACAGCCTGTTCCTGATGACCCACTCCAATCACACAAACATTACGATAGAGACAAATCACATCATTATCCAGGATATGGCAGTTTTCCTCAAAGCTTACTTCCGGAGCGAAATAGCACACCTAAAGCTTCTGCTGCAGCAAGTGATGCTAATGTATCCGAGACATCACACATCCTTGAATTATTTTAAGAAATGAGATGTGAATAAATGAGGCTGATTTCCTACTTTATGTCTGAAGTATATTTATTTGAAAAACTGAATTTGATTTTAAAATAAAGCACTTTTCAAATAAAAACTGAAAAATCATTTGTATGTAAATGTTATAGTTACAACTAAAATTGTAAATATCACTGTAAACAACAAATAATTAAGATTTTATTTATATAGGTACAACCGGCGAGTAAAAACTTCTACCAACGTCGGAAATCGAACCTGGGCCCCCTGTTTACTAGACAGGTGCGCTAGCCATTACGCCACTTTGGCACAGCAGTTCAGACAACTGCACAGATTAACCTGACACACCTCCTTCCTCGCTCCAAATTCTCACTGCCGCCCCAGACTACTCCGAATTACCCCTTGCACACGAACAGAACTGCCGTTGCTCTGCATGTTCTGGTATACGACCTCTACATCGAAAGTAAATGGGGCGATCCAGCCTGACACCCAGGCGCAGGTACTTATACAAATGAAATGACACAATTTCAGAGACTTTACTGGTCCCATACAGATGTAGTTTTGTGTATGTAGACTGAAGTGAAAAGTGAAAATTTGTACCAAGGCCAGGAATCGAACCCGTGTCTCCTGCTTACTAGTCATGACTGCTATCCACCAAGTCTTGAAACTGCCAAATAATTAAGAATGAATCATTCCATGTAGGCTTTCCCGGCCGGCGTCTTTATCAGTAAACTCTTCCGGGCTAAGTTGCCGTGGTCGATCTGTAGAACTTCTTCTCCCTGACGTTTCGTTCTCAACTACGGAGAACATCTTCCGAGGTGAGTCGACGACTGGCTGCTAGGAGCTGGGGCCGCCGCTTATATAGAGATCGTAGGGGGCGCTACCACACGTCACATGGCGTCGATGTGCAGCTATCTCTGGCTATCGTCTGTTCTCTCGATTGCAGGCAATCGATTGTCACGTGATTGATGCAACGTCGACCGCCATATCTTATCCAATTTTAATCCTTCTTCTTTACGATTAAAATTGTATTGATGTTTGTGGATTTCAATTGCCTCTCTATACATACGTGTATAATAGTGCGACGTCCTCGCTAGCACGCTTGTTTCATCAAATTTTATGTCGTGATCTCCATCCTTAAAAACATGTTCCGCTACTGCCGATTTGTCGATATGTCCCAAGCGACAGTTTCTTTTGTGCTCCGTCAACCGTGTATTGATGCTTCTTTTGGTAGTTCCTATGTAAACCCTGCCGCAACTACACGGAATTTTATATACCCCTGGGGTGGCTAGGGGGTGACGAGCATCTTTTGTTGATCTTAGGCATTCACTAATTTTCTTAGTAGGTCTAAAAATGGTCTCTACCTGAAACTTGGCTAGTACTTTTCCAATGCGATCCGTGATATTATGGATGAACGGAAGAAATACTTTTCCAGCTGATGGTCGTTGCTGTCTCCTATTTTTAGGCATTTTTCTATTTGGGCGAAGTGCTCGATTAATCTCGTTTTTTGTATAACCATTTTTCGCAAAGGCCATTCGTAAATGATTTAGTTCTTCTTGTAAGTAGCCTGGTTCACAAATATTATTGGCCCTATCCACTAGTGTTTTTATAACCCCCCTCTTTTGCCTAGGGTGGTGGTTTGAGTTCTTATGGAGGTAGCGATCGGTATGTGTACCTTTCCTGTAGACCTTATGGCCTAAGGTCCCATCCGCCCGTTTGATAACTGATACATCCAAGAAGTTAAGTTGTCCATTCTTCTCCTTCTCCATAGTAAATTTAATCTTTGGGTTGATGCTATTTAAGTGTACCAGAAAATCATTCAAGTCTTCTTCCTCATGATTCCATATTACAAAGGTATCATCCACATACCGATACCACTTCGAGGGGCTTTTTTTGGCCGACTGCAATGCTTGATGTTCAAAATATTCCATGAATAAATTCGCAATTGCGGGACTTAGGGGACTTCCCATGGCTACCCCATCGATCTGTTCATAAAATTCACCATTATACTGAAAATAGGTTGAGGATAGACAGTGTTGGAACAAGGCTACTATATCAGTAGGGAACATATTGGCTATATGGGAGAGAGCTTCATCAACTGGAACCATCGTGAACAAAGACACTATATCAAAACTGACAAGTATGTCATTAGGACCGACAGTAATTTCCCTCAATTTCTCAATGAAGTGTAGAGAGTTTTTAATATGACTCTCAGTTTTGCCTATGTGAGGTTGTAACAAAGAGGCAAGGTGTCTGGCTAGTTCTTGGGTAGGAGCTCCAATTGCGCTGACTATTGGTCTCAAAGGAACATCAGGTTTATGTATCTTTGGTAATCCATATAATCTCGGAGGATAAGCCTCCGTGTCACAAAGATACTTTTTAACTTCTGTAGGAATTGAAGACTGTTTTATCAGACGCTTGGTGGCATTCAGCACATTCGTTGTGGGATCCTTTTTCAACTTCTTGTATGTGCTGGGTTCCAGGAGATCACTGATCTTCTTGTGATAATCCTCAGTATTCATTAAAACAGTAACATTTCCCTTGTCAGCGGCAACTATAATAACATTCTTGTCTGCATTGATCTCCCGCAATGCCTTCCTTTCCCCTTGAGACAGATTGCTGCTGGGTGGCTTAGCTTTGCGTAATATCCTGGAGGTTTCCATTCTAATTTCATCAGCAGAATATGATGGTAACTGACGAATTCCTGCCTCTATATTAGCAATAATGTCCTCCACAGGAATCTTGGATGGAGTTATTGCAAAATTCCCTCCTTTAGACAGAACAGAAAGTTCTTCCTTAGACAATTCTTTTTCCGATAAATTAATAACCGTTTGGGAATTGTTTGGAATCGCTGTTTCCTGTCGACCCTCTTGTAGACGATCAAACTTGTCCTTCTGCCTATTGGAAGACACTTCTGCACTAATCTCCATAGATCTAAATGTTAAACTGTCCACTTTGTTCCAATGACAAAACTGCATAGTATTGCTAATAAGTAAATGAAGATTTAGCAGTTGGCCATCACATACCGCCAGTCCTCGTCGTGTCTGATGTATCCGCTCACGTAGTAATGCCAGTTCCATACGAGAATAAATACGGTTAGCTTGTGGCGAATGAAACATTCTTCTCACTTTTAAAAACTTGGGAACTATACCGGTATCACGGCAGCGTAGCAGAAAAGTGAGTGAGCAAAGTTGTTGACCTTTCTTCTTGCGTAGGTTCTCCAGTCGTCGTACCCTAGTTGACATTTCCTCCCCGTAGAGGCGTCGAATCATTCCATGTAGGCTTTCACGGCCGGCGTCTTTATCAGTAAACTCTTCCGGGCTAAGTTGCCGTGGTCGATCTGTAGAACTTCTTCTCCCTGACGTTTCGTTCTCAACTACGGAGAACATCTTCCGAGGTGAGTCGACGACTGGCTGCTAGGAGCTGGGGCCGCCGCTTATATAGAGATCGTAGGGGGCGCTACCACACGTCACATGGCGTCGATGTGCAGCTATCTCTGGCTATCGTCTGTTCTCTCGATTGCAGGCAATCGATTGTCACGTGACTGATGCAACGTCGACCGCCATATCTTATCCAATTTTAATCCTTCTTCTTTACGATTAAAATTGTATTGATGTTTGTGGATTTCAATTGCCTCTCTATACATACGTGTATAATAGTGCGACGTCCTCGCTAGCACGCTTGTTTCATCAAATTTTATGTCGTGATCTCCATCCTTAAAAACATGTTCCGCTACTGCCGATTTGTCGATATGTCCCAAGCGACAGTTTCTTTTGTGCTCCGTCAACCGTGTATTGATGCTTCTTTTGGTAGTTCCTATGTAAACCCTGCCGCAACTACACGGAATTTTATATACCCCTGGGGTGGCTAGGGGGTGACGAGCATCTTTTGTTGATCTTAGGCATTCACTAATTTTCTTAGTAGGTCTAAAAATGGTCTCTACCTGAAACTTGGCTAGTACTTTTCCAATGCGATCCGTGATATTATGGATGAACGGAAGAAATACTTTTCCAGCTGATGGTCGTTGCTGTCTCCTATTTTTAGGCATTTTTCTATTTGGGTGAAGTGCTCGATTAATCTCGTTTTTTGTATAATCATTTTTCGCAAAGGCCAATCGTAAATGATTTAGTTCTTCTTGTAACTAGCCTGGTTCACAAATATTATTGGCCCTATCCACTAGTGTTTTTATAACCCCCCTCTTTTGCCTAGGGTGGTGGTTTGAGTTCTTATGGAGGTAGCGATCGGTATGTGTACCTTTCCTGTAGACCTTATGGCCTAAGGTCCCATCCGCCCGTTTGATAACTGATACATCCAAGAAGTTAAGTTGTCCATTCTTCTCCTTCTCCATAGTAAATTTAATCTTTGGGTTGATGCTATTTAAGTGTACCAAACAATTCCCAAACGGTTATTAATTTATCGGAAAAAGAATTGTCTAAGGAAGAACTTTCTGTTCTGTCTAAAGGAGGGAATTTTGCAATAACTCCATCCAAGATTCCTGTGGAGGACATTATTGCTAATATAGAGGCAGGAATTCGTCAGTTACCATCATATTCTGCTGATGAAATTAGAATGGAAACCTCCAGGATATTACGCAAAGCTAAGCCACCCAGCAGCAATCTGTCTCAAGGGGAAAGGAAGGCATTGCGGGAGATCAATGCAGACAAGAATGTTATTATAGTTGCCGCTGACAAGGGAAATGTTACTGTTTTAATGAATACTGAGGATTATCACAAGAAGATCAGTGATCTCCTGGAACCCAGCACATACAAGAAGTTGAAAAAGGATCCCACAACGAATGTGCTGAATGCCACCAAGCGTCTGATAAAACAGTCTTCAATTCCTACAGAAGTTAAAAAGTATCTTTGTGACACGGAGGCTTATCCTCCGAGATTATATGGATTACCAAAGATACATAAACCTGATGTTCCTTTGAGACCAATAGTCAGCGCAATTGGAGCTCCTACCCAAGAACTAGCCAGACACCTTGCCTCTTTGTTACAACCTCACATAGGCAAAACTGAGAGTCATATTAAAAACTCTCTACACTTCATTGAGAAATTGAGGGAAATTACTGTCGGTCCTAATGACATACTTGTCAGTTTTGATATAGTGTCTTTGTTCACGATGGTTCCAGTTGATGAAGCTCTCTCCCATATAGCCAATATGTTCCCTACTGATATAGTAGCCTTGTTCCAACACTGTCTATCCTCAACCTATTTTCAGTATAATGGTGAATTTTATGAACAGATCGATGGGGTAGCCATGGGAAGTCCCCTAAGTCCCGCAATTGCGAATTTATTCATGGAATATTTTGAACATCAAGCATTGCAGTCGGCCAAAAAAAGCCCCTCGAAGTGGTATCGGTATGTGGATGATACCTTTGTAATATGGAATCATGAGGAAGAAGACTTGAATGATTTTCTGGTACACTTAAATAGCATCAACCCAAAGATTAAATTTACTATGGAGAAGGAGAAGAATGGACAACTTAACTTCTTGGATGTATCAGTTATCAAACGGGCGGATGGGACCTTAGGCCATAAGGTCTACAGGAAAGGTACACATACCGATCGCTACCTCCATAAGAACTCAAACCACCACCCTAGGCAAAAGAGGGGGGTTATAAAAACACTAGTGGATAGGGCCAATAATATTTGTGAACCAGGCTACTTACAAGAAGAACTAAATCATTTACGAATGGCCTTTGCGAAAAATGGTTATACAAAAAACGAGATTAATCGAGCACTTCACCCAAATAGAAAAATGCCTAAAAATAGGAGACAGCAACGACCATCAGCTGGAAAAGTATTTCTTCCGTTCATCCATAATATCACGGATCGCATTGGAAAAGTACTAGCCAAGTTTCAGGTAGAGACCATTTTTAGACCTACTAAGAAAATTAGTGAATGCCTAAGATCAACAAAAGATGCTCGTCACCCCCTAGCCACCCCAGGGGTATATAAAATTCCGTGTAGTTGCGGCAGGGTTTACATAGGAACTACCAAAAGAAGCATCAATACACGGTTGACGGAGCACAAAAGAAACTGTCGCTTGGGACATATCGACAAATCGGCAGTAGCGGAACATGTTTTTAAGGATGGAGATCACGACATAAAATTTGATGAAACAAGCGTGCTAGCGAGGACGTCGCACTATTATACACGTATGTATAGAGAGGCAATTGAAATCCACAAACATCAATACAATTTTAATCGTAAAGAAGAAGGATTAAAATTGGATAAGATATGGCGGTCGACGTTGCATCAATCACGTGACAATCGATTGCCTGCAATCGAGAGAACAGACGATAGCCAGAGATAGCTGCACATCGACGCCATGTGACGTGTGGTAGCGCCCCCTACGATCTCTATATAAGCGGCGGCCCCAGCTCCTAGCAGCCAGTCGTCGACTCACCTCGGAAGATGTTCTCCGTAGTTGAGAACGAAACGTCAGGGAGAAGAAGTTCTACAGATCGACCACGGCAACTTAGCCCGGAAGAGTTTACTGATAAATTAAGAATGAATTCGCAGGTTTCGATTATGATTTCGCACCAATTGTAGAATATTTTAGAACAAATGGAAATTTATGCCGGACCGGAATTCGAACCCGGATTTCCCAATTATTGCGAGCGGTTGCCTTAACCACTTCGGCTAGCCGAGCACGCTTCCAGGAGTTGGCCAAATGTCCCTTCGGCCTGTTGTCTGTGGAGTCTGCTCCCCTCGTGCTCGCTCTATCTTGCTGCGATTCCCACACACGGTGAGACACTGTATTATCTCGTCATTGCCTTGCTACGGCATGAAATACCGCAGTGCAGTGCAGTGTCTGAGACACTTGCGATTGCGATAATCTTGGTAATATAGCGCGAGCACAAGGGAGTGTAGACACCAGGGCAACCGGAGATTTTTGGCCGCTCCTAGAAGTGTGCTAGTATAGCTGAAGTTGTCAGGGCGACTGCTCGCGATAAGCGGGCAATACGGGTTCGAGACCTGGTTCGGCACAAATTTTCATTTGTCCTGAAATATTCCGCTGCTGACGCGGAGTCACAGTCGCAATTTGCGATTTCTTTCTTAATAGAATCTGGCTGTTGACCACCAACGCAGTGTCTCAGACACTGCACTGCAGTATTTCATGTCGTAGCGAAGGCAGTGGGCAGAGAAAACAGGGCCTCGCTCTTTGCGGGTATCTCGGTACTCTAGTGCGAGCAAAGGCGTGTTTTACTCCGCTCCAGGAAGCGTACTCAGATAGGTCAAGCACTTAACGCAGCCACTTGCTATGAGGGGTAAATCCTGGTTCTAGTCCCGATCCGGAGCAAATTTTCAGTTGTTCTGTGATATTCTGAAGGTGGCGCGGGACCATAATCTAAGCTTGCGAGTTCAGTCTTACTTGAATGCAGCTGCTGATTGTCAGTTACTGATTAGACAGGTAAATACCTTAGTGTGTCGAAAATCTTTTCTTCCGGCGAGATGGTTTTCCCTAAAATTGTCAACTTTTTATTCTGTTCATTTTGGCAGATGTGCACTGACTCTGAAATTCTCACTCGACTGAAAAATTCACCGCTGTAATGTCATAAATCATTACATAGTGTGTGAAACAACCTGTTTATGTCACGATCAGCGGTGAAGTGATTTACCCAGAACCTCTTCTTTCGCTCTCACGCTTTCTCTCGCCCTCTTCCTCCGTCTCTGTCTCTCTCTCTCTGTCTCTTTTCTCCGAGGTCGCGCAGAAACACAGCTACTGGCTCCACGTCCACTTCGATACTGAGTGCAAATGGAAAAAAAATACTCTGGCGGTTCTGCTGGCTGGTAGACGTACCGTCAACCCGGAGCGCTGCCAGCACAGCTGCCGAGGCGTCCCAATGCGATGGGGACCTGAGATTGGATTGCTCCCTGTTGAATGCAGTCGACAAATTTTACTACCTCGGCTCGCTAGTATCAGATCTCTCTCTGGGCGACGAAAGAAAGCAAGAATTGGCAAAGCGGCGAATGCTTTCAGGAAACTCCGCAAAAGAATATGGGACACAAACATCTTACGGTGACCACAAAAATACTCGTCTCTCAAGCATGTGTGCTGAACACCAACGGGTATGGTTCCGAGTCTTGGACATCATATTCTAAACACGAAACGAAGGTGAACAACTTTCATGTGCGGTGCTTACGAAATATTCGAGGCACAAATGGAGTGACCGTGTGACAAGTGAGACAGTCAGTACCTTAGCAGTATTCAGGACTATCACCGTCACTCTGAAGGGACGTCGCCTACGGTGGCGAAGACACTTACATCATGTGGACCGCTTCCGTCTACCGCGACGCACATTCCGATTGCGTGAGAATGTTCGAGTTAGTGTCTGATCAGTAGCTAATTATTTCTCAAACCGCAATGCAGTGTCTGCCCTGAACCGAGCTAGGTGGCGCGGTGGTCAGCACACTGAACTCGCAGTCAGGAGGACGACGGTTCAAACCCGCGTCCGGCCGTCCCGATTTAGGTTCTTCGTGACTTCCCTAAATCACTTGAGGTAATTGCCAGAGTGGTTCCTCTCAAAGGGCACGGCCGATTTCCTTCCCGATCCTTCCCTCATCCGATGGGGCTGGTGATCTCTCCTTTAGTAGCCGGCCGGGGTGACCGAGGGGTTCTAGGCGCGGTCGCACGTTCGAATCCTGCCTTGGGCATGGATGTGTGTGATGTCCTTAGGTTACTTAGTTTTATGTAGTTCTAAGCTCTAAGGTACTGATGACCTCAGATGTTAAGTCTCATAGTGCTCACAGGCATTTGAACCATTTGAATCTCTCTGTTTGGTCCCCCCCCCCCCCCCAAACAGACCTGACCAGTCAGCAGGAAACACGGGTTCGATTCCAGGCCTTGGTACAGATTTTCACTTCTCACTTCAGTCTATATCCTAAAAATTATATCTGTATGAGACAAGGAAAGTCTCTGAAATTGTGTCATTTCATTTGGATAAGTACCTGCGCCTGAGTGTCAGGCTGGATCATCCCATTTTCCTGTCAGGAAGGTCGCAGTTCGTAGTAATAAACGGCAAATCATCGAGTAAAACTGAAGTGATATCAGGTGTTCCCCAGGGAAGCGTCCTGGGACCTCTGCTGTTCCTGATCTATATAAATAACCTGGGTGAGAATCTGAGCAGTTCTCTTAGGTTGTTCGCACATGATGCTGTAATTTACCGTCTAGTAAGGTCATCCGAAGACCAGTAGCAGTTGCAAAGCGATTTAGAAAAGATTGCTGTATGGTGTGGTGAGGTGATCCACACGAGTTCCAAAAGAAATCCGTTGTAATTCAACTACTCGATAAATAGTACAATTCTCAAGGCTGTCAATTCAACTAAGTACCTGGGTGTAAAAATTACGAACAATTTCAGTTGGAAAGACCACATAGATAATATTGTGGGGATGGGATGGCGAGCCAAAGATTGCGTTTCATTGGCAGGACACTTAGAAGATGCAACAAGTCCACTAAAGAGACAGCTTACACTACAATCGTTCGTCCTCTGTTAGAATATTGTTGCGCGGCGTGGGATTCTTGCCAGGTGGGATTGACGGAGGACATCGAAAGAGTGCAAAAAAGGGCAGCTCGTTTTGTATTATCACGTAATAGGGGAGGGAGTGTGGCAGATATGATACGCGAGTTGGGATGGAAGTCATTAAAGCAAAGACGTTTTTCGTCGCGGCGAAATCTATTTACGAAATTTCAGTCACCAACCTTCTCTTCCGAATGCGAAAATATTTTGTTGGGCCCAACCTACATAGGTAGGAATGATCATAAAAATAAAATAAGAGAAATCAGAGTTCGAACAGAAAGGTTTAGGTGTTCGTTTTTCCCGCGCGCTGTTCGGGAGTGGAATGGTGGAGAGATAGTATGATTGTGGTTCGATGAACCCTCTGCCAAGCACTTAAATGTGAATTGCAGAGTAATCATGTAGATGCAGATGTAGATCAATCAATCAGCCGACACTGCGCTGGCGGTCAACAGCCGTATTCAATTAAAAATGAACTCGCAAACTGCGGTTATGGTACCGCGTCAGCTGTAGAATATCTCAGAACAAATGAAAATTTGTTAAGAGACCGCGTGGAGACCTGGACAGTGGTTACAAGACTGCGCCAAGCGCTACAAGAAGGCATTTAACGCTGATTGTGGCTAACGGGAGAAGAGCGCCCATGGCCGCAGCAGATGCAGGAACTCGTCGAGGACGGCAGCAAGTTTCGCGACGGCGCCTGCCTCAACGGCTGCGCGACGATCGTGTAGACACGCGCCTACGACGAACTCGTCTTTCGGTGTGATGGCCCACCTGTGGGAGCCGAGCGAGTTCTCGCAGTGGGCTCCAAAGTTCCTGCCTGATGCTACTTCAACCTTCTATTAGGAAGTACATCCCACTGAATGATTCTCTGATACGGGACGCAAATGGGTAACATTTCTTGGGGTATTCGTCTAACGTGATTTAAGCCGGACAGTCACAGATCTCTTGTTCTGGATAACGCACATGCGTGACTGAAATCCAGTGGAACAGTCACAAGGAACCCACCCATGATGGAGACAAAACTATCATACGACGATTATTAAGTTTAAATAGAAACATTTTAGATTAGGCTTACCGGTGGCTAATATTACCTACGTGAAACGTCTCTTTTTCGTCATCGTCGTCTCTCTATCTCCTACCCTGCCTCACAACTGACATCGATCTCTCTCTCTCCGTAAAACACACACTCACACACACACACACACACACACACACACACACACACACACACACAAACAGAGAGAGAGAGAGAGAGGGGGGGGGGGGGGCGGGGAGTGAGAAAAAGTCAACACAACACAAAACTAAATAAATAATGATATGTACAATTTCACCGCTAGAGCTCCTAGTACACAATCTTTGCTTAATGCCGTTTGGATAGAGAGTGTGGAATGTAAATTTTATTTGGAAAGGCGGCCTGCGACCAATAAAAGAGATGTAATTTATATCATCGCTCACCTATGCGGTTATCTTGGTACACACCCACTAATATAGACCATTTTTGTCGCCTTCTATCAGACAGTCCCCAGAAAAATGATATGTACGAACCATCGATGTTTTGGCAATTAAATTAATGATCTCTGATGATGAACAGGTACCCCGAATCGAGTATTGGAAAGATAAATAAAAGTGAGGGGTTACGGTTATTTGCGTATTTCAGTTGTGAATATTCGTGTTAAAAAATATGGTTCAAATGGCTCTGAGCACTATGGGACTTAACATCTGTGGTCATCAGTCCCCTAGAACTTAGAACTACTTAAACCTAACTAACCTAAGAACATCACACACATCCATGCCCGAGGCAGGATTCGAATCTGCGACCGTAGCAGTCCCGCGGTTCCGGACTGAGCGCCTAGAACTATTCATGTTCCTACGAGTCTAGGGCCCTTTTGAAACTAGATTAGGGGAAGACATAGATTCGTTTTTCGTCACTGGTTTGATATCTTTTTCTTAACCAGGTTTAAGAGAGTTCTTTGTTCCTATACCCATTCCATCGCTTTACCGTTCTCCACTATATCCACGCATTTCATGCTCTCCATCCTCGTTGAAACCAACAAATGGCTCTGAGCACTATGAGACTGTGGTCATCAGTCCCCTAGAACTTAGAACTACTTAAACCTAACTAAGCTAACGATATCACACACACCCATGCCCGAGGCTGGATTCGAACCTGCGACGGTAGCAGTCGCGCGTTGGATGCAGGTGATCAGACAGGAGTCGTATCTAGACGAATCAGGGGTCCCATATCACTCCAACTAGACACACCCCACACCATTACAGAGCCTCCACCAACTTGAACAGTCCACGGCTCACATGCAGGGTCCATGGATTCCTGCGGTTCTCTCCACACCCGCACACGTCCATCCGCTCGATACAATTTGAAACGAGACTCCTCCGATTAGGCAGCATGTTTCCAGTCATCAGTAGTCTAATGTCGGTGTTCACGGGACCAAGTGACGTTAGCTTTTTGTCGTGTCGTCATGAAGGGTCGGTTTCGAAAGCCCGTATCGATGATGTTTCGTTGAATGGTTCGCTCGCTGGCATTTTTTTGACGGCCCGGCATTGAAATCTGCAGCAATTTGCGGAACGGTTGCACTTCTGTCACGTTGAAGGATTCTCTTCAGTCGTCGTTGGTCCCGTTCTTGAAGGATCTTTTACCCTCTTCATCGCTGCCTCGAAGATGCTGTGTCACATCGCTCGTGCGCCGACTATAACACCACGCTCACACTGACTTAAATCTTGACAACCTGCCATTGTAGCAGCTGTACCAGATTTAACCCCTGTGTCAGACACTTGTTGTCTTATTTTGTCGTTGCCGAACGCAGCGCCATATTCTGCCTGCTTACATATCTCTGTATTTGAATACACAGCCTATACCACTTTCTTTGGCGCTTCAGTGTAGTTTTGATGGTACGGCAAACTCACGAAACAGTGTGATAAATTGTAATAAAACAATTCTTCACAAGACTCGTGCAGCAAAAAGGCAAGGTCCCGAGTTCGAGTCTCGGTCGGGCACACAGTTTTAATCTGCCAGGAAGTTTCAAGCGTAGTTAAGTTTGACATAATGTTTGATAGTTTGCGGGGACCTTAAAGGAGAACGGCCGCCCGGTCTCTGCGTGACACGTTTACTTTGGACTAGTCCCTACTGTACGTTTGAGTACACACGCTACACGGCTGCGCTACGGCACAGGGTAGCTTAGCGTAATGGCGATGGCCGACTATCGATAGTCGCGGCGCGGCGCGGCGCGGTGCTGGCGAGTATCGATTGTGTGCGATCGGCTGAGGCAGGCTGCTGCGGTGGCACCCTCGGCCCCCAGCGTGACGGACGTGGCCGGCTCTCCCGACACCCACGTCACGTGCTCAGGAAGGCCGGCGTTACGACCGACACACAGGGGCGCACTGCCCACACGTACCACTGCGTTTCTAGTACAGCACAGTGGCTACAAAAGTAATGCAAGTGAGTTAAAAAATAAAAAGGAAAGAGCCCAAACGACCAGTCGGGATTAGTACAGAACACAGGGAACACACAGAGAAGGGTATACATCCACATATCACGACAGGCTCTTTTTAATAAGCGTGGGAGTCTCACATGCTGAACAAGGTCGCGAATGGAAGAGTGATTCGGAAAGTGTGGACTATACGTCTTTATTTCCGTCTATGATAACAAACTTGTTAGGTCCTCAGACTGCCGGTTTCAGTCACTAATGAACATCTTCAGACTTCACAGACTAATGTATTATCTTCCGGATAAAAAAATTTAATGAAAAGTATTACTGACATACACGTGAAAATTATGCGTTTTACCTGTGGCGAGGCATTTCTGTTTTAAAAACATGTCCTAATATAATGGAGGAATACTAACAACATCAAAAGCTAAATACAAAATCAGCATAGCATCGTTGCACACACATATACAAATCTATCACAAAGCGAATGTTGGCAGTGACGGTATCAGCCAGTGCTCGAAGAGCGAGGACAGCTGCGCACGACGGGATGGGTTACTGGAAGGTGTGCGCGCATTAGGTGCTACGCCGCTTTCTCCTAACAAATTCAAAGCTGTGCCCTCAGTGGGCAGCGTGTTGTTCACGGTCGTTTTCGACGTCCGAGATCCGATACACATCCAATTCTTCGAGCACGGAAAAATCATTAAGAGTGACGTCTACTATGAGAGACGCTGTAGCCAACGCAAGTTCATCGAGAGCAAACAGCCTGGGCTGCTCACGGAGGGAGTGGTTCTGCTCCACAACAACGCACGTCCACACGTCTCCAAGGTCACACAAAGTACAATGGCCAAGATCAAGTGAGAGCAGCTGGGGCATCCGCCCTACAACCCAGATATGTCACCCTGAGACGTCCATGCGTTTGTTCATCCAAAAAAACGATTCAAAGGACACAGTGCAGGACTGAGTCTACACCTACATCTACATTTATACTCCGCAAGCCACCCAACGGTGTGTGGCGGAGGGCACTTTACGTGCCACTCATTACCTCCCTTTCCTGTTCCAGTCGCGTATGGTTCGCGGGAAGAACGACTGTCTGAAAGCCTCCGTGCGCGCTCTAATCTCTCTAATTTTACATTCGTGATCTCCTCGGGAGGTATAAGTACGGGGAAGCAATATATTCGATACCTCATCCAGAAACGCACCCTCTCGAAACTTGGCGAGCAAGCTACACCGCGATGCAGAGCGCCTCTCTTGCAGAGTCTGCCACTTGAGTTTGTTAAACATCTCCGTAACGCTATCACGGTTACCAAATAACCCTGTGACGAAACGCGCCGCTCTTCTTTGGATCTTCTCTATCTCCTCCGTCAACCCGATCTGGTACGGATCCCACACTGATGAGCAGTACTCAAGCATAGGTCGAACGAGTGTTTTGTAAGCCACCTCCTTTGTTGATGGACTACATTTTCTAAGGACTCTCCCAATGAATCTCAACTTGGTACCCGCCTTACCAACAATTAATTTTATATGACCATTCCACTTCAAATCGTTCCGCACGCATACTCCCAGATATTTTACAGAAGTAACTGCTACCAGTGTTTGTTCCGCTATCATATAATCATACAATAAAGGATCCTTCTTTCTATGTATTCGCAATACATTACATTTGTCTATGTTAAGCGTCAGTGGCCACTCCCTGCACCAAGTGCCTATCCGCTGCAGATCTTCCTGCATTTCGCTACAATTTTCTAATGCTGCAACTTCTCTACATGCTACAGCATCATCCGCGAAAAGCCGCATGGGACTTCCGACACTATCTACTAGGTCAGTCTTGTCACAAACCACAGCGATTCCAGAAACTGGGAATACTTTGGCTCGTGAGACAGTAGAATAGTTGCGCTCGGCCTCTGGTGATTACTTTTGATCAAAAAACCAAATGTGTGTGAAATCTTATGGGACTTAACTGCTAAGGTCATCAGTCCCTAAGCTTACACACTACTTAACCTAAATTATCCTAAGGACATACACACACACACACGCCCGAGGGAGGACTCGAACCTCCGCCGGGATCAGAAGCACAATCCGTAACTGCAGCGCCCCAGACCGCTCGGCAAATCCCGCGCGGCTATTACTTTTGAAAAAAGACCTCAAATATACCTATAGCGTTGTTTCGTATCTTTTCTTTCGAAGACCTCATATTTCCGCAATGACACGAGGTAAGTTTCGAGGTGTAACCTTTCTCAACAACCTAACTGCAGACTTCTTCCTTCGGGAAGTATGTGTCGCATAGAGGGGTAAGTATGGAGGGAAGGACTAACAGCAAGTTTCATGGTCGCAGATTGATTATTTTCGAGTTGACAACTGAAACTTTAAGAACACGTACTAGTTCATCCCGAATGTTGTTGTGGTCTTCAGCCCAGAGACTGGTTTGATGTTCTCCATGCTACTATATCCTGTGCAAGCTTCTTCATCTCCCAGTACCTACTGCAACTTAAATCCTTCTGAATCTGCCTACTTCAGTCATCTCTTGGCCTCCTCCCACGATTTTTACCCTCCACGCTGCCCTCCAGTACTAAATTGGTGATCCCTTGATGCCTCAGAATATGTCCTACCAACCGATCCCTTCTTCTAGTGAAGTTGTGCCACAAATTCCTCTTCTCCCCAATTCCATTCAGTATCTACTCATTAGTTACGTAATCTACCCAATTAATCTTCAGCATTCTTCCGTAGCACCACATTTCGAAACCTTCTATTCTCTTCTTGTCTAAACTATTTGTCGTCCATGTTCCACTTCCAAACATGGCTGCACTCCATACAAATACTTTGACAATATGCTTCCTGGCACTTAAATCTATACTCGATCTTAACAAATTTCGCTTCTTTAGAAACAGTTTCCTTGCCGTTACCAGTCTACATTCATCAGTTATTTTGCTCCCCAAATAGTAAAACGCCTTTACTACTTAAATGTCTCATCTCCTAATCTAATTCCCTCAGCATCACCCGACTTAATTCGACTACATTCCATTATCCTCGTTTTGCTTTTGTTGATGTTCATCTTATATCCTCCTTTCAAGACTCTGTCCATTCCGTTCAACTGCTCTTCTAAGTCCTTTGCTGTCTCTGACAGAATTACAATGTCATCGGCGAACCTCAAAGTTTTTATTTCTTCTCCATGGATTTTAATACCTACTCCGAATTTTTCTTTTGTTTCCGTCACTGCTTGCTCAATATACAGATTGAATAACATCGGGGAGAGGCTACAACGCTGTCTCACTCCCTTCCCAACCACTGCTTCCCTTTCATACCCCTCGACTCTTAGAACTGCCATCTGGTTTCTGTACAAATTGTAAATAGCCTTTCGCTCCCTGTATTTTACCCCTGCCACCTTCAGAATTTGAAACAGAGTATTCCTGTCAACATTGTCAAAGGCTTTCTCTAAGTCTACAAATTCTAGAAACGTTGGTTTGCCTTTCCTTAATCTATCTTCTAAGATAAATCGTAGGGTCAGTATTGCCTTACGTGTTCCAATATTTCTACGGAATCCAAACTGATCTTCCCCGACATCGGCTTTTACCAGTGTTTCCATTCGTCTGTAAGGAATTCGTGTTTTACGAATGACGAAAAACTGAGAGAAATTACAGCTCATACGGAGACTCACCAGCAGCCGTTCTTTTCGAATGAAACGTAGAAGATGGGAGGGGGGTATAAGGAGGGGTCGGGGACAATGACTCTGATAGTGTCTGCTCTCCGCCACAGACACACTGACGTGGCCTTCGCAGAGTACACGAACATGCAGGTGGATGTTACTCACAGTAATGTATCTACATCCACACGCACGGTCCGCAGCCATCACACGCTGCATGGCGGGAGTTACCTCGTGTTACTGGCAGTCAGTCCCTTTTCTTTTCCAGCCGCAAGCGGAGCGAGGTAAAAACGACTGTTTATGTGCCTCTGCGCCAACCATAACTTCTCTTGTCTTGTATTCGTGGTCCTTACGCGAGATGTACGTTGGTGTCCGTAGAATCGTTCTGCGGTGTGGCTCACATGTCGGCTCTCTAGCCATCCTCAATAGTGTTTCACGAGAAAAACGATTCTTTCATTTTCGCTCCATGAATTGCCTTCTGATTTCACGGAGGGTTTCCATATTAATCGCCTGTTGGTCGAACCTGCCGGCAACAAAACGAGCTGTACGGCTCTCAACTACTTCGACGTCTCGCTTCAGTCCGACATGGTAAGGATCCCAAACACTCGACCAGTACTCAAAAATGGGTCACTCTGGGGCTATGTACGCGCTCTTCTTTATAGATGAACGACAGTTTCCTAGATTTCTCCCGGTAATCAGAAGCTGACGATTCGCCTTCCCTACAACGGACCTTAAGTGCTCGTTCCGTTTCATGTTGCTTTGCAACGTTACGCCCAAATACGTAATCGACGTGACTGCGTCGGATAACACACCACTAGTACTGAAATCGTAGATTACAGATTGCTTTTTCTTCTCATCTTTACAATATATACATTTAGAACAAACTGTGACATTCATCATACCGGACAGAAATTTTGTTCAAGTCGCGTTGTGTCCTCCTACAGCCAGTCAACGATGACACTCTCCCATACACCGCAGCATCATTACCAAAGGGCCGCAGACTGCTGCTCATCGTATGTGACACGTCGTTTACATATACAGAGAACAACACTTCCCAGAGGCAACCCTGGCAATACCTTTCTCTCTGATGAACACTCGCCGTCCAGGACGATGTACCGTATCCTTTTTTTATGTTGGGGACTGAAAACCAATGCAGTTATGATCACATACGAAATTTTCTTTATTTGGACTAATTGCTAGTTTCGCCTAACAATCTAGCCATCTTCAGATCATAAAACATTCTTGATTAGGGATGTAACCATTACGGCTTCACAAATAGTTAAAACCTTTCTTAAAATGACAACATAAAATAAAGACGTTATGCCGTTGCAACTTAGTAACTGACACATTCAGTAATTACATCATTTCATAATTTCGTAACAGAGACTATCATACATACGTTCCTGTTACATGGTACATGTGAATAGTATGGCAGTTACAATTTCATATTTTTGGGGATCCACAGCCTCCCGATGTTTAATAAACGTAAACATGGTCCGTAGTAGTCTGCAATACGATTTGTATTTAATCGTGCAATTACCTACTTTCGACTACTTGTCACTGTGAAGCAACTATAAAATCAACATGGAAGAGCATTACATTGTCTGCATACATCGCCATGTATAGGTAACTATTTTAATACCTCACATTAAGATAAAACATTATTGCACCTGTGATCAAATAAAAATGACATTACAGTTTACTACGGACCATGTTTGCGTTTATTAAGTACAGCAGCTGATGCTCATACAGCGTTCAAGAAACGTAACATTCGGCACACCACATCACAACAACAACAACAACAACAGCAACAAAACACACACACACACACACACACACACACACACACACACACACACACACACACACGTCTATATGATGGTACCTGTTACGAGTTGATGTAAATACTGATGTATCATTTAATAAGTTTAGCGACATAACGCCTTCTTTTTATTACCATCGTTCAATTACACTGGCCACGAAAGATGTAAAGGTATTCTTAACCTTGTCGTATGTGGATGTTATCATTTTAACGATTTGTGAAGCTGTAATGGCACCAACACCAACCACGCAGGTTTTAAGTTCTGAAGGTGGCCAGATTGTTACCCGTATCTAGTAATCCACCCGGTTCTACGCACTGCAGTCCGGAACCGCGGGACTGCTACGGTCGCAGGTTCGAATCCTGCCTCGGGCATGGATGTGTGTGATGTCCTTAGGTTAGTTAGGTTTAAGTAGTTCTTAAGTTCTAGGGGACTGATGACCACAGATGTTAAGTCCCATAGTGCTCAGAGCCATTTGAACCATTTAGTAATCCACCCAAACAAAGAACATTTCATGTGCTTTGACTTCTTGGTTTTCCATCCCCCAACATAATACACTGCTGGACATTAAAATTGATACACCATGAAGATGACGTGCTATAGACGCGAAATTTAACCGACAGGAAGAAGATGCTGTGATATGCAAATGATTAGCTTTTCGGAGCATTGAAACAAGATTGGCGCCGGTGGCGACACCTACAACGTGCTGACATGAGGAAAGTTTCCAACAGATTTCTCATACACAAACAGCAGTTGACCGGCGTTGCCTGGTGAAACGTTGTTGTGATGCCTCGTGTAAGGAGGAGGAATGCGTACCATCACGTTTCCGACTTTGATAAAGGTCGGATTGTAGCCTATCGCGATTGCGATTTATCGTATCGCGACATTGCTGCTCGCGTTGGTGGAGATCCAATGACTCTTAGCAGAATATGGAATAGGTGGGTTCAGGAGGGTAATACGGAATGCCGTGCTGGATCCCAACGGCCTCGTTTCACTAGCAGTCGAGATGACAGGCATCTTACCCGCATGGCTGTAACGGATCGTGCAGCCAAGTCTCGATCCCTGAGTCAACAGATGGGGACGTTTGCAAGACAACAACCATCTGCACGAACAGTTCGACGACCTTTGCAGCAGCATGGACTATCAGCTCGGAGACCGTGGCTGCGGTTACCCTTGACGCTGTATCACAGAGAGGAGCGCCTGCAATGGTGTACTCAACGACGAACCTGGGTGCAGAAATGGAAAACGGCATTTTTTTCGGATGAATCCAGGTTCTGTTTACAGCATCATGATGGTCGCATCCGTGTTTGGCGACATCTCGGTGAACGCACATTGGAATCGTGTAATCGTCATCGCCATACTGGCGTATCACTCGGCGTGATGGTATGGGGTGCCATTGGTTACACCTCTTGTTCGCGTTGACGGCACTTTGAACAGCGGACGTTACATTTCAGATGTGTTACGACCCGTGGCTCTACCCTTGATTCGATCCCTGTGAAACCCTACATTTCAGCAGGGTAATGCACCACAGCATGTTGCAGGTCCAGTACGGGCCTTCCTGGATACAGAAAATGTTCAAATGCTGCCCTGGCCAGCACATTCTCCAGATCTCTCAGCAGTTGGATACGTCTGGTCAATGGTGGGCGAGCAACTGGCTCGTCACAATACGCCAGTCACTCACTACTCTTGATGGACTGTGGTATCGTGTTGAAGCTGCATGGGCAGCTGTACCTGCATGCCATCCGATCTCTGTTTGACTCAATGCCCAGGCGTGTGGTTGTTCTGAGTACTGATTTCTCAGGATCTACGCACCCAAATTGGGTGAACATGTAATCACATGTCAGTTCTAGTTTAATATATTTGTCGAATGAATACCCGTTTATCATCTGCATATCTTCTTGGTGTAGCAATTTTAATGGCCAGTAGTGTATCTCCTGATTGAAAATGTCAACAAAGCTGGTAAGGGGTTATGTTACTGAAAAAGTCTTCGATCATCTGAGACTCTATTGCGTATGCTCATGCCTTTGTTAACAGTTTGCACTGTGGCAAACGCTTTCCGGAAATCTAGGAACACGGATACTGCCCGTTGCCTTTCACCCGTGGTTCGCAGGATATCGTGCGAGGAATGGGCAAGCTGAGTTTCGCACGAGCGATGCTTGCTGATTCCGTTACGATTTTAAAAAGTGGTTCAAATGGCTCTGAGTACTATGGAACCGCGTCTATGGTCATCAGTCCCCTAGAACTTAGAACTACTTAAACCTAACTAACCTAAGGACATCACACAACACCCAGTCATCACGAGGCAGAGAAAATCCCTGACCCCGCCGGGAATCGAACCCGGGAACCCGGGCGTGGGAAGCGAGAACGCTACCGCACGACCACGAGCTGCGGACGCGATTTTAAAACAGAAGCTCGCATCTCTGTAGGAAGTTTTCGTATTCTAACATAGAATACGCTCGAGAATTTTGCAGCAAACCGACGTTAAGCACGTAGGCCTGTAGTTTTCGGGTCCGGGTAGTAACGTAAAAAAGATCCACAACGTCGATGAGTGGTGGGAGATAAAGGTGTCCGTGTCGACGGCAGGAGCACGCAGTAGATAGTGCCGGAGATTGGGCTGGGCAGTTCCGGAGAGATAAGAGCGGCCGGCCGGGGCGGCGCTAGCTGCGGCTGCGCCCCGCCGGGCCACGGTCCAGCGCAGCGACACCGCGCATGCGCACTTCCTGCTGCCCCCGCACCCACGCCAGGTAATCCCGTTACACACGCGGCCACCTCACCCCACGCACACACACAGTTGAGTGAAGACCTCGTGCTCTCGTCTATTGTACACGCTGGCGTAGCTACTGGAGGTCAGAGACGTGACGGCGTACTCGCTTCAAACTCGCCAGCGGGTCCCGTGTCGTCGTCTCCGAACTCTCCGCCTCCGGACGCTCGGGGACTCCCTGCTAGTCTCCGCTGCAGTCGTCGCCCGAGCCTGATGTCGGGTGAAAGCGGACGACACCAGCGTGGAAACGAGTGCGAGAGCGCAACCTCGCAAGTATTACCGAGGACTCCCGACATTGCCGCTACACGCCCAACCGCATGACAATGAATTATTATTATTATTATTTTCGATTATTCCCATTTAAAGAGAGCGTTTGAACTTGATTTCCTTTATGATGATTGTTTATGTTTTTTCTGAGCCTAAATTTTCTTCATGTGTTCATTGTGTTGTCTCTTTCGCTCCACTGTCCATTTGCATCTTGGTCTCTTCTGTGTTGTGGTGTCAAATTTGTGTTTTTTGATGTTGTTCCTGAATTCATTTCGATTTTCTGCATCGTTTACTGTTATGTGTGCTTATCTGAGGTCCTCTTCAACTTCTTTTATCCATTTTGTTTTTCCCCTGCCTGAGTTCATGACTTTAAGAATTCGCTTTGAAATTCTGTTTTCAGTCATCCTGTGGATATGTCCGTAGAACTGCATTCTTCTTTTCCTTATTGTATCCGTAATCATGTCTGTGTATTTATATAATTCTGATGTTGGTCTCTTCTTTCAAATTCCTTGCCCTTGTATCGGGCCAAAAATTTTCCTGAGAATTTTCCTTTCTTGTTTCTCTATTTCTTTGATTTTAGTTTGCCCACCTATTTGTGTTGTGTCAGATGCATACAGTGCCTCCAGAAGTACGACAGTGTTGTAGTGCCTCAATTTTGCGTTAATGGATATGGAATTTTTGTTATAATAGTTCCACGTGAGTTTATATGCTTTCTGTAGTTTTTTATTCTTTCCTCATTGGCCCTTAGGTTGATCCCTGATGGCTGGATGATTTCTCCCAGGTACTTAAAATGTGGTACTTGTACGATTTCCCGTGGGTTGTCACAATAGGCAATTTGTCTTGTGGCACTCTTTCTATGTACTGGGTTTTCTCATACGAGATTTGCAGTCCAGTACTTTGTGCAATTTCGTGTAATTTCTCTATTGAGTCTTAGGCCTTTTTAAAATCTACAAAAGTTACCACTGTGTTTCGGGTGTTTGTCACCTGGAGAATCATTTTCAGATTCCAGATCTGCTCTATGCATGATCGTCCCTTGCGAAAACCAGCCTGGTATTGTCCTACTTGTGGGTCAGCTTGTTCTTCTAATGAAATTATTGTTATTATTATTATTATTATTACACACCTTTGTCTCCAGGACAGTAGTTAACTCGAATGTTACACGAGTATTCATTTTTTCTTGTTTACTTCATCTTTTTCTCTTTCCAAGACCTCTTCATTCTTTGGCTGTGTTGCTGTTTCCTTTGCACTGTCCATGTTTTGTCTGTTTTCCTCCTTTCTTTTACTTCAAATTTCGTGTTCATAGTTTTGATTCTGAGTTTCTCTTCTTACATTTATCATTTCAGTACTGATCCCTGCATGTTTTAGGGCTTCTTCCTTTTCTTGAAACCAACTGTTTTTTTTTTAATTAAACTCTTTACAACATCAAAAATCCTCTTTGTTTGTCTGTTGTTGTTCATTCTATGTATGTGTCCGTATAAAGTTAGGCGGGGTTATCTGATCATGTTTGTGAGTCTGTCTGTGTGTGCAAATAATTCTTTGGTCGGTCTCTTCATCCACATACCATCTCTGTGTACTGCTCCAAAAATTTTCTGTGGATTTTACTTTCTATTTTTTCTGTCTCTATGATGCCTGATGCTACGATTGTGGTCGCTTCTTATGCGTAGAGTGCTTCTGATAGTAGAAGTGTGTCGCAACGCCTGAGTTTTGGCCGTCCAGAAATACTTCTTTTATTGTAGTACGCCAATGTCAGTTTGTACGCTTTCTGAACTTTTTCTGTTCTTTTTATGTTGGTTACCTTGTTTGATCCTCCTCTTTGTACGTATTCCCCCAAGATAATTGAATTTTTCCACTCTGTTAACCTTCCTTTATTTTCTCAACATGGCTTGGTTGTTGTTGTTGTTCTTTATTAAAATGTATTGCGTTTTCTCGTACGGTGTCTGTAGACCTAGTTTCGCAGACACTTCATGTAAATATTCCAGTGCTTCTTGTCTATAGTTTCTGAGTATTCCCAGGTCGTCTACAAGTGCCAGGTATTTTATGATGGTCTGGTTTACACATGCTCTTCCTATCTGAAATCATTTTAATTTTTCTTCCAGTTGTTTGATAATTTTGTCCAAGACAATGTTGAATAAAAGTGGTGAGAGATCATCTCATTGTCTGTCCCCTGTCTGTATCTCGAAAGGGTTTGAGATGTCCCCCATAAATTTTACGAGTATTTTAGATCTGGTGTCTGTAAGTTTCCGCTGTATGAGTGTCCTAGTTTTCCTCTTTAATTTCACATTCCTGAAATGTCTCAAAGAGAATCTGCCTGTCTATGGAGTCGTAGGCGTTCTTAAAGGCCACGAAAGTGACTACAGTGTTGTTCGTCTGTCTGACATTCAGGAGCGTTCGCAGATGCCAAATCTGTTCAATACAGGATTTTCTTTTTCTGATTGCTTGGTTGGTTTGGAGGAAAGGACCAAACAGCAACCTCATCGGTCCCATTGGATTCGGGAAGAATGGGGAAGAAAGTCGGTCGTGCCCTTTCAAAGGAACCGTCCCAGCATTCGCCTGAAGCGATTTAGGGAAATCACGGAAAACCTAAATCAGAAGGGCCAGACGCGGGTTTGAACCGTCGACCTCCCGAATGAGAGTCCCGTGTGCTAACCACTGCACCACCTCGCTCGGTTTCCTTTTATGAAGCCTGCTTCACCTATTTTTGCATCAGCTTATTGTTCTACTCTCTTGAGTAATGCCTTGGAGGGAATTTAGTAGATGACCGGAAATAATGAAATACCTCTGTAGTTCTTAGGGTCTGTCTTGTCGCCCTTTTTGTGTAGTCAGTGAATCAATTCCTGTGGAATTTTCTCTGCATTTCATATTTCTCTAAGAACTTTATGGATTTTCTTTGTGATGGTTTGGTCTTTGAGTTTCCAGATCTCGCAGATTATGCCGTCTTCTCCTGAGACTGTTGCTTTTTTAAGGCGCCTTATAATCTCTTTTGCCTTCGTTATTGTAGGCGGTTTTTAATTTGGATTTGGTACTGCTATTATAGTATTTGTTTCCAGAGATCCGTCTGTTCTTTTCAAGCAAATATTTGGAGAGTGATAACCCTTTACATTTTCCGTGAAAATTTTATAGAAGTTTCTCGTGTTAGTTCTCTTGAAGTCTTCACGGGTTTGCCGCCGGATCACGTTGTGCGTTGTGGAATTTGCACAACGTGATCCGGCGGCAAACCCATGTAGACTGTTTACAACATATCCGCCGGGAAAGCTTGAAGAGTCACATCTCTTGAAGTGTTTCTCGATTTCATTTAGTCTGTTCTTGTTGTATGTCGTTTGACTCCTGTAATATCTTTCGAGGATTGTTTCTTGACTTTGTGGCAATCTTGCCATGTCTCTTTTGTTCTATTGCTGCTAAACTTCTTCCAGGCCAGGATTGTACGTTCAGTGGCCTGGTCACAAGTTGCATTCTACCATCTGCGTTTTTTGTCTCTTAGGAGACTGACCTCAACGCATTGCATTCTGAATTTTCTTCGCGAGGTCACTCAGTTTTCTGTTGAACTTTGATTAAGTTTTTCAGTAATTTTGTCTTTGGTTATCTTCAAGTACCCTGGATCCGGTCTTATATTTTTTGTGCTTTCTTTCTATTTCTGGGGGTTGGCCTAATTTTTACTTGTAGCAAGTGATGATCGGACCCGAAGAATCCTCTGGGTGTTCTCACATTCAGAATTTCGCTTTTATATTTGCTTGTTATGGCTACGTGACCTATTTTAAATTTTCCCCATAGGTTTCTGGGCGTTTTCCCTGTTGTCGATATTCGTTCCGGCTTTCGAAATTGTGTTGACATAATTTTTAAGTTAAAAGTTTCACAGTAATGTCTGAGATGTATCCATTCTTGTTGGTGGGTTTGTGTGCTGTGTATGGACCTGTGACCTGCTTGTACTCCTTCTCCTTGCCTAGTAGTGCACTGAAGTCTCCTAACACAACTTTAACATGTCTTTCTGATATTTTATTTATTTCTTCCATGTCTTCCCAAAAGTCTTCGACTTCTTGTGGTTTCTTTCCGGGGTCATCGTTGGTTGGCACATGTGCATTGAAGACTGTGTATCCTTTGTTTCCTGATTTGAATGTTATTATAGAGATTCTTTCCGATACTGGATTCAAATCTAGGATGTTGTCTGCGACCGATTTGCGAACCGAAAACCCTGTGCCAAACATAGTGGGTGTTACTCTTCTGACAGCAGGTTTTTCTTTGTATGTCGTGTAGTTTTCCGTGCTTAAGCGGTTTCGTCCGTGAAACGCGTCTCTTGTATTGCGAGGATTTTGATGCGGAATTTTACCAGAACATCCGTAAGCTGTTTGGGTTTGCCTACCTTGACTAGCGTATTTGTGTTGAACATGCCAATATAGCGTTTGGGAAGCGGTTTCGAGAAGCTCCGACTCTTCTGTTTCTCATGATGCATGATGTTACTGGTCCCCCAGAATCCGATGACCAGGTATATACAGGGTGATTAAAAAAGAATACCACAACTTTAAAAATGTGTATTTAATGAAAGAAACATAATATAACCTTCTGTTATACATCATTACAAAGAGTATTTAAAAAGGTTTTTTTTCACTCAAAAACAAGTTCAGAGATGTTCAATATGGCCCCCTCCAGACACACGAGCAATATCAACCCGATACTCCAACTCGTTCCACACTCTCTGTAGCATATCAGGCGTGACAGTTTGGATAGCTGCTGTTATTTCTCGTTTCAAATCATCAATGGTGGCTGGGAGAGGTGGCCGAAACATCATATCCTTAACATACCCCCATAAGAAAAAATCGCAGGGGGTAAGATCAGGGCTTCTCGGAGGCCAGTGATGAAGTGCTCTGTCACGGGCTGCCTGGCGGCCGATCCATCGCCTCGGGTAGTTGACGTTCAGGTAGTTACGGACAGATAAGTGCCAATGTGGTGGCGCTCCATCCTGCTGAAATATGAATTGTTGTGCTTCTTGTTCGAGCTGAGGGAACAGCCAATTCTCTAACATCTCCAGATACTGTAGTCCAGTTACAGTAGCACCTTCGAAGAAAAAGGGACCAAAAACTTTATTGGCTGAAATGGCGAACAAATGTACAACTAAATGAAATTTCATAGCTCCCTTAATTCGCCGACAGATAGTGCTTAGCTCTGCCTTTTGTCGTTGCAGAGTTTTAAATTCGTAAAGTTGTGGTATTCTTTTTGAATCACCCTATATATATATATATATATATATATATATATATATATATATATATATATATATATATTTTTTTTTTTCACAGTACGTGCAAAGGAAAAAATGCGAAAATTGTAGTTTGTAATTACCTTAACGAAAAAATATTTCTTTTGTCATTTGCTATCCGACGTCAGACTATAGAAACTAAAACAATTAGTAGTACTGCATTCAGGATGACTGGGTCGCAAAGGTAATAATCAAAAGTCGCACAAGGAAAGACTTTATTGACCACATGACGCGTTTCGGAATCAATCCATCATCAGATTCCAGGATCGATTGCTGCACGTAGCTCTGGCGTTTCAAATTTTACGTGAAACAAACATTGGCAGATTAGTCTGCGGCCCTGTCGGCAGTGATCGACCAAGCGCCGTGTCATCCGCCGTCAGTAGCGTGCCTGGATGCCCTCCGTTGTCAGTTTTCGGTACCTGGAGCCGTTGCTGCTCGCAGACTAATCTGCCAATGTTTGTTTCACGTAAAATTTGAAACGCCAGAACTACGTGCAGCAATCGATCCTGGAATCTGGTGATGGATTGATTCCGAAACGCGTCATGTGGTCAATAAAGTCTTTCCTTGTGCGACTTTTGATTATTACCTTTGCGACCCAGTCATCCTGAATGCAGTACTACTAATTGTTTTAATTTCTATAGTCTGACGTCGGATAGCAAATGACAAAAGAAATATTTTTTCGTTGAGGCAATTACAAACTACAATTTTCGCAATTTTTCCTTTGCACGTACTGTGAAATCTTGCTTCTTGCTAAATTTCATAATTCTAGGAAGTATGCTATAGGTTTAGATGAGTGACTTTGCGATTATCGAAATATGACATAAATGGCCGTATCTTTTTGTTTCATCGACTCAGAAGCTTACATATATTGCACCATTACTTGATGTAGAAATACTTCCATAGTAGAGGCAGGCGACAATTTAGATTTGGCACAACTCTGAAACACAGAAAAGGCTTGATGGTAGAATTCTTTATAAGCGTTAAGCATTTCGAAATTTCATCGTCAGCCTGAAGATAAAAATCAAATTTTAGAACAAAGCTCTCGAAAGTGAGCATATAAACTGAATACAATACAAATCTTATGTAGGCATATTTCGCAGTGCCGCTGTCTTTCTAATAGACTGTTCTGTTGATAGACGGTTCCATTCGATAGACGACGGCACTGTAAAATATGCCTATAGGAATTGACATTTTTATTGTATTCAGTTTATGTACCCACTTTCGTGAGCTTTGTACTAAAATTTGATTTTTATCTTCAGTCTGACAATGAAATTTCGAAACGAATAACGCTAAATAAAGAATTTGTGTGATTAAGCTCTTTCTATATTTCATAGTTGTGCCAAATTTATTACACCGCCAAGGGCTTATAGACCTTAGTGACACAAAAATCAGCTTCATACGTCTACCTGTTTCGGAGGAAAAGGGAATTTAACAGACGGATGAACAGAGAGAGAGAGACAGTTAAGGAACGACAAAAATTTTTTTCATACGATATAATTATAAATTTACAGTTTTGTATTTTTTTCCTTCGGTTGTACTGTGAACTCTTGCTTCTTGCGACTTTCATGATTCTAGGCCAACGGAAAAAACTCTTAGGTTTTGATGAGTATGCAAGTATCAAAATATGTGATATAAATGGCCGTGTGTTTTGACTGGATTGACTTAGAAGTTTCAATTTTATACACCGCCAAGGGGCCGTAGGCCTCAGCAAGTGATATAATTTTGAGATGGATACGTCTACCGACAGACAGACGTGACAAAAAAAAAAAGCTATCCTACAAGGATTCCGTTTTTACCGACTGAGGTACGGAACCATAAAAATGTGCCATTGGGATTGAAAGAATGAACACTTGCAAATGGGACAGAAAGTGGGCTCCATCCGCTAAGGAATTACGGAGCAGAGGTTCCTAGCTAATAAATTAAAGTGGCTGGAATCGTCTGGATCTACATTTACGATGTTTATTTATTCATTGCTTTCTGAAAATCTGTTCCCGGTGAGTCTAAAGCAGATCGCGCAATACATTCAACACGCTGAATATCCTCTACGTTATAATGTCTTTTTTTTTTTAGTTTCTGAGTTATAATAAAGCAAAAATAAAGACGAAGGTACACACAACATAACTTAACAATTAGTTCGCATAAAACATCTTATTTAATTACGAATAATCTGAAAGTAACCATTAAATTGAAAACAAGAATAGCCGGCCGTTGTGGCCGAGCGGTTCTAGGCGCTTCAGTCTGGAACCGCACGACCGCAAGCTCGCAGGTTCGAATCCTGCCTCGGGCATGGATGTGTGTGATGTCCGTAGGTTAGTTAGGTTTAAGAAGTTCTAAGTTCTAAGGGACTGATAACCTCAGATGTTAAGTCCCATAGTGCTTAGAGCCATTTTTGAAAACAAGAATGGATGTATTAAGTTGCTTCTAATGCTTTTTTATTCTTTTTTTTCGCGGCCTAAGGCCTGCAGCTATCTACAAATGTCTTCAAGTTTTGGCTGCGCCAACTGGGAACGTAATATACACTGGCGGCCAGCTCTGGGTTCTCTGCAAATGCACACAATGTTTGTATTCTGCAGTATGAGTAGTCGTTAGGGTGTGGTTCGTTAAGTCTCAAGCCAGCACAACTCCGTACAGGTTCCACGCTTGATCTATCTGGTACTACTTATCTATATAATATTTAATAATGCAGCTATGCCATTGCGTGCTACCGAATGCTACAGAAAATGGCGAATTGATACTGGGACCGGAAGTATCTTCGACAACTCGCCGTAAGGAGTGTTACGAACTACTGACGTAGTTGTAGAGCTGGATATGTTTGTGGTATACGTTTTCGTTTGCAATGTGAAATTTCCACTGCTCTCATGATCCGTTAATGAACGTACATGATATGTTTGAAACTGATCCTATTCATGTGTACGGATACAGTATCCTAATACGTTACGAATGCAATTAATTGCTGGCGCCAACAGGGCTTTGTAGCAGAGTCGGAAAACAAAGCGCAGTACGTGTCTGACTTCGGTGAGCCATGGGCGAGTTTGGATGCCGTGACCGTTTCGCATTTAGTTCATTAGCTGCGCGCAGGGTTCTGTGTTGGTGCAATGTACCACGAGGGCGCGGCAGCGACCGTGAGAGTTTTTTCTGCCAGCCCGTCCTCGCAATGCACAGCCGGAACTGACCGGGGCACGGCACACGAATGCCGGACATTTGCCACGCCGGACATTTGCCACGCCGGACATTTGCCCCTTCGCCAGGTAGCGATCCCTCAGGTAAGGGACGCCCTTCCTCCTACTGCTTCTGTCCGCTTTAAAAACCGCCGTCTCCGCATCTTACATACAACCAGTACGTAAGGGACCTTCTTCTTCGATATCTTGGCCAAATACACCAAATACAGAGCTTCCTTTCTGAAACCGAAATATTTATAATTTTTGGGAAACGAAAGCAATACCGACGATTATGTCAGTATGTAATTAGTTCTGTCAAGTATAAACATAGATCCCTCTGTCTGTACGGTAGCTTCCTTTCACGCGTACTGATTGCGATAGAAACAGTCCATCGGCATGGGAGCAACAAGAATGGAACGATGTAAAGAGAATGCGAATGTACGCTAATCATTTCTTTTGATCATTGCATTTATGCCTACTTTAATTACTACAACCGCATGCCTAAAAGACAATAGGGAAAGAAGAAATAGGTATGTGAATGTTTGAAAAGAAGAACGACATACTCCCTATTAATTTACCCTCTAAAATACGATATCCATTGCGGCGAAACATTAGTTAATAAAGTGTAGCGGGATAATGTTCAAAACTTGACTGAAAGTACGTTCACTAAACAGAGATAAGAACATCTATGATTGACATGTCATCTAAAGTCGACTTAAAATTTTAAAATGTTAGAAATAAGGAAATGAAGTAATACAGAATGCTATGTTTGTAAAGTACGTTGTTGTTCTACATTGTTTAGCTCTGGCATTTACAGGGTCACAGAGAAGGAATCCTAGGTTTTGGACGGAAAAGCCGTAATTGTACTGATCTGCACTACAGCAGAAACAAGAAGCACAACTTAAGGAAAAATAATGTAATGTGTGTTTCAGCTCACAGGCGACATTGAAGCAGATAGTTCCTGTGACGTAGTCTGGGCAGAGGTTATATTCGACAACCGGAATAAATCAATAACTGGCTCCTTTTACCGACCCCCGTTCTCAGATGAAACAGTTGCTGAACAGTTCAAAGAAAACTTGAGTCTCATCACAAATAGGTACCCTACTCATAGAATTATAGTTGGCAGTGACTTCAATCTACCTTCCGTATGTTGACAAAATTACATTTTCAGACCCTATTATAGATAGAAAACTACTTCCTTAATTGTTCTAAATGCTTTTTTAAAAATTATTTTGAACAATTAGTTCACGAGGCCATTCAAATTGTACATGGTTACGAAAACACACTTGACCTCTTCACCACAAATAATCCTGAGCATCACGACGGATACAGGGATTAGTGAACACGCAGTCGTAGCGACGCTCAATTCCGTAACACAGAAATTCACCAAAACTAAACGCGAAATATATCTGTTTATAAGAGCAATTAAAAATTCGGTTGACGTCGTTCTAAGAGACAGTCTCCAATCCTTCCAAACTATGTAAGTGAAGACCATATGTGGCTTAAGAGATTCATACCGAATAAATTAATAAGAGAAGGAACTGATCCGACATGGTACACAAAACACGACAGAAAGCTGGTGCAGGAGCACCTAAAAAGGCACATATAATTTAGACGAACGTAAATTCTCCAAAATTGGCGAAGTTTTACTGAGGCTCGAAATTTGGTGCTGATTTCAATGCGAGATGCATTTAATAGTTTCCCAACGAAACTCTCTCTAGAAATGTAGCGGAAAATCCAAAGAAATTCTGATCCTTTGTTAAGTAAATCAGCGAAAGGCTCAGTAAGTACCTTTACTGCGCAACAGCGATGAGGAGGAGGGGGAGACAAGGGACCCAACCCTTCAGAACAGGTGAAATCGTGGCAAATGTCTGCACACACCGGGCACACGGTCCGGGACAGCCACGCAGCGCGCACGCTTCTGTACTGTCTCGCAATGTAATGTCGAAATACGGTCCACTTTCATCACTCATGCACTCTCATTTCCAACCGCCTTTCCTTTGCAACGAGTGATATGCATTCGTTTGGACTGTAGAAAGAGCGAGGCAGCGCAGAAATTACCGCGCGTTTTGCGGCTGCCTGCACACAGTGTTAGCAAAAATACGTATTTTGAAGTGTTTGTACGATGCAGAGTTGGTTTCTGTTAATAAACAATGTTTGATTTTCTCTTAAACAGGATGTTCCTAATTTTTGCAGCAAAATTGTACGTTTAGTGGTCAGTGCAGCTCACCAAGCAAGAAAAACAGTAACATAACTATAGTCATCAACGGATAAGTGATACAAGTAGTTTAACCGCATTTCCAAATAAATAAACCTACTTCTAAATAAAACTTTTATCTTTTCCACGTTTATTTCCTCCCCTTGGCGCAATGATATTCCTGAGCCAACGGAGGCAAAGCGTGTCTGTTTCGCTCTCATTTTTATTGCGATAAATCTTCAGCTCTCTCTCATTGTGTCGCAGTTTATTATCAGGACTTCTCCTAGGCTTCGGCATTACAAAGCGAACTGCACGACAACAGCTCTGGTGGCTTCTGTACCTCAGACGAACAATTACGATGTGTACGGCTTCTAAACGTTCTTGTATTGACCGGAATCAACATTAGTACTGAAGTCTTTGTATTTCCAGCAGCATTCATCGGATGGAGACCCGTCCGCTACGGCAACTCGATTTTTGTACCGTAAAATCCCCTTCCGCGTGTTCGACGGTGTACGGAAAGCTTCACACGCGCCAAAAAAGGAACGCTTAAAAATGGACACACCGGCGGTCGATGATTAGGTTTTTTATCATTTATATTGTATTTGCATGGCGACGCGGGTGCACTGCCCTCGGTTCGTTAATGCGCTATGAATTTTAAAACGGCACGCTCCTGCCGCTGCCGGCTCTGGTAATATTTGGCATAGACCAACACGGAATAATTAGTCCGCCACGTTGCGAAAGTGTTCATTACTACTGCTAGTCCAGCTCCGTCCCGTACCAGCCCTTCATTCGTATGCATGTCGGAGCAGCTGCCTATAAAACAGAGATCAGAGGTGAGAGATGAAATTTTCAGACGGATCGGGAGTTTCGAAGTTCCACGGTTCCACTCACGACTACACCGTAGCAGTCTGTTGCAGTGAAGCGCACGCTGCGCTCTTGTTTAACCGCCACCGATCAGGAATGCCGTAGAAATAGACGCGATATTTATTCAGTCCTTTTAGAAAAAATATAATGAAAACTTATAAACTGAAAACGTCAACTATATACAGTGTCCTGGGATAGATACGTGCTGCCGCACCTAACACCCATCCCATTTTAGCTTCATCGGCAACCTCATTTTTCAACGCCCTAACTCATTGGACTGGGAAGTTTCTCGCTTCTCATTCTTCCGATAGCGGCATTCCAGACATTCAGGTCCAAAAACGATGTCCGAACTCTGCACCAATGAACTGAGATCATCACGTTCCTTTTCCTGGCATGGACTACTTTCTTCGCGTCTACCCTACAACGCGAATCTGCTTTGGTTCAATAAAAGTCCTCCAACAGTGGCGATTATTTTCAGTCCACTGCCGTCACTCCTGCTGAACACTATACTCCTGAACATCTATTCGTTTCCACAGCTCCTCTAATGACGTGTTCCTGTGATAGAACAGCTGCGCATGAACGTCGCATTCCGCGTGAAGTTTAACGCAAGACGCGTCAGCGACCAACACCCAAGAAGTGGCTGATTGCAGTACAAGAAAAAATTATGCTTCTCATTTTCTTGCTTGCTAGATATCAGTACGAAAATGAAGAGATATTACATCACTATTTGTAGTTAGTTTTTCAATTAACATTCCAATTTTTAATTGGCGAAAAAAAGGAAACGACTTTCCTCGTGCGATTGGAGCAGTCTTTTTCAACCGGATTTCAGAAAATGAATCAGTAAAGAAATCCTTTTTTAAAAACTTTTATGTAATATTTTACCTTTGTAATAGAATAAATACCTTCTAATTATCGAGTTATTACGATATTTTGATACTGATTAAGCAAGCGCACTTAATTCACGTATTCCGCACAACATCACGGAAAAAACAGTAGCTCTGGCAGTTCTGCGGATATACACGGTGCGGAAAAAGAATTTGACCAAAAGTGTAGGGCAGAAAGCCAGCGTCAAACGAAGTATTTGAGTATAGGAACTAGCGGTCGCATTTGAATATTTACGGCGCTATGCCAGGGTGAAAACGGTGGTCAGTTTGATGATTTGCTACGACATATACTACCAGATCAAAAGTATCCTGACACCCCCAAAAAAATACGTTTTTCATATTAGGCGCACTGTGCTGCCACCTACTGCCAGATACTCCATATCAGTGACCTCAGTAGTCATTAGACTCCGTGAGAGAGCAGAATGGGGCGCTCCGCGGAACTCACGAACGTGGTCAGGTGATTGGGTGTCACTTGTGTCATAAGTCTGTACGCGCGATTTCCACACTCATTCACATCCCTAGGTCCACTGTTTCCGATGTGATAGTGAATTGGAAACGTGAAGGGACACGTACAGCACAAAAACATACAGGCCGACCTCGTCTGTTGACTGACAGAACCGCCGACAGTTGAAGAGCGTCGTAATGTGTAATAGGCAGACATCTATCCAGGCCATCACACAGGAATTCCAAACTGCATCAGGATCCACTGAAAGTACTACGACAGTTAGGACGGCGGTGAGAAAACTTGGATTTCACGGTCGAGCGGCTGCTCATGAGCCACATATCACGCCGGTAAATGCCGGACGCCGCCTCGCTTGGTGTAAGGAGCGTAAACATTGGACGATTGAACAGTGGAAAAACGTTATGTGCAGTGACGAATCACGGCACACAATGTGGCGATCCGATGGCAGGTTGCGGGTATGGCGAATGCCCGGTGAACGTCATCTGCCAGCGCGTGTAGTACCAACAGTAAAATTCGGAGGCGGTGGTGTTATGGTGTGGTCGGTTTGGTCGTGTTTTCCATGGAGGGAGGTTGCATCCATTGGCCTGGACTGGCCTGCGCAGAGTCCTGACCTCAATCCTATAGAAGACCTTTGGGATGTTTTGGAAACCCTGGTTCGTGCCAGGCCTGACCGACCGACATTTATACCTCTCCTCAGTGAAGCACTGCGTGAAGAATGGGCTGCCATTCCCCAAGAAACCTGCCAGCGCCTGATTGAAGGTATACCTGCGAGAGTGGAAGCTGTCATCGAGACTAAGTGTGGGCCAACACTATACTGAATTCCAGCATTACCGATGGAGGGCTCCAGAAACTTGTAAGTCACTTTCAGCCAGGTGTCCGTTGATCACATAGTGTACTTACGTTAATTAAGCGGTGGGAAGTCTGTGTACAAGCGCATACACATTTACCATTAGCTTTGATCTTTTCAAGACATATATAAACGTGAAACATGGGCATGTGATTGTTTTGATTTCTAAAGAAGCGCTGTACGGGACGTGAGTTAAATACGATACACTTGTAGAGATACTTCAAGTTCCTTTTTCCATCGTGACGATTGATTAATCCAAACATTTTACATATAGAATTTTTGTGAATTACATTTCATTTTTAGTAATGACGCCCAGACTGCAATTAAGTTACTGTAGAGCCGAAAATATCCAGCTGCGACGCCTGTTTCCTATACTCAAATTGCTTTGTTTGATGCTGTCTTTCTGCCCTACACGTTTGGTCAGTTTGTTTTTCCGCACTCTACATATTGTCTCCCTTCTGCTAGAACACTACACTGACTGAGCAAGTTGATCTCGTACTCACTGAAAGCGAACATACTGATCACAGGCTACACCCACAGATAAGGTTCTACCACCTGGCTGGAATCGATCCGCTGACAATTCGACAGGAGACAGCTGTCTACAAGGATAAAGAGAGTGAAACCTCCAAGTCCCAACAACACCCACTACACGGGATATGCTGCCTATCCAAAGACAGAAATCAAGAAATAGCTTCCGCGGAGCAACCTAGGAGCACCAAACTGAGCCTAAATCACAAACGTGGCCAACTAGAAAAAAATCATCACTGGATGGAATAATTAGGAGAACGAACGCCAGGCCATACTGAAAACGTTATGTCTGAAACTGGAAATGTCTTAATAGATGGGAGACGGAGGCAACAAGATTCAGAACAAATACACAGCACGGGCCACACTCCAGGGGCCATACAACCCAACACAGTGCACATGCCATGAATGATCTATGAATTGCAGCCTCCAGGTCCTCATGTCAGAAACTCTTGATGTAAATAACTAATTATGTTCTATACATATTTTCGTGATTTTTATCTATTGTGTGCTATGTTATAAGAGCTATTAGTGTACTTGGCTGTTATCTACCGGTCATTCCCTTTTTTTTCCTTTATTGAATTTCGACATACCTCGGCGGGGGGGGGGGGGGGGGGGCTGGTAGCATCCTAGTACGCTGCTCTACAGCTACATAATTTTTAAAACATAAGAAGATAAGAAACAATAAAAGCAGGCGATAAAACGCTGACTTAAATTGTAAAACGGCGGAAAATTGTTGAAAGTTAAAACATAAAAGAAAGGGTGAGCGATGCTAATAAAATACACAGGAAGCAGACAGGTAAAACAGTAGACAGACAATTAAAAAACACAGCGGAAGTCTGGTTTCTGTTCGCAAGACATACAAAAATCACGCCCAGCGACAGTATGATGTCCGTTCGAAAAACTTCTGAAAAGACGCACAACACTTAACAGTCACTGGAAACACTGCACTAAAAAGTCGGCACGAAGATGACACACCACAGCCACGGGCAGATGGGGGATCATTTCCATTTCCATTTTAATTTTTTGTTTATCAAGTGACAAAAAGTTCCATGTGATCTTCGTGTTAAAGATGCCAATATCAAGTATTTCCTTGATCTGATCAAAGGTGAATTCGAGAAGTGCTCATCAAATGCACGGATTTAAGTACCTCCGTGATTTCAGAAGACGACTGTGCAGAAAACTACAAGACATACAGAAAAAATGTCAGTGCACACAGCACTTCTCCACGTTACGATTAGTAGTACATGCCGTGGCGTAGTTGCAGAGCGCACAACTAGGGTGCAGGCGTGTCAGAGCAAGGGGACTAATGATTCGAACCGTACAGTCCGATTGAATTAGTGCGCGACTGCAAATAGGCAACCCGGAACAATTTGCAAATCAGGCTGTTGTCATTGTGCCTTCGCGGGCGGCAGCAGCACCAACCACGTAATTGAATTGCACACACGTATTGACGTTTACTGCGTTCTAAACGGTGCCCGAATTGAGACCCGGTAGTGAGAGAAAGAAAAGTAGAGATGCTATCCACTGACACTAGAGGACAAATGTAAGGTTCAAATGATTCAAATGGCTCTGAGCCCTATGCGACTTAACATCTGAGGTCATCATTCCCCTAGAACTTAGAACTACTTAAACCTAACTAACCTAAGGACATCACACACATCCATGCTCGTGGCAGGATTCGAACCTGCGACCGTAGCGGTCGCGCGGTTCCACATTGTCGCGTCTAGAACCGCTCGGCCACACTGGCAGGCGACAAATGTAAGGCATATATCACGAGGCATATATCACGAGGGGTAAGACAGATACTGCCTACAGGAAATTAAAGATACCGTTGGAGGAAAGACGACCACTTGTATGAATATCAAGAGCTCAGATGGAAAACCAGTTCTAAGCAAAGAAGGGAAGTCAGAAAGATGGAAGAAGTATATAGTGTGTCTATACAAGGGCGATGTTGTTGAGGACAATATTATGGGAATGGAAGAGGATGTAGATGAAGATGAAATGGGAGATAGGGTACTCGTGACGAGACTGTCAGAGCACTGAAAGAAATAAATCGAAACAAGGCCCCGGGAATAGAGAACATTCCAATAGAACTACTGATAGCGTTGGCAGAGCCAGCCCTGACCAAACTCTACCATCTGGTGAGCATGAGCCAGGCGAAATACCCTCAGACTTCAAGATGAATATAATAATTCCAATCCGAAAGAAAGCAAATGTTAACAGATGCGAAAATTACCGAACTATTAGTTTAATAAGTCACTGCTGCGAAATACTAACACGAATTCTTTACGGACGAATGGAAAAACTGGTAGAGGCCGACCTTTGGGAAGATCAGTTTGGATTCCGTAGAAATGTTGGAACACAGGACACAATACTGACCCTACGACTTATCTTAGAAGAAAGATTAAGGAGAGGCAAACCTACGTTTCTAGCATTTGTAGACTTAGAGAAAGCTTTTGACAATGTTGACTGGAATACTCTCTTTCAAATTCTAAATGTGGCAGGGGTAAAATACAGGGAGCAAAAGGCTATTTACAAGTTGTTCAGAAATCAGATGGCAATTGTAAGAGTCGAGGGACACGAAAGGGAAGCAGTGGTTTGGAAGGGAGTGAGACAGGGTTGTAGACTATCCCCGAAGTTATTCAAGCTGTATATTGAGCAAGCAGTAAAGGAAACAAAAGAAAAATTCGGAGTAGGTATTGAAACCCATGGAGAAGGAATAAAAACTTTGAGGTTCGCCGATGACGTTGTCATTCTGTCAGACAGCAAAGGACCTGGAAGAGCGGTTGAACGGTGTCTTGAAAGGAGGATATAAGATGAACATAGATGAAAGAAAAATGAGGAAAAAGGTATGTAGTCGAATTAAGTCGGGTGATGCTGAGGGAATTAGATTAGGAGATGAGACATTTAAAGAAGTAACCGAGTTTAGGTAATTGGGGAGCAAAATAACTGATGATGGTCGAAGTAGAGAGGATATAAAATGTAGACTGGCAATGGCAAGGAAAGCGTTTCTGAAGAAGAAAAATTTGTTAACATCGAGTATAGATTTAAATGTCAGCAAGTCGTTTCTGAAAGTATTTGTATGGAGTGTAATCATGTATGGAAGTGAAATATGGACGATAACTGATTTAGACAAGAAGAGAACAGAAGCTTTCGAAATGTGGTGCTACAGAAGAATGCTCAAGATTAGTTGGGTATATCACGTAACTAATGAAGAGATACTGTATAGAACTGGGGAGAAGAGGAATTTGTGGAACAGCTTCACTACAACAAGGGATCGATGGTAGGACACGTTCTGAGGCATCAAAGGATCACCAATTTAGTACTGGCGCGGGGGGGGGGGGGGGGGGGAAGCGTGGAGGGTAAAAATCGTAGAATGAGACCAAGAGATGACTACAGTAGGCAGATTCAGAAGGATGTAGGTGGCAGTAGGTACTGGGAGATGAAGAAGCATGCACAGGACAGGGTAGCATAGAGAGATGCATAAAACCAGACTCTGGACTGAAGACCACGACAACAACATCAACATCCACTGATATGTGTCTTTTTTCTCTATGTCTTGCAGTCATCGCCCAGTCTTCTTCTGAGACTCCCGAGTTACTTTTGGATAACCGTGCACATACCTGTAGCTTGTAACACCTGAAGAAAAATTAGCTACTACACGAAGTTAAGAAAGGTAAGATTGCTGTATGGCTACAAACTTTTTCTGTCTATATCTGGAAAGTTTAATGACATGGGGTGTAAGCTGTGCAGAAGAAATGGGAGGACAATATCTATGGGAAAGTGAGAATTTGAAAAGATGGAGCAGTTACTAACATCAGGTGACGAAAATATTTGCTAAATGTTATGCGTAGAGTGTAGTATTACATAGTAATGAACGATGGACAGTTAAAAAGACAGAAGGCAGATAGTCTGCAACAAAGAATTATAGGCGAAAATAGGATGGAACGAGAAGAAGAGGTAGGAAGAGAAATGGAATGACGGATGACATTAGAAGTCGACGAACACACAGACAGATGAAAGAAGATGTTCAGAACACGACGCGAGGGAGAGCCTCCAGTTGAAACCTTTCATTAGAAGGAGACATTAAAAACCAATAAAAAATTATTTGATGTTTATTTTCTTGTGGAACAGTGATGAACATTTTCTACAAACAAAAACTTACTGCACTTCCAGATTGTGCATCTACATCTATATATTATGCATCTACATGTATATTCTTCACCGTGAAGTGCATACGGGGGGTTAAGTCCCACTGTACCAGTCATTAGGGTCTCTTCCCGGTCCATTCACGTATGGAGTGTGGCAAGAGTGATTGCTTGAATGCCTCTGTGCGTGATGTAATTATTCTAATCTTTTGCTCAGGATCCCTGTGTGAGCGACACGTAGGGTGTTGTAGAATATTCCCAGAGTCATCATTTAAAGCCTGTTCTTGAAATTTTCCTAGTAGATTTTCTCGGACAGTGTACGTCTATCGTCAAGAGCTTGCCCGTTCAGTTTCTTCAATATCGCTGTGACACTTTCCCATGGATAAGACAAACATGTGACTATTCTTGCTGCCCTTCTCTGTATAGGTTCAATATCCCCCGTTAGCCCTATTTGGTACGGGTCCCACACACTTGAGCAATAGTCTAGAACCGGTCGCACGAGTGATTTGTAGGCAATCTCCTTTGGAGGCTGGTTGCATTTCCCCAATATTCTACCAATAAACCGAAGTGTACCACCTGCTTCATACCACTCGCTTCAACCGCGACTAAATTTATGTGATCATTTCATTTCTCATCCCTACGAAGTGTCACACTCAGGTATTTGTATGAGTTGGCCCATTCCAACGGTGACCAATGGTATTAAAGTCATAGGATACTACGTTTTTTTGTTTGGTGAAATGCATAATTTTTGAACATTTAAAGCAAATCTACAGTCTTTGCACAACTTTAAAATCTTACCAAGATCTGACTGAATGTTTATGCAGCTTCATAAGCAAAAAGTCTGAGGTTACCATTAACATTGTCTACTAGTTAGTTAATATACAACATGAACAGCAACGCACTTACCTGGGGCACACCCGATGTTACTTCTACATCTGACGATTACTCTCCATCCAAGATTATGTGCTACATCCTCCTTACCAAAAAATTTTGAATGCAGTCACAAATTTCACTTGAGATCCCGTATGATAGTACTTCTGACAATAGGTGTAGGTATGTTACTGAGTGGAACGCTTTTGGGAAATCCTCTACCGGACTACCTTGATCCTGAGCTTTCAGAATGTCATAACGTGTTACGTTCAACTGATTATCGTTGACAGACGTAACAAACGTGGAAATTTCGATACCAATTCGCTCAGTTTCTTGTCTTTTACAATCGCTAAATGACAGCCTAGTAGCAGGCACTGACAAACAAAACCGGACTTTGGAGCTGTTTCGCGTCAGAGATGGCGGGTTTTCGTTGTACCACAGGTAGAGCGGTCCATCGCTTCAGCTGCCTGGCTCTGCTTTACTTGAGTGCAGACGGGGATAGGCGGACTGCCTCGCCCTTTGGGAAGGCGTCACGTCGCTGGGGCTCAGCCGGCTTAAAAGCCCTGACAAAGGTCTGGAAGCAAGTTAGGGGTCAGGCGGCAAATTAGATGAGCGGCCCCATTAGACGCTACGGCCGTCGCCCCGCTCTCCCCCATGGCGCTTGAGGCGTGTCCTGAACTACTGACAGCCAGACGCCCCCTGCCCACAACTGCTGACTGGGTCACTCTCGCCTTCGAGCACCCTATCCTGTGCGAGACATTCGCTGTGCTTAGTTGAGATTGTTTCAGCAGTTTTTGGAGAGGGCGAATGCTGTCCTTGGATAACACAGATGTCAGGCCTCTCTACAAAAAGGGGGAAACCACAGATGTCAATATATATCGGCCAGTATCCTTGCTTACAGCATTTTCAAAAATCTTTGAGAAAGTAATGTACTCAAGAGTGGTTAGCCATCTCAACAGTAATGAGATGCTTAGCAAATCACAGTTCGGGTTTCGGAAATGCTGTTCCACTGAAACAGCAATATACAATTTCAATGTCCACATAATAGAGTCTTTAAATATTAAATGTCATCAGTAGGAATATTCTGTGACTTGTCCAAAGCATTTGATTGTGTTAAGCATGACATTATGTTAGAGAAATTACAATTCTATGGTATAAATGGAACAGCATATGAATGGTTTAAGTCAAATCTACAGAACAGGAAGCAAAAAGTCTCTTTATATGCTTCAAGTGATTCAAAGGAGTTTGCCACTTCATCTAACTGGGGTGAAATCACATTAGGTGTTCCACAAGGTGCGATCATGGGTCCCCTGCTGTTCTTGATACATGTCAATGACCTCCCTTCTTATGTGAAACGAGATGCTGAACTGAGACTGTTTGCTGACGATACAAGCATAATTATTAATCCAGTAAAAGAAAGTCTGATAGAAAATGATACAAATAAGGTCTTCAGAAAAGTTATTAATTGGTTTTCTGCGAATAGGCTTGCTCTGAACTTTGCAAAAATGCAGTACATCTAATTTTCTGCTGCAAAAAGTATAATTCCTTCAATAAACGTAACACATCAAAAGAAGTCAGAAGCCAGGGTAGAGTATACTAATTTTTTGGGTGTACATATAGATGAGAATCTTAATTGGAAAATTCATATTTTGGATCTCCTAGAGCGACTAGGTTCAGCAACTTTTGCAGTCAGAATAATTGCCAATTTTGAGGATGCAGAAATTAGTAAGCTAACGTACTTTGCATACTTCCACTCTCTGATGTCATACGGAATCATATTCTGGGGCAACTCAAAACTTAGGTAAAAGGTACTCACTGCTCAAAAGAAAGTAGTTAGAATATTGTGTGGGGCTCATAGTCGCACATCTTGTAGGCATCTGTTTAAAAGGTTAGGAATCCTTACAACTGCTCCACAGTACATTTACTCAGTGATGAAATTTGTTCTCAACAACATGAACCACTTTCAAATCAACAGCGACATTCATGATTACAATACCAGGAAAAAGAAAGATTTACACTATCCTTTGCTCAACCTATCTTTGGCACAGAAAGCGGTAAAATATGTTGCTATAAAGCTTTTTGATAAGTTACCAGATGAAATAAAATGTCTGACAGACAGCAGTAATAGTTTCAAAAACAAATTGAAATCATACCTCCTCGACAACTCCTTCTATACAATAGATGAATTACTGAATACGTGTAAATAAATCTGCAGATTATATATATATTATGCCATTTAAGGGAATGGGATAGATAATAGAAATATTTAGGTATAAAACTATAATGTAAACAAAAAAAACTTGTTTCCTGTGCGCATTTCTTGTGCATTCGACACGTTCCACATCATAACGGTTTTCCGTGATGTTGATCAATGGAACGCGTAACTAACTAACTGACGTGTATTACATAATTTTATTTCTTCTACACACACCCATAGTTAGAGGCTTTTGATCGTGACCGGTTTCGGTCATAAACTGCCCATCATCAGAAATCATACTGTTACAGCATATGGTGCCCAGAGTAGAGACACGATTTACATAATCATACTCAGCAGTCATCACACATGGAGAGGTACAAAGCACGCCCTAGATCTCGGAACAGACGCAGTCTAGCGTTAATAATAATACAGATCTACAGACACCATGACGCCACTGGGTTACGCACTGATTGTTTGCCCTTTTGTAAGGCCCTCTCGACCCGATAAAATGGAGAATAGACGGCGTACCTAGCACAGAATATGGCTAAACCATAACCAGTCTAAGGCTAGGGGAGGCAGAGTGGTAGAACGAAGATTAACGACTTGCATTTGGAGCGACGCAGTAAATGGACGTAATGGAAGAATTCTCACATCTCGGAAGTAGCAAGACGAGGCAGGACGGCGAAGGACTGGAGACTAGCAGGAGAGATTTTGGAGAGAGCGAAGAAACGTTTCTTCCCTGTTAGAACCCTACTGGGGAAGACGTTCCTGGAAGTCCACGTAACGTGCACAGTACTGTATGCAAGTGAAAAGTGCGCCATTTAAAATCACGAGGAGAATATACTGAAAAAATATTTGAAACGTGCAGCTATCGCAATATGTCAGAAATTAAGCGGAGCACGCGCATCCAGCTGTCCAGACAAGCTGACTGCCGAGCTGAAAGTCAAAAAATGGAGTCCCGTCTCTTCAGCCAGGTCCGTTCTCATTTCAGTTGCTGTAGCTGTCACTGTAGTGGACCATCGGAAATACAGAGAAGAAGAAAGTGGAATTTCTGAAATGAGTGCTGTTGCAGGATGTTGTATATTTAGTGAATAAATGAAGAACGAAACAAAAAGTACTAAAAATATTAGGCACTCACCAGAAGAGGGGAAATATTAGTGGGTCGTATTCTACAGCATGTAAGACTGGTTAGCATGAAGGGGCGGAAAAGGGAAAGCAGTAGTGGTACACAATTGCCTAACATGCAAAACAAATTTGTAGAGCTTAGCTGAAGACATAAAGAGTACTCGTGAAAGCTTGTTTCTAGGAAAAATTTACGTCTGCAAAACAAAGTTGTAGAGCTTAGCTGAAGACATAAAGAGTACTCGTGAAAGCTTGTTTCTAGGAAAAATTTACGTCTGCTGAACCACTATATGATGGTCAAAAATGCTCAATTTCAACTACCTATCGATCCCCTCACAGCCTAAAAAATGTGAGGTGGGGGTGCGGTCATTCCCTTATTAGAATCGAATTTTTGTAAATTGTTACACTTATGATACGTCAGCTGAGAATTCGAACATCAGTCGCTCAAAACAGTTCGATGCAATTCTCGAAAATTCTCGATAAAATAGACTTGAAGTTTTTAGAGTATCTTTAATTCGCTACAGCTAGCATGTTTTTCCGCTGGGTTACCGTCACTCTGTGGTAGAATTCTCCCTTGCCGTGTGGGTTTTCGGGGTTCGATACCAGAGCAATGCAAATTTTTAAACATAGATGCATGTACTATGAGTATTTCCGTAAAGCGTAAAATAAATAAAAAGGAAAAGAAATCAGTAGCGTTCTAGACTGGTAATCGCTGGTTCGAACCTATTTTTGGTCGTTATTTTTTCGTTTTGTTTTAAAAGTTCAGTTCGCATACCTAAATCATTTAATGATAAAATTCATCAAACGTATAGTGTTGACACATTTGTAATTGCATTTTTACAAAGATGCACATAATCTTATTTCTAATTATATATCGCACACAAATTACAGTTTTAATTGCAAATATGTATCCTTAATTATTCACCTTGTGTAAAAGATTGTTAATATTGATTAAATTAAGAGGAAACATTACAAATTATTTTTTCATCTTTATTCATTTAACGCTTTACAAAAATGCTCTTACAACAAGCAGCATTGTTTATAACTAAGATTGGCTGGGTATCGAAATCAGGCCACACAACATTGCTAGCAAGCATTCTACCATATAGCCTGGTTACCCACTGGCAGCTCGCCCTACATTTAGGTAACGGAAAATGCTCAGAAAACTTCAGTCTATTTTCTAGAGAATTTTTGAAAGTTTTATCGAACCGCCGCGGGAGGTTGGTAGTTGAGTTCTGAACTTTACGTACCACAAATATAACAAAATTACAAAAATCTTACTGTTGTGTGGTAGCCTTGTTAAGAGTTATACAGGACGTTGAGTGTAATAGACACCTACAGATGAAAAGATTAGACACAATATGAAACGATGGAAGAGAAGTTCAAAGACTGGTGACCGGAAAACAAAACAAAAAGTTAAACAGTTTGTACTCATCTGGGCTCGCTGCGTCATATATGTCATATAAGGACACGATTATATTATGCTGTGAAACCAAAGACGCTACTATGTTTGATTATATTGTTTATTAAAATAGGCATCTTTCGGTGTGATTCCCCTCTTCAGATTACCTGTGAGAAGCACTAGTTTGGTACAATATTTCAAGTTTTACGTAGATATTACGATATATTGATAATTTTTACTTATGGACCGTCTGACAGCAACTGAATAAAACACAATTTTAGTGCCATACGCGTTTCGCCTTTATTTTCTGCAAGGCATCACCACTGGCCTGGAATACGTACATATGATAGCTATTTTATTTACGTTTTTGTCACAATGCCTATAGGTTATAAACACTTCTGGTGGTTGCTATTTCCTATTAAGTAGTAATATTTTGAACTGTACTTACAGGTTGCGTGGACAATTTCTTACATATTACGCTCCTGTTACATTTTTTGTGTTGTTCTTCTTCTTATGAACGCCAATTTGCGGTTTTTTCCACATTCCACAGCACTATGCACTGAACGCTTGTTTTAATGCAATGTTTTGGTTTCTGTTGCCGACTGTCAAATGTTTTTGCCAAAGATCGAAACTTATGAGTGTAATTATTGAAGTATCTGTGGTCTGTTCGTGTATGCATTTGTGTGTGCGCGTGTGTGTGTGTGTGTGTGTGTGTGTGTGTGTGTGTGTGTGTGTTTTGGTGTGATATGTATTTTTTTATACTGTGTGTGTGTGTCTGAATTTTGGTGTGGTATAATTTTTTTTTGTATGTGTGTGTGTGTGTGTGTGTGTATTTGTGTGTGTGTGTGTGTGTGTGTGTGTGTGTGGGTGTCCAGATGGTGTGGGGAAGAGTTTTTTTGTTTTATGTTATCATTTCCATAAGTAAAAATTATCAATATACCGTAATATTACTCGCAACTGAGGAAGACAGGACTACAAAAGTTGTTTATGTAGATAATTTAACCTATTGCATGATTGTGGTATGCTACGTACATAAGGTGGTGTTGATATCCATAAGACGTCGATGTCTCAGTTGCTGTCACTCTATTTCATTACTTTGCTCTTTTGATGCTGTTGGAGTTATTGCAGAAGTTAAAATTTTTGTTGGAATAGATATTTATGTAATAGTCGAATTATAAAAGTTTATTTCACAATGATGTTTTGCGAGAGCTATGTTGACAGTTGAGTCAGCCATGTTACTTGGTTACAGGCGGTTTGTTTGTTTGGTATTCCCTAGGTCATATATTTTGTTCTCGTCAGTTATGCAGTATATTTATACAAGCAATATAATATAGCTAATAAGAACGAAGATATGACCAAGAGGCTATCAAAGAAACAAACTGTCTGTAAGCATATAACATCGCTGACTCAACTGTAAACATAGGTCTCACGTAACGTCATTATGAAATAAATTTTCGTAATTCGACAGGGAGACCAAGAGATGAATACACTAAGCAGATTCAGAAGGATGTAGGTTGCAGTAGGTACTGGGAGATGAAGAAGCTTGCACAGGATAGAGTAGCATGGAGAGCTGCATCAAACCAGTCTCAGGACTGAAGACCACAACAACAATTCGACAGTTACGTAAGTAGCTATTCCGACAAAAATTTTAACACCTACTACAGCTCCAACAGTATCAACGGAGCAAATTTATTAAATAATGTGACAGAAACTGAGACACACATGTCGTATGGGTATGAAGGCAACCTCACGTAAGTAGCAAACCATAAATCTACAGTTGGTTAAATTACATACTCAAATATTTTAAATATTATACCAAATTGTGTACTTCTAGCATATAATCTGAAGATGGCAGTCATGCCGAAATAGACCTGTGATAATAAACAATATAATCAAACGCAGCAGCGTCTTTGGTCTCACAACATAACATAAAAAGTAAGACAGTTTTACTTTCTTTTCCACACTGATTAGTTTATTGTGCAGTGCGAAGTAATGTGGGTGTTGCGGGCGGCAGTGTTGGCGTACTGCGTTCCTCCGCTGCCAGTAAGCGTGGTCCTCGAGCTGCGACGTGCAAGTGGTGGCGGCTGGCGTGACCTCTGACCTTTGCCGGAAGTGCGTAGGCGTGTGAGCGCGTGTTGAGCTCGGGCCGGCCGGCCGGCGTCGTTTACTCGGCCGCGTCAGCAGCTGGGATCGCTGTCCAGGTACCGCGGCGTCAGCGCCGGTCAGAAGTATGGCGCCACGTCAGCACGCACGCACAGTAGAGCGGAACGGGGCTTTGACTGGATGCCATCGCGGCTGGTGAAACGGGGTGCAGCTGTGCGTCGAGTAACGGTAAACAATGGCCTGCTTAGTGGGGCAGCCGGCTACTGCTGTGTTCTGCGTGCTAGGCTGCTCAGCTACCACGCGTGCATACCTCTGCACATTTACAGATCGTACCTGCGCGCACGGCAAATATGGGAGGTTCTTGCACATAGCCTCGCCGGATTGTTCGTTTTCATCGTTTTGTCAACGTGCGGAAGTAGCACAAACGAGAATTGTACTGGCCAATTACCTATAAGTCGGAAGACAAATCGGACACATACAGTGAAGACAACGGTTTTTCAACACAGTTAGTTATTTAGTTAAAATACTGTGAGCTGACAAAAGGCTGTTGTTACGACGTGAGACAGAGTTCGAGTGTGGCGCCAACCCCACTAAGCATGGACCGAAATTGTCAACAAGACGCTGTGCAAGCTAGTGGTGGCCTCATAATCGACTGAGCTCCTAACACCGTGTCGGACCTCCTTTTGCCCGGAGTACTGCAGCAAGTCGACGTGGCATGGGCGCAGTAAGTCTTTCGAAGTCACCTGCAGAAACATCGGGGCATGCTGCCTCGATAGTCGCCCGTAACTCTGAAAGTGTTGATGGTGCAGGAATTCCTGCATAAACTGTCCCATGAACGCTCGATGCTGTTCATGTCGGTCGATCTGGGCGACGAAATCATTCGCTCGAATTGTCCACAATGTTCATCAGCTACATCTACATCTACATCCATACTCAGCAAGCGACCTGACGGTGTGTGGCGGAGGGTACCATGAGTACCTCTATCGGTTCTCCCTTGTATTTCAGTCTCGTATTGTTCGTGGAAAGAAGGATTGTCGGTATGCCTCTGTGTGGGCTCTAACCTCTCTGATTTTATCCTCATGGTCTCGTCGCGAGATATACGTAGGAGGGAGCAATGTACTGCTTGACTCCCCGGTGAAGGTATGTTCTCGAAACTTCAACAAAAGCCCGTACCGAGCTACTGAGCGTCTCTCCTGCAGAGTCTTCCACTGAAGTTTATCTAACATCTCCGTAACGCTTTCGCGATTACTAAATGATCCTGTAACGAAGCGCACTGCTCTCCTTTGGATCTTCCCTATCTCTTCTATCAACCCCATCTGGTACGGAGCCCACACCGGTGAGCAGTATTCAAGCAGTGGGCGAACAAGCCTACTGTAACCTACTTCCTTTGTTTTCGGATTGCATTTCCTTAGGATTCTTCCAATGAGTCTCAGTCTGGCATCTGCTTTACCGACGATCAACTTTATATGATCATTCCATTTTAAATCACTCCTAATACCTACTCCCAGATAATTTATGGAATTAATTGCCTCCAGTTGCTGACCTGCTATATTGTAGCTAAATGATATGGGATCTATCTTTCTATGTATTCGCAGCACATTACAGTTGTCTACATTGAGATTGAATTGCCATTCCCTGCACCATGCGTCAATTCTTTGCAGATCCTCCTGCATTTCAGTACAATTCTCCATTGTTACAATCTCTCGATACACCACATCATCATCCGCAAAAGCCTCAGTGAACTTCCAATGTTACCCACAAGGTCATTTATATGCACTGTGAATAGCAACGGTCCTATGACACTCCCCTGCGGCACACCTGAAATCACTCTTACTTCGGAAGACTTCTCTCCATTGAGAACGACATGCTGCGTTCTAACAAGTCGAGAACGATTGTGGCCTTGTGACATGGTGCGTTGTCATCCATAGAAATTCCATCGTTCTTTGGAAACATGACGTCCATGAATGACTGCAAATGGTCTCCAAGTAGGAGAACATCCTGAGGACATAGTCTAATCAATGTTCATACACCTCAATCCATTACGTAGCCACTACAAGCTTGCACAGTGCCTTGTTAACAATTTGGGCACATGCTTGGTCGGGTCTGCGCCACACTCGAACCCTGCCTCACGTCTTAACAACAGAAATTGAGACTCATCTAATCAGTCCCCGATTTTTCAGCCGTCTGGGGTCCAACCGATACGGTGACGAGCCCAGGAGGGGCACTGCAGGCAATGCCGTGCTGTTGCAAATTTCTCCGCATTGTCCTAACGGATACGTTCGTCGTACGTCCCGCATTGCTTTCTGCAGTTATTTCACGCAATGTCTCTTGTATATACATAATAATTTTACAAAATGTATATTTCTTTTGCTATAAATACACTGAAATTTGTACACAGATAACGACCAAAATTGACAGCTATTAATGATGTGTTTGAACAATGGTTGGTTGTATGGTCATGAAACCAAAAAATTTGTCGTGGTCTTCAGTCCTGAGACTGGTTTGATGCAGCTCTCCATGCTACTCTATCCTGTGCAAGCTGCTTCATCTCCCAGTACCTACTGCAACCTACATCCTTCTGAATCTGCTTAGTGTATTCATCCCTCGGTCTGCCTCTACGATTTTTACCCTCCACGCTGCCCTCCAATGCTAAATTTGTGATTCCTCGATGCCTCAGAACATGTCCTACCAACCGGTCTCTTCTTCTTATCAAGTTGTGCCACAAACCCCTCTTCTTCCCAATTCTATTCAATACCCCCTCATAAGTTATGTTGTAAGAGGTCCATGATTAAGGAATTTGTTGCTAGCGCACTCGAGCAGATGTAATTTCGATGGATTGCTCACGCGCTGCCTGCGATATGTGAGGTATAAGAGAATCTCAGACCAAAGAGCAGTGTTGACGGCAGTAGGAACCGTGTAGCAGTAGCAGTAAGTTGCTAGCGAGCAGTCTCGTGTATCGTGTTGGCTGGGCCGGTCGTGGTGGAGCGATGGCGGAGCCTGAGCGATATAATGTAAGGTAAAAGCAGCCTCGCGCATACGTAGCATTGTTATCTCAAGTCTCATGTAAATGTTTTAAAAAAATCTCTTAATAATAATCTTTCTCATAAAAAGTAATTTTTGACGATAATTCCTTTCAATTTAAAGAATTTACTAATTTCTCTAATCCTTGGTCATCCCGATTATTGAAAAGAAAAATCAGTTGTTTCCTTTTATAAATGACAAATCTATCGGCCAGCATTGCACAGGGCTGTGCCAGAATAATTTCTTATAGAAGCAGATATATATATGCGTTATCCGGCGACCAGACTTAGGTAAGATTTTTCAATTTATTCAGAATGAATTTTCAGGGCCATGACGCAGCACTGCTGACGTCCAGAATTTACCAGTTTAAATTTACAGTCAATTATTGAAAGGTTACAAGTGAGTCACATTTTTTATTGTTGACAGATTAGTCACATTTTATTATTGATAGGTTACGCAATTTTCCTGTTGGTAGGTTATACTGAATGTGAACGACATAATTATATTTTTTACTGTTGAGAGGTTTAGGAATTTTTCTGTTTTGAGGTTACACTAAATGTGAAAATTATTCATATTATTTTTTATTTTGTGGGGAGGATACAATGTGATCTATCCATCTACTCTTCAGCATCCTTCTGTAGCACCACATTTCGAAAGCTTATATTCTCTTCTTGTGTAACATATTTATCATGCATGTTTCACTTCCATACATGGGTACACTCCAAACAATTACTTTCACAAACGACTTCCTGACACTTAAATCTATACTCGATGTTAACAAATGTCTCTTCTTCAGAAACACTTTCCTTGCCATTGCCAGTCTACATTTTATATCCTCTCTACTTCAACCATCATCAGTTATTTTGCTTCCTAAATAGCAAAGCCCCTTCACTACTTTAAGTGTCTCATTTCCTAATCTAATTCCCTCAGCATCACCCGACTTAATTCGCCTACATTCCATTATCCTCGTTTTGCTTTTGCTGATGTTCATCTTATATCCTCCTTTCAAGACACTGTTCATTCCGTTCAACTGCTCTTCCAAGTCCTTTGCTGTCTCTGACAGAATTACAATGTCACTGGCGAACCTCAAAATTTTTATTTCTTCTCCATGGATATTAGTACCTACTCTTTTGTTTGCTTTACTTCTTGCTCAATATACAGATTGAATAGCATCGGGAGAGGCTATAATCCTGTCTCACTCCCTTCCCAACCACTGCTTCCCTTTCGTGTCCCTCGACTCTTACAATTGCCATCTGGTTTCTGTACAAATTGCAAATAGCATTTCGCTCCCTGTATTTTACCCCTGCCACCTTCATAATTTCAAAGAGAGTATTCCAGTGGACACTGTCAAAAGGTTTCTCTAAGTCTACAAATGCTAGAAACGTAGGTTTGCCTTTCCTTAATCTTTCTTCTAAGTGTCCGCCCCAGTAGCTGAGTGGTCAGCGTGACGGATTGCCGTCCTCTGGGCCCGGGTTCGATTCCCGGCTGGGTCGGAGATTTTCTCCGCTCAGGGACTGGGTGTTGTGTTGTGTTCATCATCATTTCATCCCCATCCGGCGTGCAGGTCGCCCAATGTGGCGCCGACTGTAATAAGACCTGCGATATGGCGGCCGGACCTGCCCCGCGAGGGGCCTCCCGGCCAATGACGCCAATCGCTCATTTCCATTTCTTCTAAGTCAAGTCGTAAGGTCAGTATTGCCTCACGTGTTCCAACATTTCTACGGAATCCAAACTGATCTTCCCCGACGTCGGCTTCTACCAGATTTTCCTTCGTCTGTAAAGAATTCGCGTTAGTATTTTGCAGCTGTGGCTTATTAAACTGATAGTTCGGTAATTTTCACATCTGTCAACACCTGTTTTCTTTGGGATTGAAATTATTATATTCTTCTTGAAGTCTGAGGGTATTTCACCTGTCTCATACATCTTGCTCACCAGATGGTAGGGTTTCGTTAGGACTGGCTCTCCCAAGGCCGTCAGTAGTTCTAATGGAATGTTGTCTACTCCCGGGGCCTTGTTCCGACTCAGACAGTATTTAGAACAAAACCCAAACGAAAGCTGTATTTCAATCAGTACTTATTTATTTCTCTCTAAGCTACCAGTTTCGGCACTTCACTGGTGGCATCCTCAAGCACCTACGCACGCTGCTGAACGGTTTGGGCCGCGCGGAGTGGCTGCCCAGTTAGAGGCGCCATGTCACGGACTGCGCGGCCCCTCCCGCCCAGGGTTCGAGTCCTGCCTCGGGCATGGGTGTGTGTCTGTGTGTAGTCCTTGGCGTAAGTTAGTTTCAGTGGTGTGTAAGTCTAGGAACCGATGGCCTCAGCAGTTTGGTCCCTTACGAATTCGCACAAATTTGAACATTTTGAACGGTTTGATGTAACTTTGATGTAGTACAGCAGAAGCCATCAAATACATCTGGATTCCCTGGATATTTTTCTGAAGTGAGTAGCAAAACGTTTAAACAACCAGCTAACTGTTACGGTACTGACATCAGAAAAATATTCGCCGAATCCCAATTTGTTGGATGACTCCTGTTGTATAGAGCATATCGCTCCCCGTGCCTCACCAAGTCGTAGCACGTGCTTGTTAGCTAGAAGCCACAGTTTATTAAATTTCAGCATTAACAGGAGGTCTTTACCCCTTCAATGTATCCTGCTGTTCTGGACAATAACTCAGCAATACCCGTACGACAGTCTGTAATTTTAATCGTACTCCTACTGTATAAAAACATAACCCACAAGCTTACAACCAATCGGTTCATAAGAGCGTGCGTCCTCGTCGACTTGTGAACATTTACAATCCAAGTAGACTAACATCATACACAAAATAGCAATCGAATTTTCTCGCTAAAATTTGTATCTCTCGATCGAGTTTTCGGCCATAGTTCTAACAAAGCGTTGTATAACACATTAGGCAACATATACACGGTAAACTCCATACAAAATAGAGACATTTCAGTTGTTGACGTACAACAGAATTACATCACAATCAGCGACGTGTGTGATAGCGGGTACGCTACTGTATGAAGGCGCCGTTTAGCAGGAACATGTTCTGTACTTCCACTTATAACTGCTGGAGGTCTACCACACAGGCAACGAAGGGGAAACTTTTTTAATGAAAGTGGTTTATTCCTGTAGTTTTTATTGCGCTGAATCCATGCATGATAACAAAGAAGCCACATCGCCCACACTTATTTTTTCAGTTACCAACGAATACTTAAAACCATGCCTATTATGTGCTGTTTCAGTTAGTAGCAACATGAAGTTAAAATTTTGGTGCCAGTGGTTGCACCGATTAGTATATATCAGTAAACCCCCAATTCTTTAAAGACCCGAACACCCATTCATGAAACGACATCACACATCTGATTACTTTACGGATGAGTTAATACGCTAAATATTTCATACAAAGCTTATAAGGGAGAAGAATTTTAGACAAGGTTTGAATTTATGTGTCAAGTTTTTTGAAAGTCGCTAAGTGGTCTCATTCTCAAATACTGAATGACTATGCTGTGGATACTGCCTGAAGACGTATGCAGAGTTTTTAACTTTAAAATTTGCCTTCCTGTGTGCAACCTTTCACACAGAGAGTACTCGTTATCACTATATTACGATAACATTTAAAAAAATTTAATTCTGTCAATAATTATATGAAATATTGAAAATCAAATTTTGTGTTACTCCTGGACGTCGTTTGATAGACAGCTTGCAAGCAAGACAGCGAATCAAGAATCATGAAACGTTTTAGTCCGGTAGTAATGTAGGTCGTAACTATTCCTCTTCTTTTTGCTGAATCCGAAAGAAATTGTATTATCCTTTCTACACGTTACTTTAGGGGTCATGAAACAAAACTTTGAACGTGGCTACGCTTCAGCAACTGAGCATCAGTTGATTGTGAAAGACAGCCAAACACAGGTTTATTAACCTTGGTCTAAGTTTCGACAGATCCATTTTGTATAAAGTCTAAATAAAAAGTTACCACTATTAAACGTTCCTCATAAGTAAGTCATTATAATTACGTTACAACAACAGATTTATAGACCATACAAGAAGCTGGCCGTGTCAAAATAGCGATTCTATCTTTGGTGACCACCTGATAAAACACGGACATGTACCATCCAACATAGAACAGGACATTAAAATTATTAGAGTGAACAATTAGAAGAAAAAACTCCTGACATTATAGGAAAACTTTCGAGCCCTTGCAATGAAAAAGAAAGTAATTATTGACCTAATCAATATCAGTAATAACTCACTGATCATATCAGCCACTAAACAATAACGAACAGAAGTGGAAACGTAACCAAAATAAATAATTAATGAATCCCTCCCTTCCCCTCCTCTCCTCTCTTTCTCTCTCTCTAGCTCTCTCTCTCAGACAAACACGCACGTGGGAAATTACACACACACACCCACACACACACACACACACACACACACACACGACAAATGAACAAATATCAAACCACAAAGACGAAAGACAAACACACAGTGACACTTGGCAGCACTACACGTTGTAAACACATACGCGTTCAACACACAATAAAAAGCCCACGTGAAGTGTGTAATAAATGCAAGTGAAAACACGCCGAAATTCGGCCATCTGGAGTACATAGGCAGAGTAAACACATCTCTAGGACCACACACATAGACTAGCAACATTGGAAATCGTTAGCAACACATCAACGATAATTTACCCTCAGCAAACTCGTGCTGCAAAAGTTGTTTGGACACTGAAAAACAAGAGAATATGTAACACACCTGTAACTACTGAAGTGTCTTGTAGTTAGGGGCTCCCTCGGCTACACCGGTTGTCTGGTGGAAGACTTTTTAGCTGACGCCACTTCGGCGACTTACGTGTCGATGAGGATGATATGATTACGAAAGTAACACAACACCCAGTCCTCTAGCGGAGAAAATCTCCGACCCAACTCGGAATCGAACCCGGGACCCTCGCATCGTATTCTACCCCCTCGCATCGTATTCTACCAGGCTGACCACTTTTTTTTCTTATCTCATTTTGTTCGTTACTGTTCGTTCTGTTTGTTCGGGGTGGACGTCTCATGTTCAAGTTCATCGTTGATCCACTAACTCGTTTTTTTTTTTTTTTTTTTTTTTTTTTTCCGGAGGGCAGCTGACCTTCTGATGGAGGAGGAGTTGTGAAAACGACATAATGCATTTATTGTATATACAAAACCAAACGTGTATTACAGGTCACTGAAGATACTTCGTAAATAAAAGAAGCGAAACGCGTTTGTCAAAAAACCAGATGCCTGTCATTTAGTTGCAAAGCCGGAACATACCTTTGTAAGTAGCCTGTTTAGGTTTTTATGTTGGTAACGTCACGTAGCGCCCTGTATGAAAATCACTGGCTGCGCTGTGTGCAGTCGGTGGCTGGTTGGCATTGTTGGAATATTCGTTATAGTGTTGGGCGGTTAGATGTGAACAGCGCGTAGCGTTGCGCAGTTGGAGGTGAGCCGCCAGCAGGGGTGGATGTGGGGAGAGAGATGGCAGAATTTTGAGAGCAGACGATCTGGACGTGTGTCCATTAGAAAGAGTAAATTGTAATACTGGATATCATGAACTGAAGATTTTTGTGACGTAAGTGATTCATGAAGCGTATAGGTTATTGTTAGTCAGAGCCATTCTTTTGTAGGGATTATTGAAAGTCAGATTGCGTTGCGCAAAAAATATTGTGTGTCAGTTTAGTGTTGATCAGAATAAGTAAAGAGCGAATTGTCTGAGTACGTTTAGTTCTGCTCAGCTGTTTGAAAATCAAATAATGTAAGGGGTTTACCAGGACAGTAATTCACAAATTTTTGTAAGTGGATGTTTCACCTTCACGAACCAATTACATGTGGTCTGCTAATTTTCGAGTTTATAACCAAGTCATTTCGTGATATAACTGTACTTAGCAGAAAAAAACTGAGGTCAGAAATGGATTCGGTGCCCAGATACCATAATGTTAAGCTACTTCGTGACAAAAAGTAATAAAAAAATATCTTTTCGTTGTTGTGTGTAATTAACAGCTGTGACTTGACACGACCAGAGATCATTGCGATCAAGACCGCCGATGAAACAGGATCGCCGCGACACGTTTGCGCGTGGCCCCCGGCTGTGTGACGGTGGGTGTTTCCAGGGCGGTGCGCCCGGCCCAGCTGCTGTGCCTGAAGCGGCGGATTTGCATCTTAATGCGCTGGCCGACTGCGCGGCCCACACGTCAGCGGCAGTGTCCGGCAGTTTTGTGGTGGCCGGCCCCCTCTGGAATATTCGATGCCCGGAGCGCGCAAAACCCGGCAAAAAAGCCACAGGCGTATCTGCGCGTGCGCGCGCGGCGGCGTGTTTTACACGGGCAGCCCATAACTACACCGCATTAATAAAATGCGCCGCGCGCCGCCGCACAATAAACTGTGTAAATTAAATACCCTGTGAAAACACGGGGATTAAGCTGTACGTTTCAATTTGGTGTATGTAATTAACCAGGCGTGTAAACCGAAATGGAAGAGCGCTCATTAATTCATTGGCATAACAGCACCGCTGCGTCCATCCCACGAGCTTTCAAATTTACGGTCTTTTTTCCCTGTTTCCTGTCCGAGATATTTTCGCGCAAAGAAGACCGCTCGATAGTCGTATGCTTTAGTCAGCGCTTTTATCTATTAATAGGCACCACGCTGACTATCGGGTACGGTACAGAAGGTTGGACAGGTACGCCAAGTTCGGAAGTTTACAAGCTGTCTGGCTTGCCTCTTCTATTTGCACTGAATTTTTCTGCCCCTAGTCACGATTGGCGATGGGCAGGACACTTTAGTTGTATCTACTTATAGTCTCAATACGTTGATTTAGAACGGGGAAATGTATTTTATCAAATTTTACTCGTCGTCGGGAAAGAGGCTAATAGCAGATAGGGTTCATAGAAGAGATAGAGAAGATCCAACGGAGAGCAGCGCGCTTCGTTATAGGATCATTTAGTAATCGCAAAAGCGTTACGGAGATGATAAACTCCAGTGGAAGACTCTGCAGGAGAGACGCTCAGTAGCTCGGTACGGGCCTTTGTTGAAGTTTCGAGAACAAACCTTCACCGAGGAGTCAAGCAGTGTATTGCTCCCTCATACGTATATCTCGCGAAGAGACCATGAGGATAAAATCAGAGAGGTTAGAGCCCACACAGAGGCATACCGACACTCCTTCTTTCCATGAACAATACGAGACTGGAAAAGAAGGGAGAACCGATAGAGGTACTCAAGGTACCCTCCGCCACACACCGTCAGGTGGCTTGCGGAGTATGGATGAAGATGTAGATGCAGATGTAGCTCCAGTCTGTGAATACGTGAGCAATGCACAGCGCGCGCACTGCTCTAAATGCGGCAGATGTTTCGGGGAAAGTCAAAGCTTTGTCCGTGTCACGTGACCACCGACGGAAGCTCACGGGCGGTTGGTTGGTTGGTTGGTTTGGGGAAGGAGACCAGACAGCGAGGTCATCGGTCTCATCGGATTAGGGAAGGACGGGGAAGGAAGTCGGCCGTGCCCTTTCAAAGGAACCATCCCGGCATTTGCCTGGAGCGATTTAGGGAAATCACGGAAAACCTAAATCAGGATGGCCGGACGCGGGATTGAACCGTCGTCCTCCCGAATGCGAGTCCAGTGTCTAACCGCTGCGCCACCTCGCTCGGTGCTCACGGACGTTGAGCCGTGCTGCGGCTCGCGTTGGTGCTGTTTGTAGGTTTCCGCCCTCTGTTGGACGCTAGACGGTATCGTTTCGTTGGCATGGTTGCTGTTGTTTGTCTTCTTCTCGTGTTGACTGGCGCCACTCGGTTTCGCAAGCGTTGCCTGTCCGCTAGTGGCAGCAAGCGGCGGTTATCGATATGTAGTGACTGTTGCCCTATCTTATGGGCGACGCCGTTGTTTTCCGTGTCGTGTGAGTGTGGCAGTTCGGTTGGGGAGCCAGGTCCGCGCAGTGCCAGAACACGCCGGGACCGCTAGCAGCACGCATGAACTGCCGGATGGAAGGCCTGCCGTCAAGTGGGTGCGCGACCTCGACGTAAGCCGGATCCAGAAAGCTTTAAGATGAGTGCACTTCAGTTCAAGTAGAGAAACCTCCACCACTGTGATATCTCTCTATTCTCCAGTGACTTGGGTTCGTCTTGCTGCTCGTAGTGTCGCCGAGGCGAAGAGCAGCGAGTGGAGTGCTTGGGGAAGGCGGATCTGATTACGTTTCCTCGACTTCTTATTACTATTTACTGCGTTCCACTTGTTACAAGTTCAACCAGCGGCAATTTTTCTTGGCTGGTGGCCGCTAACGCCCCAGTTACCTGCCCTGGGGGTTAGTGTATGTAACGGCAGTCTACGTTTCCTCACCTTGCCATTTCTGTGCGGTAACGCGTGTAGTTTTGACAGCTTTCTTGATTGTAGGCCGGTTGGTACTTCTTCTACTCTGGTGGTAGTGATTTCTCTCTCGTTCCGGGCGCTTTAAACACAGTAGCCGTTTCGGACTCTGGCGTATTGTTCCATCGTTGCGTTTCGTTTAACGGACGTCAGGTAGCTTCAGCAAGATTATCATTATCCATTCGCTAGACTGCCACTAGTCGGAGTTACCATGTTGTGAAGTGAATGCAACTCTTGGCCGCCTGTCTCATCGCTCGCCTAGGCAGGGTCGGAAGGTGACGGTTTGGTCGTGAGTTCGCCGAACCAACGAATGTGAACTCCGAAACTACCTGAAATGTCTCGGGTTCCCGCAGAAACGTCAACACATTCCATTTCTGTACAAGGGTAACTGTGAGAAACTCACCCATTAGTGTCCAGCAATTCCATTCACGCACTTCTCTGGCAGCTGTGTTGGGAAATCATAGGTGGAAACTTCAGTGGCAATGAAAGTTTGACTCAGATATGAAGAGGAGCCCAGATAGTCTAACGGTTAAATGGACTCCTCGTGGTAGAAAGGCAGTCCTAGAAGTACGTAAATTTTCATTAGAGACAACACGTTTATTACACTGCAGATTTTGCATTTCTGATTAACTTCCCCTACCACTACATGTCTCGCATCTTGATTCGTCCCCATAGATCCGTTCAGTTCATTTCGATGAGTCTAATTCAACTGATATTCTACGACTTCTCCAATACCACAGTATCGTAGAGGGAACAGGGCAGTAAAGAAGGTCCTCGGAGGGTTGTGACAGCCATCCGGAGCCTTCGCCGGATGAGGAACTTTTAATTTCTTGTCGGGGCGTAGGGCGCCTGCTGCGCGACCCTTTGTTTACGGACGGACGGCGACCCCAGGAAATTTCATTAATCAGCGCGGCGTCGGACGCGCCTGTTTCATTTGGCCGGCCGTGTGTTCCTCATCTCGCCTCACATGTTGTCCAGGAGCCGGAAACACGGCCGGCGGGCGGCAGATGCGGAAAAAAGTTTTAATTAAAGTCGTCGGCGCGGTCCCCGCTCTGAGGCTGCACTTAAATTAAGCAGCCATTGCTTACCCTAACAAGTGACGAGCGCCCGGCGTCTGCCTAAAGAGGCGTCCTGGAGGTCGACGGAGAACACACGCCTCACCCACACCTGTACCTACCTCCCTCTGTGCTGTGCCAGCTCCCGTGGAGAGCATATCGCATGGCACTTCTTTTACTGAAGCGTGCGTTTTTTCCGTTCCCTTCACGGACTCCGCGTGGAAAGAAGGGCTGCTCGAACGCCTCCCCGGCAGCTGTTATTTCCCTAATTTTGTCCTCTCAATAGCCACAGGATAAGTACGCAGGGTCCTGCAGAATATAGTTTTCTAGGTAGGTTCTCGCTAGATGTGCGGCGTCTTTGTTCGACGGTGTGTCAGCTGAAGATTTCTCAACATTTCTGTAACACTATTTCTTCACACTACCGTGCCCGTGACCGCTGCACGCGAGGTACATCAATATGTTACAGAATCGCATCGTCCCTACCCTGATTGATAAATACCAGTTGGAAGGCACGGCTTGCATGCAGAATGGCTCTTTACCGCACATTGTTACACATGTGAAACATCTATTGCGGGCGTCGTTTGGCGAGGATTGCGTGCTGAGCCGCCATTTCCGCCACGCTTGTGCTCCCAGGTCCCCAGACCTCAATCCGTGTGATTACTAACTAGTCTGCGGGGTTACCTGTAGTCGCTAGCCTACCGCCATCGTTCGACCTCATTGTGGATGCTAAAGGACAGCACCCAACGCAGTTGCTCACCATTCCTACAGATATCCTGTACAGTGCTCTTCACAATATTGTCTCTCGACTACACGTATTGTCGATGAATTACGGCCCACATGCCGAGCATTGTTATAAAGAATATCTTCTTTGCTAAAATCAATTGTTGTGCTAATTATTGCACTTGTATCATACGAGGAGCCATCTATTGGTCATTTTGTTCACCTTTTTTGTTTTGATAAAACCCCACGTCATTTTAAGCGCATGTATAAATTTTTCCCACTCTATCTACATTACTCCGTGAAGTATTGAATTTTTAAATGTTAACGAGTTTTTGGGTCTCCGTGTAGGTTACGAACATCTGTCTTTTATCTGTGTAGGCATTTTGCAGAGAACCAAATAGACAGGCTGTTATGCCTCCGTTGCAGCGTGGTATGACCGTTATACGTTTCCTTTTTACTCACCGCTCAGCCAACACTTGCAGTCAGCAGGTGAATCCGAGGACACTTACCTGTAAAAGAGAAAGAAAAACCTATTAGCATTTCTACAAGTCTGAATTCTCATATATTCTATGTGAATTCCAAAGAAATCTTGACAAATATTTGGCAACGTATTTTTCCACTGGTGTCAATCATTTTAAGTACAATGTAACCTAAACTTCCAGCGAGGAATTATGAGGTTGAGGATGAACACGAAAAAACTTACGTGCGGAAACAACTTACATCAGGTTCTTTATATTTTATTTTAATGATGTTTCTAGTTACATAGGCGCTCGTCATGTTCTCGGATTTCCTTTAGAACAACTTCACTTACCCCAGGAACTTGAAGTTTAGTACAGAGATCCTCGTCACAGCTGCATTCAGGTATCACCCACACCATCAGTTAAACAATCATCCACATCAGTTAAACAGTTTTGCGGCAGAATATCTAAGATGTCACACTTAGCCCACATTTCCATGTTGCAGCAATTATAACACTATACTGATCAGAGCACTGACCTCTTAGATTCTACGAACTATCCCTTATTTTGTTGTATACTGATAGTAAATTTAATAAGCTCTGAAAATTACACAACAGCATATGACACACAAATACGTTTAACAGTGGCTAACATAACGAGCTATTTTGAAGTTTTCAGAATGATATTTTCACTCTGCAGCGGAGTGTGCGCTGATGTGAAACTTTCTGGCAGGTTAAACTGCGTGCCGGACCGAGACTCGAACTCAGGACCTTTGCCTTTCGCGGGCAAGCGCTCTACCGACTGAGATACCCGAGCACGACTCACGCCCCGTCCTCAGTTTTACTTCCGCCAGTACCTCGTCTCCTACCTTCCAAATTTCACAGAAGCTCTCCTGCGATCCCTGCAAAACTAGCACTCCTGAATGAAAGAATATTGCGGAGACATGGCTTTGCCACTGCCTGGGGGATATTTCCACAATCAGATTTTCACTCTGCAGCGGAGTGTGCTCTGATATGAAACTTCCTGGTTGGTTAAAACTGTGGGCCGGACAGAGACTCGAAGTCGGGAGGAGTTGTGAGGACGGGACGAGAGTCGTGGTTGGGTAGCTCAGATGGTAGAACACTTGCCCGCGAAATGCAAAGGCCCCGAGTCCGACTCTCGGTCAGGCAAACAGTTTTAATCTGTCAGGAAGTTTCTTATTTTGAAATTTTATTTCCGTTCTTGAACTTGCGTGATTTGTAAAAGATTTTTTATATAATCTAACGAGAGCCATTACATTTTTGACACAGAGAACACATTTAGTGTAGCATAAAACCAAGATATCTCACTCAGAAAAGGAATAGAACTTCTACATTATTTACAAAGACGTTTGGAAGGTATTCACGAGAAAGTACGATGACGTCAAGTCCGTCAAGGACTATGAGAATATTTTACAAATTATTAGTACTGAATTTCTGTCCCACAAAATAGGCTAGGCCGCAAACCGACCTTTATTAAGATACTTCTTGACCGGCACCGAATTTCATGTCGAATCGCTTATACAGATTCGACGACTGTCTGCAGACAGTTGGTTTTGGTTAGTCGTCAAAATGTATATATTACAGGTATTGGACACAGTTAAGAGAACTCTTTATTTATACTTTAATACAGGGGTCTCCAAACTACGGCCCGCGGGCCGAAACCGGCAAACCGGCCCGCGTTAGCTGGCCGGACATCCCCGGTATCCGGCCCGCCAAATATTTGAGGTGGTGCCTATACTGCCGACAATTGAGTTTCGAGGCCTATCCCGACATTGTCAGAGCTCTATCTTTACAAAGCGGAAGGTCATGGTTAAACTTGGCTATCCACAATAAACAGAAAAAAAGCACGGTTAACAGACTAGTTTGGCGAAAACATTTTATGTATAAAAATTCTTTGCGTTTTATTCTACTCACAAGTCTGGTGCAAGTCTTTGAAATGGACGCCACTTCGGCGACTAGCCTTAGTAACCAATCATTATGGAAGATGCTTCTTAAGCGAGGTTTCACTTTCTTTTGATTACATTGTAAAATACGTACAGAATGTGCAGTGATATACTTTTTTGTCGGTGAAATTTGCCAGAATTTCGGTCAGGTACGTCCACCAACCAAAATTATGTATTAAATAAAAATCGTAGTTCGTTTCAGTGCTAGCTATTCCCAAAACCTTAGATTCTTGCGATTTCATCTTTCCTTTAGCCTTACATTACGGTGATCGTGGAGTGCTAGGGTGCTTTAATCCCACTAGGTAGATCTTGGCGCTTGTGACTTCGTGGAGGAGTCAATGTGGCGGCGCTTGTGACTTCGTGGAGGAGTCAATGTGGCCCGCGGACTAAAAAGTTTGGAGACCCCTGCTTTAATACATAATTTATTACACACTTCAGGCCACATTAACGATGGTAAACAAAGAAATAGAATAAACTGCCCTCTGTTGGCGTGAATGGCGTTATGGATGCGCTAACGTGTGGTATCGCAGCCTTCCACAATACGGATAACAAGACTGTCTGGATCTTTACGGGGGTTCCATGAACAAGGGCTTCCAATCGTCCCACAAACAAGATCCTATTGTGGTTTTAGGTCCGGAGAACGTGGAGGCAGTGGAACGGGTCGCCCTCTCCCTTTCCACATTTCCACCTGTTATTCAGGAGCCGACGGATGTTAACACTGGAGTGAGGCGCAGCTGCGGCGTTCGTCACGCTTCATCGAAATGACCAGGGCACGTCTTTTAGCAGATCACGTACAGTATTCTTTAGTATGGCGTTGTTGGTTGATCTGTGTAATCGCGAACAACGAAGAAAATAACTTGCAACACCGGAATGAATCGCTTCAAGATCCATGTCCATAAAACGTATTTTCTTCTTGCGTGACGAATGTGTCCATTAAGTACGGTCGTACCTTTTTGTTACGTTATGTACGGTGAGAATACCGTACATAAACAAGGTTGCAAAGTGAATCAGATCCTGGGCTCGAGAGGGTGGCAGTTTAGACACCCATCGAGGTATACAGATGTTAGTTGTTCGTGCTGTCCCTAAACCGCCTTAAATCAAATGCCAAGATGCTTAACACGATCGATTGCCTTCCACATCCATACGACTTCGTCCTTAATCTGCCTCACTTCATCTTTTACACTCTGCCTGACACCAACCTCTTATGACAACAGATAACTTTTCTTCTCCTTGTTCAGCGTTTTCCTATAACAGCTAGCCGCTTTCGACATCCACAGGCATCTTTCGTTCCATTCATCTGTTCCTAGGTGTCTTTTTGCCACTGCTTTCTGTATGCATTTTTCTCACTTTTGCACTGGCCTTCCTTTCGTTTTTCTTCTCGGCGTCTCCCTGTTTAAAATCTTCGTTGGTCACTTGTGGTTAGGCATTTTCTATACGTGGTGCACGAACCACTGAAGCGTTCTTTCCCCCAAAGCTTATGTTGTGGGGTACGTTACCTCCATTCATATGTCATTTCGCATCCTTTCTTCACATCTTATCATATACTCCATTTGCACTGTTCTAATTCTCTCCCTAACTGCTTAGTGTATGGCCGAATGTTGTTATTCCATTTTAGCCCATAAGAAAATTTAGTAGCTCTCTTCCGTACTGCTATTCTGAAACTAACATCCTTGACACATGTACCAGAGTTATCTATTATTCTTTACAAATATTTGTAGCTTCTGTAGCATCTGCAGCATTTCATTTTTCATTTTTCACCAAATCATGTATACAAATACAGTTTGTCTTCTCCAGATTTATTCCCAAACTCTATTTGCTGTACCCTCTTCGTGGCATTCCAAAACCTTGTTTTTGAGTTTTGTCAACGAAAATACTTCGGATAGCCTTGTTTCGCATTTTAATCGTTACTTTTGTGTTGTTGTATAACTTTTTAGTTAGGTTAATCCATTTTTCTCTTACGTTTACCTAGTCATTGCTTCCCATAATTTTATTCTAGTGAAATTGTCATACGCTTTGTGCAGAGCGAGAAAGGCCATGTATACGCTTTTATTTTTATTTCTGCATTTTTCAATTTGTGTGAGGCAGTGAGTGTTAAAAGACATACCGTCCTTGCCTAAAACCACGTTACTCTTCACTTAACACCGGAACACCCTTTTCATTTCCTTACTGAAAATACTGGAGAAAAGCATAGCTATTGCTGGGATAACATTTTTTCCGCTATAATTTGTGCATACCCCTTTGTCACCACTTTTTATATCGAGGAAATACATGACAAATTCCATTCGCTACGTGGATCTGCTCCAGTCTCTTTTTTCCTAAAAAATTTGCTTAAGAGTTCATTTATTGTACTGAAGCCCTGAGTCGCACTGAATAACACTGATGTAGAACACTTTTCAATACTGAACCCGTATATACAGAGTGGTTCAAACTACGTGTTACAAAGTGTTTGTCTGAGGTGGTTCAATCGTATGCCGTAAATGAACCTCCTTGTGATATTGTTGTATTGTAGCTCTGAAAACTCTGTAGCGCTCTTCCTGATGTATCAAATCACGTTTCAGAATGGCAGCGCTGACACTGAAACAGCGGTGCTGAAAAACCACACGTTCAAGCTTCTGCTCCACAGCAGTCTGTGAACAATCCATTACTGGGCTCATTTTTACTGAAGAACCTGTCACGCAAGACAAACACAGACAAGTGCTGGAACATGAGTTTATGACGGCTGCACGACGCCGCCGAATGCTCTGCAACTACTGGTTCGTGCAGGAAGGAGCATGTCCACACCGTACTGCAGACGTTGTCCACTTTCTTCAGGCGGCATGCAGACATCGGTTCGTGTCATGGACCTGGTGCTGAATGGCACCCCAAGTGATTATTTGTTATGGGGTTATCTAAGGGACAGGCTCATCAAAGATGCTTTGCAACACTCCAGGATCTTCGTACTGCAATTTCCGGAGAGAATCGTGCAGCCCAAAATGATTTTCTACAGACAGTCACCACGGAACTCAGTTCAAGGCTCTACAGACTCGCTGCTGCAGAAGAAAACCACTTTAAAAAGCTTCTGTACTAATCTCAGATTGTCTGCTATAACATAAACATGATAGCAGGTATTTATCACCCCTTATTACGTTGCAGTACACAAAAACCGTGTAACACTTATTTTGCGCCACCATGTACTTCTCATCTCCCAATGTATTCCATTTACATCATCTGCTCTTTCGACAGAGCAGTGTAGTGTATTTACTGACCAAATAAAACTGATATAAACCCCCACATACTTATAAAGAATTTCATTCGTTTGCTGTTGCGTTGGGTCCTGGCAAGAGGCATACGAAAATACTCGCAACAGCGTGTAGTTTTCCTTTAATACTGGGCGCTAACTTTATCGCGGTGCAGGCTGGCTGTTTTAATTAAAGGGCTGAGCGGCGCCCCGCGCCGGGAGCCAAACCCGCAGCCCACAGGGAACCGCAGCCGTTGCCGATAATTTGCTAACGGCCGCGCTAAGCCGCGAGCGCATTAACATTTACGGGGCGCTGCGTGTTTTCGCTGGCCGCCCCCAATATTGCTCCAGAGTGAACCACCCAACCGCAGCGCCGCACTTCATTAGAGGCGCGAGCGCGCTCCACCGGCTTTCCTCAGGCCACACGAGTCTTTTGTGAGCATTTTGTTGGGGCACGAAGACCGTACCGCGTACAGTGGCGCAGCCGTGTTCTTAATGCGCTCCTCACAATAAATTCATTCGACAATTATTAACAACCACTGGACCCATATTCTAGAGATTACTAGTTCATCATATTATATTTTCAGGAACATCAGACCTCGGGACAAGCGATCAAAAATCGAGCGATTCACTTTGGAGGTGATAGATCACTAATGGTATCCGGAGTCATACAGAAGACAGAACTTCCCGTGACTGTTAAAAATAGGCACGGAAAGTGATTGCAGCTTATACGAAGAGTCGTTCGATAAGTACTGCAACGCGGTTGTTTCTTTCTCGACCAGTTTCGGTTTACAAAACTGCAGAGTTTGTTGTGGGAGATCATGTAACATACAGCTTCAGCCCCTATAGTCTCATGAACATCCGACAGGTTGCGGCGCAATACGCAGTCTTCAAAACGGTGTCTGTGACGGAGGCGCGTTCCTAGGAGACAGCTGCCATTGAGTTTCTATTGGCGGAAGACCAGAGCATTGCAGATATTAATAGGTGATTGCAGAACGTCTACGGAGTCATGACAGTGAACAAAAGCACGGTGAATCGTTGGGCGAGGCGTCTGTCATCACTGCAACGAGGTCGCGCCTATCCGTGAAAGCCACGCGCGCCGGCGGGCTCACAGAGCTGTGACCCATGCAATGCTGGAACTTCAGCGTGTTCGTGGCGACGAAAATGCAAACTAACTTCTTCTTGTCCACGGCAACGCAAGACCTCAGACAAGTCTGTTCACTCGAGAGGAGCTCACAAAACTTCATTGGACAGTTCTTCGTCATCTACCCTACAGTGCGGATCTCGCAACTTCCGACCTCTTATCTGTTCGGTCCAATGGAGGACGCACTCTGCAGGAAGCAGTACGTGGGGAGTTTGCTGATGCAGCGAGGCGTTGCCTCCAACGTCGACCAATAGAGTCGTACCATGTGGGTACAGAGGCCCTCCTAGTAAGGCGTCGTAACGAAAAACAGGATTTTGTAGCCGAAAGAGTGGGGGATAATATGGTGTATTGGAATCCTGAATAAAGCCAACTGTCTTTCAGGAAAAAAATGTGCTGCGTTACTTACTGGATGCCACTCGTACTTTTTCGAGTCCGAGTGAATTTTCAGCCATTATCTTTGATCCCTCTTACCTCTTCTAAAGTTTTCGGTTCAGTATTGGGCGACGTCAGTAGCTGAATTGTTCCCAGACACAAATCTTCGAGAGAGCACTGGTAAAGATTAGTAGGACAATATAATGGGGGTGCCGCAACCGCACAATATGTTACTATGATCTTTTAACCTCTAGGTTTGTCTTTACTGGTGCTACACCTGTTCGTAGTCTGTTGAATGTCCTTCAAGTTTCCCACTCCATTTGGGCAACTATTGGCTTAATTTGTTGTAATGTGTACAAGTTCGACAAGTACACGAGACTTTTCCTGAATTTTAATCTACTGAAAACTTGCTCCATGCACTCTACGTTACATATTTTTCATCAAGGGTCTGTTTGAAGTGTTCCATGTCTTCTGTTTCTGATAGCCAAATACACAGACCACGGAAACCAGCTGCTCTATAGGTATAGCCTTCATAAATCCATTTGTTAAACGGAATGTTCCATTCAGGATGACATTTACTTTTTCTGTGTGGGCAAATCTGTTCCGGACTGGGCAAGCGTACTCTGCAGTGGAAAAGCAAAGAGCGCTATAAATCAGAAGCATTCGCTCCCCACTTGACTTCACTATCAACTTTTTGGTCATTTTTTCTGTTTTCCGCCGTTGCTTAGTTTCTTCAAAATTCGTGGAGGTATGTTCCGTCTATACAATTAATTGAAGGCAGTTTTTCTGTTGCTATTCGGCAATATGGTATATGGCAGTAAATACCTGTCCTGATTTAGACACTATGTGATTAAAAGTATCCGGAAACCTGGCTGAAAACGACTTACAAGTTCATGGCGCCCTCAATCGGTAATGCCGGAGTTCATAATGGTGTTCGCCCACCCTTAGCCTTGATGACAGCTTCCATTCTCGCAGACATACGTTCAATCAGGTGCTGGAAGGTTTCTTGGAGAATGGCAGCCCTTTCGTCACGGGGTGCTGCACTGAGAAGAGCTGTCGATGTCGGTCGGTGAGGCCTGGCACGAAGTCAGCGTTCCAGAACATCCCAAAGATGTGTTACAGGATTCAAGTCAGGACTGTGCAGGCCAGTCCACTATGAAGATAGTTAAAGGCTACCCGGCCATTGACCTTCGTCTGTGCGAATGCGCACAGGTTGCCCTAAGTCTTGCGGGAATCGTCGCCTTAGTGTGCGCGAGTAATGAGTGGATGGGCAAATATCTATTAGGAACATTACGTTTGTAGATTGTGGACAGTTGGGAATATGGGTCTCATGGGAAGCGTGTAAGGGATGAGTCCCTACAGTCGCGCTATTCATCTGTGTCCTCGGTAGCTCAGATGGATAGAGCGTCTGCCATGTAAGCAGGAGATCCCGGGTTCGAGTCCCGGTCGGGGCACACATTTTCAGCTGTCCCCATCGAGGTATATCAACAACACCTGTCGGCAGCTGAGGGTTTCAATTAATTTCATTTACTTTTCCAAACATTTCCAAACGGACCTCTCCCCGCCCCTCCTCCTTCCCTTTCCCACCCCGGGCTTCGTCTCCCTCCACAAGAACAACGGCTACAAGTTCACGCAAAATAACGTGGCACCCTTGCAGAAACGCTTTCTCGTCCTGGGCGCTGGGTGGCTCCATTCTGTTGTTCCGAAGGGGCGGCCGCGTCTGTCGGCTGTCACTTACCGACATGCCCACTTCGAGCGTTCTCGTTTCTATCTCTTTATTACGCAGCATAGCACCCTAGTGTTTGGCCACGACAGGTGCAAAGGATGTTCTAAACCAGGCACATGTGATTATAAGCTACGCTATTAATTTTTTGTCTGAGGAAGTAATAAAAATTTCATTAAAAATTGTATCGAGCGGGTTGCAGAAACTATTAGCAGGATGTTATAAAAGACTAAAAAGGAGGGAGTAAAATTTGTTACAAGTACTTCTCAAGACTTCACTACATCGGAAAGATGTGGACTAAGAAGAAGAAAGTTTTCTTCTTCTTCACTTCATACTGTAAGCAAATTGCCTGTTATAGTACTCCATCTCTTGTATGGGCTTCCCACGTTTCCTCTTCCAGTGCATTTACAATTTAGAGCTGTTACCAGGAGTCGTTCTCCACCCATTCCGTCTACACGTTCCTTACATTTTCTCTATTTTCCTTCATTCTTTTCGTGTAGATTATACAGCCCAAAACGTTCCTTGCATCCTCATTCTTCTTAAGACCTTCTTGTGTACATCCTTCCACTTTTCGCAGAAACCTCACTTTTTAAGCCTGTGTTCTTCTCTCTTGTCGTCTTCTTTTCACCCACGTTTCACTTACACAACTAAGGATTGGTACGGTTTTCACCACGGTGAATACATACAGCTTTCAGCAACAGTGTCTTTCATCTTATGATCTCCAGAAGGCTGTTACCGCTCATGTGATTAACTGGTACTTACTTATAACAAACCGTACCAAGAGTGATGTGTCTGTGATAAACTTCAATATGCCATTTTCATGAAAACTAAATACGTCGAAATGGAATATGGAGTCTCCAGCGTTCTTCATTTATCGAGTGCGTGAAGATATTGCTAAATATAAGGTATAATTTTTTACTTTCGTCTTTCTTTTTTCTGCTTAATTTGCTCTGTACGTATATCTTTGATGGTCTAGAATATTTTTTTGTTTTGTTCTGTAATATGAAACGTAACTTTGTTCTGCTTTATTAATATTGCTACAAGAATTTCTATTTAAGTACGCAAAATCGTCAGTGAATGTTTAATCTCCTTTTAATACTCATGTGCAATGCAGTGTGTAAAACCAAATGTAATACGCAGCACTGACCTATAAATTGTGATGCGAGTGCGAAAGCGATAGCTGTAGTTGGACTGTAAAGCCAGTCGCAAGGTATGCAGAGTCGTGGCGTACGCGCGGTTGTGTTGTGTAATTGTGTTGGACGGAATCACATGAAAATTCATGGACGCGTTCTTATTTTTCGGTCACAGCGTAAACTAAACGTAAACGAGGATGTTATGGAACAAAATCTTAGACTGTGGGTTTCGTGGAGTACTACAAGCAACACGAATGGACTGTGATTATCATAATCAGTACCGAATTGTGTTGCGTGCAACTGAGGTGCACAAACCGACGTACTTTCAATTCATTACCTGGAGTGCAGCTTAATGAGTTGCCGCGCGCTCCACAACATTGACTGTCGGCGTGGAGGCCTGCAAACTGACTGTGGCGTGTGCCACTCTTTTCGCCAGAACTGTAAATTCTTGAGCGTGATTGCTGAAAAGTGTACGGATTGTAATGTCGTGATCAGCCGATGGGATTGAATACTGTACTGTTTTAAAACTGTGCTCGGAACGTTATAATCAGGAGCAGGTGTATATGGAACTTCGTAATCACGCACATGTGAAACTGGATTTACACAACAACGACTAAGTCCGACCGGCCTGTTACCACAGAAACGCAAAGGAGGATAATGTTATTTCATGTTGGGGCCTATGCCAATCAAAAGTATACATCTATAGCAATTTCATAACTAATGGAGTCATACGAATTACGCCGCCAATACCAAAGAGCTGCTGCTGACGTCACGAAGCAAAAAGATAAGCTGCAACGCCAGTCGCTCTCTCCCTGAAAAGACTCAGATATTCGCACGTAGTTTTAAATGTAATTTCTTTTTCTTTTGTGAAAAACTTTTGTTCATAGATGGTTTATTTGGAAACACATGTAATTTCTGTGAAGCGTATTATAGTCTGCGCTGACAATGTTGACCTGCCACAAAAAGTAGTTAGTACTGTTTCCTACCTCCTTCTCCCTTTTTTCATTGTAGCTGTGTTCTTGTACGCTTATCTGCGTACTATTTTTGAGGGTGGGCTTTCATTTATGTGGACAGTACTTTTCTCGGGCGCATTTACGTGCTTGTTGTGGTACGTGTTATCCCACATAAAGTGCGGGGTCCGCCTCTAAATTCTGAGCACCGACCTAACACGCGTCGGCGACTCGCTCGCCATTGGTGCAAGGCACGCTCTTGGTTTCTTCTTGAGGGCACACCCAGTCTCTTCAAACTTATTAAACCATCATTTTATCGCGTGTTTCGACGGAACGGCATCATGAAGTCCTAAATTATAAAAACGTCGAAACTCCCTCTGCGCTGCTACCAAACTATCATATCTTTTATAAAAAATATTTTGTGGCTGACGCACGCTATTGTCCGCACAACTGATCCATGATTACTGAAATGGCGGGCTGGTTACTCGCTTAACTGTCACGAACCCGCAGTGTTGCCACCTGCCCATGGTTGCCACTACTCATTTCAAACATTCCCGTTATTCTGTGTCACCTTGTACCAAAAAAAAAAAAAAAAAAAAAAAAAAAAAAAAAAAAAAAAAAAAAAAAATTAGATTTGTTTCCTTAATTATTTACGGGAGTTTTCGTGTAACATGTTGTTTTGGAGTTGGTTGGCAGGCTCGGACGTGGCTACTTCTCGTTAAGTTTGTGAAGCAATACAGATTTCTTGTGAGTTTAAATAATCGAAGTTCACGGTCAAAATTACGCAAAGTAGATCTCTACGAACCATTTTCTTCACAACTGCTACCAAGTTTCGTGTTCGTACCGGGTTCTTCGAAAGACACGTCATTTTGACGTCACTTCCCATTAAGAATCGGCTAAAAGTAGCTTCTCTCCAGCCTCCATCACACGAGGAAGGATTTGCAGACTCCCCCTGGCAGTGACTGGCAGCCAGCGTTGCCAACTCTAAAAAACCAGAGTCGCTAGATTCAATATCAAAAGTCGCTAAAACTAATTTTACTAGGGGTGTACTGAAAATTTCGTGCTGTGAATGGTGCAATAAGCCAGTGTGTGTGTGTGTGTGTGGGGGGGGGGGGGGGGGGGGGGGGGGGGGGAAGGGGGGGGGGAGGGGGGGTAATAAAATATTAATAAAAATTGTCTCATACGTAATTGCTATATTGCCTTAATTAAATGACGCATCGCTTGCAACAACATACGTATAAAATACGCTAACGTTTAATTAAACATGTTATTATAATTGACGCAATACATAAATTGTTGTTTCATCTACATCTACATCTACATCCATACTCCTCAAGCCACCTGACGGTGTGTGGCGGGGGGTACCTTGAGTACCTCTATCGGTTCTCCCTTCTATTCCAGTCTCGTATTGTTCGTGGAAAGAAGGATTGTCGGTATGCCTCTGTGTGGGCTCTAATCTCTCTGATTTTATCCTCATGGTCTCTTCGCGAGATATACGTAGGAGGGAGCAATATACTGCTTGACTCTTCGGTGAAGGTATGGTCTCGAAACTTTGACAAAAGCCCGTACCGAGCTACTGAGCGTCTCTCCTGCAGAGTCTTCCACTGGAGTTTATCTATCATCTCCGTAACGCTTTCGCGATTACTAAATGATCCTGTAACGAAGCGCGCTGCTCTTCGTTGGATCTTCTCTATATCTTCTATCAACCCTATCTGGTACGGATCCCACACTGCTGAGCAGTATTCAAGCAGTGGGCGAACAAGCGTACTGTAACCTACTTCCTTTGTTTTCGGATTGCATTTCCTTAGGATTCTTCCAATGAATCTCAGTCTGGCATCTGCTTTACCGACGATCAACATTATATGATCATTCCATTTTAAATCACACCTAATGCGTACTCCCAGATAATTTATGGTATTAACTGCTTCCAGTTACTGACCTGCTATTTTGTAGCTAAATGATAAAGGATCTATCTTTCTGTGTATTCGCAGCACATTACACTTGTCTACATTGAGATTCAATTGCCATTCCCTGCACCATGCGTCAATTCGCTGCAGATCTTCCTGCATCTCAGTACAATTTTCCATTGTTACAACCTCTCGATATACCACAGCATCATCCGCAAAAAGCCTCAGTGAACATCCGATGTTATCCATAAAGTCATTTATGTATATTGTGAATAGCAACGGTCCTACGACACTCCCCTGCGGCACACCTGAAATCACTCTTACTTCGGAAGACTTCTCTCCATTGAGAATGACATGCTGCGTCCTGTTATCTAGGAACTCCTCAATCCAATCACACAATTGGTCTGATAGTCCATATGCTCTTACTTTGTTCATTAAACGACTGTGGGGAACTGTATCGAACGCCTTGCGGAAGTCAAGAAACACGGCATCTACCTGTGAACCCCTGTCTATGGCCCTCTGAGTCTCGTGGACGAATAGCGCGAGCTGGGTTTCACATGACCGTCTTTTTCGAAACCCATGCTGATTCCTACAGAGTAGAATTCTAGTCTCCAGAAAAGTCATTATACTCGAACACAATACGTGTTCCAAAATTCTACAACTGATCGACGTTAGAGATATAGGTCTATAGTTCTGCACATCTGCTCGACGTCCCTTCTTGAAAACGGGGATGACCTGTGCCCTTTTCCAATCCTTTGGAACGCTATGCTCTTCTAGAGACCTACGGTACACCGCTGCAAGAAGGGGGGAAGTTCCTTCGCGTACTCTGTGTAAAATTGAACTGGTATCCCATCAGGTCCAGAGGCCTTTCCTCTTTTGATCGATTTTAATTGTTTCTCTATCCCTCTGTCTGTAGTCAAATATACTAGAAATATACAACTATATTTGTAACAAAAGAAAGCAAGAACTCAAATTAGGTTACAAAATATATACATACCGGTATGTGAGCCGTCACCCAGAAGATCGAATAACTCTTCTGTTTCATGCTCTGACAGAACTATAGTTGATGTAGAGGGCTGAACGTCGCTCAAAAGATGATGTTGCAGTACGACTGGTTTTGTCGCAAAAGAGTAACTTTTGTTCGTTCCAATAAGCTCCAATATGTCTGACGGTGTGTCAAAAGATGCACAATCTTGATTTTGTTTCTTCAGCTGGTCTCTCAACATGATCAAAGCATTAATTGTCTTTAACGATAATCTGTTACGTTGTTTAGTTTTTATAATGTTCATAGAACTGAATATTCTTTCCACTTCTGCATTTGAGTGCGGTAGGCATAGAACAGTGATTGCTAGCTGTGAAACCAAAGAAAAAGGATTCTCCCCTGCGGCATTTGTATACTGCAAAACCTCACTCCAAAATCGAACAGTGTCCGTAGTGTTATTCTACCTAATGAAGTTGATATTATGCCATTCTTGCAGCATACCGTCTACGAAATCGCCACTAAAACCCAATTCTTTGATTACATCCTCTACAGCATTATTTTAATTTACTTTTAGTGTTTCTTCAACATTCATCATTGACATTTCTCTCAGGATCGTAACGTTACTTGGCAGTCTTTGTTGAATTTCTTTAATGAGTTTCAGACTAAACTGAATGCATCTCTTCTTCAAATAAACTTTATTTTCTTCAGACAAACTTGACTCAGACAATTTCTGTTCAAACATAAAGCCAAGGTTCGGATTTGCGTACATACATTCACTTGGAACTGTTGTTGTCAACAACTCAACAGTTGGAAAAACTATGTTTTGTCCGAGTGACTGCATGAGAAATACAAGTGTATCTAGTAATTTAGTGGGGTCATTGTCTTCTCCTTCAAAAACTTTTATTGCTATTTGTACGTCTTTTAAAGCATGTTTAAGGTAAAACGTAAAGATGATTTGATTCGTCAGAATACATCTTGTACAAAAGATCGGCAGTGTAACAATTGTCTTGAACCATGGCAAGCGAAAAATGTAGCTTTAGTTCTTCCCACTGCTCCAGAATTCTTCGTATTGCTGGTTCAATTGAAAGCCAACGTGTTGCACAGACCTTCAAAATTTTTTGTTGCTGTTTTCCACAATTTATTGTCTCATAAACCTTTTTATATTCCTCTTGTCTTTTGGGTGAAATGGAAAACCAATTGTAGGTTTCCCGTACAAGAAACTCTATGTTTCTAGGTATGACATTCACTGAGGCGTGCGAAACTGCAAGCTGAAGAGAGTGACAAATGCAACGGATCAATACCAAATGCTTCAAACCATATTCTCTCTTGAGTTGGTAGAAAAGCCCATTGTTTATTACAACCATTGCAGAAGCATTATCTGTGCCAATTCCTACCATATTAGCGATTGGAAGTTTCAGACCTTTCAAGGAATTCACAAGAACAGCAGCCAGATTTCTTGCATCTGCAGTTTCTACTACAGCGAGTTTGAGAAATGCTGATCTAATGGTTTGGTTGTTTACACTATAGTACCGTATAACGATACCTAGCATTTTAGATATTGATACATCTGTGGATTCATCTATTAGTACACTGTATTTTTGGTTACCTATATCTTGAACCAATGATTGTGTAAAATATGGAGCCAAAACTTCAGTTATAATGTTGGTGCACTTTGTACGATGTAACTGCATGTTTTTCGCGTCCTCATCACCGGAAAACACCTTCTTGCACAGTATTCCTAAATGATCTACAGCTAAAATAGAACAATGTTCAGCAATAAATAAAGAAAGGGCGCCTTCCGCTCTGCTTGCTATTCTAACTGTAGTTTTCGGAACAATTTTCACAGGTAAGGTGGTTTGTGTTTCTTTTAAATCAATTTTTTGTTTATGCTTCATAGTTTTCGAATGCTTTTTAATATCACACAATTTATTATAAAACTCTGTTGCACATACTTGACATCTTGCCTTGGGTAAGTCTCCAACGACTGGTTTCAGCCACCCATTGAATTCAGGTTCTGCTTCCCACGCATCCCGATATTTTTGAGCGTACTGCTTCTTCTTCTGCGGTAAATCCATTATGTAAGCCACCACAACATAAGTTTCACCAATTTATAATCACTGAAAATACATTAAAACTTAGGCGAACTAGAGGTCATGAAACAATCTACTCACTTGGTAACTCGATATCAGTCCTATTGTTCATTGTTTAAAACGTAATAATGTCTGAGATACCCCCACCGAATTGTTCTTGCGTTAACCACTGTGCATGTGGTAATAATTTGACTGCGAGTTAACAATTCGAAAAATTAGAGGTTGCTGGACAGAAATGTATTTTATTATACTTAATATTACGTATGTTTTTTGTCAATTCGAAAAATAAAGGGAGTTCAGAAGTTGAAGTATTATAGATCGATACGCTATCGACGATAACAGGCTAGTGGGTAATGAATAATGAATTGTTCTATAGTCAAGGTTTTCTTACTCTGTAGGCAATTCCCACATTCAGGTTTACTAAATGCTGAACAATGCTACATGATCTGCTAAGAACTTAATTTAACTTGGTAAATCTAGAACAAAGTCAGTGTAGTACCCATTCTATAGTTAAAATCTTAGTTTTGCTAATGAAAATACTGGCCCAAAATAGTTTTGATTTGTACTTCAAAAGTCGTCAGTACTCCAAAAGTCGCCAGATAAGTCGCTATATAATTTTTGTCGCTAAAAAAATTTTTTTTTGTCGCTAAGACGAATGCAAAAGTCGCCATTTCTAGCGGCAAAGTCGCTAAATTGGCAACACTGCTGGCAGCCCGCTAGAGTAAACCCCCGTGTGACGTCACGCACGATGTCGAGCGCTCCTGCAACAATGTGTGCGGTCTGCTGTGTTGCGTCGGGCCGTAATCCAGCTACAAAAGGCGGCCAGGTGCTGCGGCTGAGCGGGAGGCCGGCATTCTCTCGATGCCGCCGCGCCAGCACACGTGATCCGATTACGAGCCGTGGATCTTAACGACAGTGCTGGAGAAACACGCCCATCACTCCGCGTATTTCGACAAAAACACATCGCGTATCGCGCAAACGAACCTACGCCATATTTGGGGCATGCGAGTCAAGTTAAGACGTCGATTCAGTTTCAACAACACTAATTCCTTCTCGCCTTTCTGGGACACAGGAAGCTGTTACGTATAGTAGGTGTACGTGTCCCTATCCACTTGTCCGTTAGGGTTAATACCGGATTTTACACGCCACAGTTATATAAACTGCAAGCATAATGGAAAGAAGAACGATTTTGTTTTCAGATATCGTTATCGTTAAGTAAACAGTATAGCACGAACATGGCTGGAAATGTTCAATGATCTCTGAACAAACTGTAGTTACTTAACATGTACACTGAAGCGCCAAAGAAACTGGTACAGGCATAAGTATTCAAATACAGATATATGTAAACAGGTAGAATACGGCACTGCGGTCGCAACGCCTATGTAACACTATTGTCGGGTGCAGTTTTTAGACCTGTATTTCTGCTACAATGGCAGGTTATCAAAAGTTAAGTGAGTTTGAACGTGGTGTTATAGTCGGCGCCACGACCGATGGCACACAGCACCTCAGACATAGCGATGAAGTGAACATTTCCCGTACAAACGTTTCACTAGTGTACTTGAACATCAGGAATCCGGTAAAACAGGAAATCTCCGACATCGCTGCGGCAGGGAAAAGATTCTGCAAGAACGGGACCAATCGTTCAACGTGACTGAAGTGCAACCTTTCTGCAAATTGCTGCTGATTTCAGTGCTGGGCCATTAACAAGTGTCACCTTGCGAATCATTCTGCAAAACATCATCGATATGTGCTTTCGGAGCCGAAGGCCTCTTCTTGTACCCCTGATGACTGCACGACACAAAGCTTTAAGCCTCGTCTGGGCCCGTCAACATCGACATCGGACTGTTGATGACTGGAAACATGTTGCCTGGTCGGACGAGTGTCGTCTGAAATTGTATCGAGCGGATGGACATGTACGGGTATAGACACAACCTCATGAATCCATGGGCGCTGCATGTCAGCAGGGGAGTGTTCATGTTGGTAGAGACCCTCCAATGGTGTGGTGTGGGACTCGTGCAGCTGGAGTGATATGGGACTCCTGATACGTCTAGATACGACTCTGACAGCTGACACGTATGTAAGCATAATGTCTATCACCTGTATCCACTCATGTCCATTGTGCATTTCGACGGACTTGGGCAATTCCAGCAGGACAATGCAATACCCCAAACCTCCTGAATTGCTACAGAGTGGCTCCAGGAACAGTCTTCTAAGTTTAGTCACTTTCGCTGGCCACCAAACTCCCCAGACACGAACATTATTGAGCATATTTGGGATGCCTTGCAACATGCTGTTCGGAAGAGATCTACACTCCCTCTTACTCTAACGAATTTATGGACGGCCCTGCAGGATTCATGGTGTCAGTTCCTTCCAAAGCTACTTCAGATATTAGTCGAGTCCATGCACGTCGTTTTGCGGTACTTCTGCGTGCGCGCGGGGGCCCTACACGATATTAGGCAGGTGTACCAGCTTCTTTGGCTCTTCATTGTATAATTCACTTTCGTTGTAACCGCAGAATCATTACTCTTTTTTAGTTCCAGATTTCATTTAAAAGAGCACCCGCACAAACCAGAAACACCGTTTTAGAACATCACCAGTCGTGCTAAATAGAAAAAAAATCTTCATACACTCCTGGAAATGGAAAAAAGAACACATTGACACCGGTGTGTCAGACCCACCATACTTGCTCCGGACACTGCGAGAGGGCTGTACAAACAATGATCACACGCACGGCACAGCGGACACACCAGGAACCGCGGTGTTGGCCGTCGAATGGCGCTAGCTGCGCAGCATTTGTGCACCGTCGCCGTCAGTGTCAGCCAGTTTGCCGTGGCATACGGAGCTCCATCGCAGTCTTTAACACTGGTAGCATGCCGCGACAGCGTGGACGTGAACCGTATGTGCAGTTGACGGACTTTGAGTGAGGGCGTATAGTGGGCATGCGGGAGGCCGGGTGGACGTACCGCCGAATTGCTCAACACGTGGGGCGTGAGGTCTCCACAGTACATCGATGTTGTCGCCAGTGGTCGGCGGAAGGTGCACGTGCCCGTCGACCTGGGACCGGACCGCAGCGACGCACGGATGCACGCCAAGACCGTAGGATCCTACGCAGTGCCGTAGGGGACCGCACCGCCACTTCCCAGCAAATTAGGGACACTGTTGCTCCTGGGGTATCGGCGAGGACCATTCGCAACCGTCTCCATGAAGCTGGGATACGGTCCCGCACACCGTTAGGCCGTCTTCCGCTCACGCCCCAACATCGTGCAGCCCGCCTCCAGTGGTGTCGCGACAGGCGTGAATGGAGGGACGAATGGAGACGCGTCGTCTTCAGCGATGAGAGTCGCTTCTTCCTTGGTGCCAATGATGGTCGTATGCGTGTTTGGCGCCGTGCAGGTGAGCGCCACAATCAGGACTGCATACGACCGAGGCACACAGGGCCAACACCCGGCATCATGGTGTGGGGAGCGATCTCCTACACTGGCCGTACACCACTGGTGATCGTCGAGGGGACACTGAATAGTGGACGGTACATCCAAACCGTCATCGAACCCATCGTTCTACCATTCCTAGACCGGCAAGGGAACTTGCTGTTCCAACAGGACAGTGCACGTCCGCATGTATCCCGTGCCACCCAACGTGCTCTAGAAGGTGTAAGTCAACTACCCTGGCCAGCAAGATCTCCGGATCTGTCCCCCATTGAGCATGTTTGGGATTGGATGAAGCGTCGTCTCACGCGGTCTGCACGTCCAGCACAAACGCTGGTCCAACTGAGGCGCCAGGTGGAAATGGCATGGCAAGCCGTTCCACAGGACTACATCCAGCATCTCTACGATCGTCTCCATGGGAGAATAGCAGCCTGCATTGCTGCGAAAGGTGGATATACACTGTACTAGTGCCGACATTGTGCATGCTCTGTTGCCTGTGTCTATGTGCCTGTGGTTCTGTCAGTGTGATCATGTGATGTATCTGACCCCAGGAATGTGTCAATAAAGTTTCCCCTTCCTGGGACAATGAATTCACGGTGTTCTTATTTCAATTTCCAGGAGTGTATTTAAGATTGTGTTGCTGGGAACCAAAGCTCTATCGTCAACGAGACAGCAAATGCAAACTAAATGTACATACGAGTATAGTAACAATTAGTGAGACTCTAGATAATTTAGAAAGAACACATTCTACTAAGTCAGTCGAAGCGGAGTAACTTTGTAGTGCAACAAGCACCAAAAACAGCCTTACAGGAAGGTGGTTGGCAGTGTTCCCAACAGTATATAACTTTTTCCAACCACATTGAGAGTAAAAAAGACTAAAAAAAGCCTTAGAAGAACTAGATTCTAAATTTTTATCAGAAGCATAAAAATGACAATGAAACACCACTCAATCGAGATACAGGCTACATAAATAACATATTTTTACTAAACGTACTTAAACTGTATAAGAATGTCGTCTTCATCACTATCGCCACCGTCTTCATGGTCTCGGTTTATATGCTTTATTTGTCCCAATTGTTCTGAGAACTGACTCAGAAAATCTGTAATTATGGCAGCACAGATTCTTTCTGCGATGATCTGCACGAATCCCTAATATGGCGTTTACCATATCTCTACGCATTCCATTCCTTATCTTCGTTTTGACGAGATTCGACTGGCTGAATATTCTTTCTACCTCGCCGTTCGACCAAGGAAGTACGAGCCTAGACAATACAAATGCTGCAAGTTCTTTGAAAGGATTCTCACCGCTGGTGTCTTGGTAACTGAAAACCTCACACCAGAAATCGACAGAATTGTTAACGTCATCCCATTGGACGACGGTCAATTTTTTGCCACTGTAATTCAATTATTGTAATTCTATCATTATCCAAGTGAGAGCTTTCTAATAGAGGAATTAAAGTGTTCTTTTACCACTACAAGCGCCCTTGAAACTGCAAGAAGAGATAATTTCCTCAATACTTCAATATTATCAGGCGATCTTTGCTGTAATTGTTTGACAAGTGAAGAAACAAATTTTACACATCTTTACCTAATTTTTTTTCATCGCCTTCGGTTATTTTGTTTCTAATTTCTGAAAATTTTTTTTTTCATACTAGTATCCAAGATCTAGGGGATTTTCGAAATCATTGTCAAGATATTTTCTCTGAACTGGATACGTGGGAATGACAACTTGTTTAAGAAGAGATTGAATAAAAATTACGAGAACATCTAATAACTTGCATGGGTCCACACCATTCGACTCGAATTCCTTGATGACTCTCTGAAGACTGTAAAGAATAGGTTTCAAAAATAGCAATTATACAATTAAATTCGTCACTGAACATCGAATAAAGCAGTCCCGCTGTGTAGCATTTTTCGTTTTTCCTAACAATTTTAGTATAAGTTTTTATTCGAGCGATTGACCAATTATTCTACATACCGCAGGTTCAATAGATAACCATGGGAGATCTTCAGTGGCTCCTCCCCATCATTTAGGACTGAGAAAATCTGGTGGTAAAAGAGCTTTCGTGAAGTAGATCGAGAGAACCAGTTGTATGAGGAGAGCTTCTGTAAAGTTTGGAAAGTAGGAGACGAGATACTGGCAGGAGTAAAGCTGTGAGGACCGGGCGTGAGTCGTGCTTCGGTAGCTCGGATGGCAGAGCACTTGCCCGCGAAAGGCAAAGGTCCCGAGTTCGAGTCTCGGTCGGGCACACAGTTTTAATCTGCCAGGAAGTTTCAACCAGTTGTATGTTTCCCTAATCAAAAACGTACAAATTTCTCGGAAGACATTCTGCAGTTGCTGCAGAGGTCGCCAACTGAATGGAATGATAGACACACGAAATGCAGAATCTCCCTTTAAAGTATTTCATACACTCCGTTATTAATACCGACCATCACACTAGCACTATCTGTTCCTATTCACTGCAGTTTTCTTTAAATCTAAATTAACTTCTTTTAACGCCTCCTCTTTAATAGCTAATACAGTAGACTCGGCAGCGCATTTTTCGAATTCGACTAGTGTAACAAATGTCGAAACAATCTTGTGAGATATTTTACTATGATAAATTATAGCAATTGCTAGAGGTTTAGTGACACTAATATCATTTGATTCGTCCTATAAAATATTGTACATACCATCATAAAAATCATTTCTGAGATGGTTCGCAAAATAAGACCGAAGAACATTCTAGATAATAGCACTACACGTTTTACGATGTAACTTAGTCTGGCTTGTGTTTTTACACATTTCTCCTAAGTGATCGCACGACGTTATAGCACAACGTGCGGACACAAAGAGGGCGAGTGACCCTTCAGCTTCGTAGCGTCTTACGGAATCCTGAACTGGTTTAAAATTAATTTTTGGCTGTCTTTGGGAGGAAACGGAAGAAACTGCAGATTTATGCTCTTTTGTTTCTGCGTGATTTTCTATATCCGCTAACCGAGCTCTTACAGTACAGTGGCACACTTTACACAATGCTTTTGTGTCATCTCCTACAGCTTGTGATAACCATTGGACAAATTTCGGATTTTTTAACCATTCTTCCCTAAACTTTTGGGTGTACTGTAATTATAATCAATCACTATGACGTGGAGAACAAGCACTCAGCGCAGTCACTTCTGCCACGAACGCGACAATAACTGAATAATAACCAGCAGATTGCGTTTCGTTCAGCTGCTCAGTCCTCGACAATGCGAATATATAACAGAAACATTATACCGTATCATGAAATACTGAAGTTAGTTAAATTACCATTTCAATTTTTCATACACTTAAAATAATTTTACAAAATAAAGTATGACAGTTCTGTACTTAAGTACTTCTTGCACTCGTTGGCTCAGGTTCGTTCGAAGAGCTGCCAGGAAGCTACTCGAAGAACCAGCAAACAGGCGCTACTGCGCATGCGCGTCGACGTTGGCAATTAGTGAGACTCTAAATAATTTAGGAAGAACACTTTCTGTGACGTCAAGAGCCCGTGCTTGCTGTCTGGGCTCTTCAAACGCGTTTTACTGATCGACTGTCACCGAGCGGCGATCACCTGAACTTCTGCAGGTGATTTTATAAGAATAAACAAAAATAAAACATAAGAGCAAATAAAGTGCTTACCTTACAACTATCGAAGATCCATAAACAGTGAACTAACGCGATCGGCTGTTGAAAGACAATCGAAAAAAACGCGGCCACGTACCCTCACTACAAGCAGAATAATGCGCATGCGCGAAATTGCAAGCTTGACAGCGGCAGGAAATTGTCCTCAGGCAGCACGTGGCTGCTTGCTAATCGCTCTTCAAACAGCTGGCGCCCCACTTCAAGTATCCAGATTTGGGACCGGACGCAACTTCCGCTCTGCGCATACGCGGTAGCCAGGAAGCAGCCTTTCGAACGGACGTTTCTGTTTCTTAACAGATTTTATACTATAAGCAGTTGCAAGAAAGTAATTTCTTCTATAACCTGTTGAGTATACTGAAATGAACTAGAATGGAAAAAATAAGTTTTTCGAAGAATATAATATTAAAAAGACTAGAATTCAACCAGATAATATTTTAAAAAGACTAAATTTCCCACTAGCAACCAGACTTTAAATTTTCCAACCAGATGGCCTTTCAAAGAAACTAGATCTAGTTGGAAAACAACTAAATTGGCGCAACATTGGTGGTTAATAGTGTAACCAACCGTGTCTAAAGCAGGGATGTCGAACCCGGCCGGCCTCGGTAGCCGAGCGGTTCTAGGCGCTTCAGTCCGGAACCGCGCGACCCGTACGGTCGCAGGTTCGAATCCTGCCTCGGGCGTGGATGTGTGTGATGTCCTTAGGTTAGTTAGGTTTAAGTAGTTGTAAGTTCTAGGGGACTGATGACCTCAGAAGTTAAGTCCCATAGTGCTCAGAGCCATTTGAATCATTTCTTTTGTCGAACCCGAGCCTGTGGGCCGCATGCGGCCCAAGAAGTGAACTTCTGTCACATAATAGGTAAAAAAAAAAAACAAGTTCCATACAGTTCTGTTTATGTAAAGTTATGAAACTAATGAAATCTCCTATAAAACATCTCAAATTAATTTCATTTTGCTTTTTTAGAATAAATAATCACATTTTAACAAATACTGAAATACTTAAGTATATACCTCTGACCGCCCCCTCCCACCTTTCTTTGGTCAGCGGTTATTGTTCGTTTCAAGTGTATTGTATGCGGCCCAAAAGTACTCTTCTTCCTGTGTGACCCAGGTAAGTTTAAAGGCTGAACATCCTTGACCTAAAGGAAGACAAAAATGGGTAACGAAAGCAGTTTCGGATGAAGCGGTTTTCGTAGAAATGCACGAGATTTCTGCAGTGGAATGCAAAAACTCACTGTCCTATGAGATACATATATATGAGTGAGAGGTATGTTTTAAGCCTTTTCGCAGCTCACAGTTGAATGCGTTTCCACTTCCATAAATGGAAAACACGATTCTTGCATCAACAGGCAATTATTTTCCAATTTTACCATCCGTCAAAAACATTTTAACAACAAGAGGTACACCGCCTATTAGTGAAACATGTAACATCTTTTAGCAATATATTTTACTTTCATTATTAAAACAATGTTATGTGTTCATGCGCATTTCTGTTGAAACTGTTCGTACTACCAGAACAATATTTTTGAAAAGGGTTTTTATTAAACTCGACTATTAATTTTGAACACTCAGCGCTAAAACACCGCCGCTCGTCTCTCAATGAGGCAATGAATTTCGAAGGCAAGAGTCCGGGTTAGAGTCCCAGACACTGCGCTGTAGAGTCAAAGATCTTTCCATTTTCAAAGGTGCATCCCGCGTTTCCACAAGACGTTAACATGGTCTCCGTCCGAAAAGGCCTCGAAAGGCCCAACGTTACTGAGCTACCGCCGTGCAGTCCTCAGCCTACAGGCGTCACTGAGTGTGCGCATGGAGGGGCGTGTGGTCAGCACACAGCTCTCCCGGCCGTTGTCAGCTTTCCTGACCGGAACATTAACATGTCGACCATTTCGATTTGACTGTGTAGATAGACATACATCATCATCAGCTTGTGGATCTTGAGCGCACCACAATTTCTCTCCTATAAAATGATACAAATGTTGCTAAGCCACAAACAGCAGAAAGAAACAAAATGTTATAGACACTCACAATATAGGTACATTCACGTTTAAGTGCTCTTCTCTTCGGACGTTAAAGCTAAATGCTGATGAGGTGTATAAAAAAACAGTGAAGTTTAATACGTGAGCCCAGGAGAGAAAGTCACTTGTTACGGCTACGAGAAGACGGAACAAACTGTTATCTCAACATCGCAACAACGTCTGATGGTTTCCCGCGATACAGAAAGATTGGGTCCAATACCGCCACAGCACGGGCGGAGCTGAAAGAAAAACCAGGGACTAGGTTACCTCGGCTCTCGTTATCCGCGGGTTTCGAGCACAAACCCATCATCGGGGTCCATTAATGAGAACCGCTGGCGCGGCTGTATTGGCTGAGGCGACTCATTAAGCGCCCCGTGCTACATCTGCACCTACTGTGTGCTCAGACATCCGGTCGTGTAATTGGGACTGCGCCATTCGAAACTCCCGTCCTTGAACGCTGCGGCGGGGAAAGCTGCGTTCCACACAGATTCCCTGTCCGCGCCTTTGCCCAGAATACCGACTCCATTATACTGGGTATTTTATCGCATGATCAAAAGGAAAGAATGACGCCTTAGTTGGTAAGACCAGTTTCACCATTGCGGACTAATTCTTTAGAGTAGCGGTTCGCAACATTTTTAACTGCGCGGACCATCTATTTTGTGAAAAATGTTTACAGTTTCAGTAGCTAAAACATACAAGTAAAAAATATAGAAATACAGAAATAGATTCCTCCATATCAAGTGTACACATATCAGTAGGCCTAATTACTAAACCATACTCTACAAGGATCGAAAAATATTTACATTTTTTGTAAAGAAAAAATTTTTATTCGGTTCACTTAGCTGTCACAGCTACATGTAAACTCAAAATCGAGTGGTCAGTGTCGAAAAGATCTCAGTGAGGTTCTTGACATTGTTTGTCCCCCACGACAGACTCAGTATCTCGATTGAAACTCGTTGCTTTTGGCCTGAATTACAATCTACATTCAATCTATCCCTGCACTTATTTTTCAAAAGTAAAGTTGAAAAGGCTCATTCACATCGCCCCTCTAGTGTCTCAGTGCAAATTTGGCAATTGTTGGACACTCTTGCCGAACACTTACCGACAACGGGATAAATGGTGGCGTTTTAGAAAACGATTTTAGGGTCGTTTGATATGATAGTCTCCTTCACTTGAGGACATTTTTAATTTTTTGAAGTAACCTTCTACAAAGGGCTTTCTAATCATTTGGATTTCGCACCCAGTTTTAGGGAAGTAGTTCCTAAAAGAAACATGAAAAAGCGTAGACACTGCTCTAGTAAGTCCAGTTAGCAGATTTCTGATTCATACAAATGAAGGACAAAATGTATAATAACGGTATAAGTGTCTAAAATAAATTATTATTACTTTTAAAAATCGTGGTTCTTCAAGAATTAACTGTTTTAGAGAAAGTTACTTTTTAAAGAAAATTAGTGTTACAATTAAGATACTTAAAGATATTTGTGTAAAGTTTAGCTGTTGTTTTATCAGTTTTCACAGAGATGATTTCCAGAAAATCATGTAAGATTGGAAATAAGTTGAAGGAATCTTGTTCCAGTTTTTAGTCAATCGTTGAAGCTTCATTATCACTGTTTCTACTTTGTGTTGCGCAAGAAACTTATGAACGCCCTTGATCTGCAAAGATAAGTTAAGAACGTTGAGAGCACCAAAAATATCCGCCTAATACGCCAACCGTGTCAACCAGTTTTCATTAGTCCCACGATCTAAGTACGAACCCGCATGTTCTCTATCACAGTCCCTACCAGAAGCAAAATCTGGGTTTTTCGCAGAGTTCGAAACGTCTTGAAAGCAGTTCACCTCCTTGTAGCTGCTGAACTTCACAGAAGCTGTGCTGTGTGTCTTCACTGCCCATTTCACCACACAAAACACTACTCTTAACTCGATTTCTTAGGCCGTCCTGTAATAAAGTTGACGATTTTTATTGCACCGTCAAGAGTTTCTTTGAGACACTCGTCCAAACCTTTTGCTGTAAGAGCCTTTCTAAGGAAGCTACTATGTCTCCACCGAACCAAAAGAGCATTTGGCGATTAAGTCAATGTGAATACCGCACATAGTACGCATCCCATCAATTGTCAAACCTACCTGCTGAGACCAATCTACTTCGTTTTCTTTCATAAAGTTGTCAATACATTACAAAATCTCTTCGCCAGTTTTTTCTGTCGGCAAAGACTGGCAAAACAATAGTGTTCCTTGAACACTGTCATTCAACTCAAAACGACTAAACTCTTATAAATTAGTCTGGCCAGCAATCTCTGTACTCTCACCAAGCTGCAGAGAAAAATATTCGCTTTCTTTCATAGCAGTAATGACAGCTTCTTTCACATTTTCCTAAATTTCAGCAGTTCTTCTCTTCACAGTTGTATCTGATAATGGGGTTCCATTTATATTTTGTGTATATTTTTCTTCAGACAAAGCATTGCATATTAGTGAGACCTTAACTTTTCCCGGCGAGTTGAATGTTCAAATAAGTTACGTGTTTGCTGCCGGGTGACGTCGTCGACCACCGCCGATATTTCGACAGGAGCACACCCTGCCATTCTCAGGGCACAAATGCAAGGAAGAAAAAATGTGCAAGCAAATTTAATACCTCGGTTCACAGAGGAGAAACAAGGAAGATACCACACACAAAACAAATAACCGTAGAGCCAACACACAACCAAAGACAACCAACATCAGAAATATCGATAGTGACTATTAATCAACAGGTGAGGTAGCACTAATTCTGTCCCTCTGTTTTTGATGAGAGACAGAGCCGGATTCCAAGCAGCATTTAAACAAAATCCACCATCTCTGTTTATAAGGTTGCTTGATAGTTTGATTTCAACAGCTTCCTTAATAACACTATCCCAATAGCTGGACGTGCAAGCCAGAATTTTCGGGTTGTTGTATTCCATAGGATGACCGGTGTGAAGGCAATTTTCTGCAATAGCGGATTTGTTCGGCTGTTGTAAGCGTGTGTGACGCTTATCTTCAGTACACCGGTCTTCCACAGTCCTGATTGTCAGACCAGTATATGACATGCCACAACTGCAAGGAATACGATAGACACCAACCAGCCTTACGCAAATCAAGATCATCTTTTACACACGCCAACAGGGCCTTAATCTTAGAAGGTGGTCGAAAAACACATTTCACATAATATTTCCGCAAAATACGGCCAATCCTGTTGGAAATGCTTCCTGCGTAAGGCAAAAAGGCCGTAGACTGATGGAGTCGCAACGGGAAGCCCGTTGTCACCTATTGTGGCCAATTTCTTTATGGAGGACTTTGAGGAACGTGCATTGGAGTCAGCGACTTTGAAACCTGCGTGTCTTTTCAGATATGCAGATGATACTTCTGTTGTTTGGCCTCATGGTAGTGAGAATTTAAACTGGTTTTTGGAACCAAAAAAAAATGGTTCAAATGGCTCTGAGCACTAAGGGACTTAACTTGTGAGGTCATCAGTCTCCCAGAACTTCGAACTACTTAAACCTAACTAACCTAAGGACATCACACACATCCATGCACGAGGTAGGATTCTAACCTGCGACCGTAGCGGTCGCGCGGTACCAGACTGTAGTGCCTAGAACCGCTCGGCCACTACGGCCTGTGGTTTTTGGAACACCGGAATTCAATTCATCCGAATATTCAGTTCACTATGGAGGTGGAAAAGAATGGATGCCTTCCCTTCCTTGATGTCTTGGTCAGAAGGAAGACTGATGGTTAGTTGGGACATTCTGTTTATAAGAAGCCTACTCACACTGACTTGTATCTGCGAGCTGATAGTCGTCACCATCCAGCTCAGCGTGAAGGAGTACTTCGTACCTTGGTTCACAGGGCCCACGTTATCTCAGACCCTGAAAGTTTGGCAGCTGAGCTACCACATCTCGCAGTCACCTTTCGTCAGAATGGTTATAGTGAGAGACAGATCAAACGTGCGTTGCGCTATCAGTCTTCTGTGCAGCGGGTGAGTGACGACAGCAACGAAGTGGCACCTAAGTCTACGGCCTTTTTGCCTTACGCAGGAAGCATTGCCAACACGATTTTGCGGAAATATTATGTGAAATGTGTTTTTCGACCACCTCCTAAGATTAAGGCCCTGTTGGTGTGTGTAAAATATGATCTTGGTTTGCGTAAGGCTGGTGTCTATCGTATTCCTTGCAGTTGTGGCATATCATATACTGGTCAGACTATCAGGACTGTGGAAGACCGGTGTATTGAACATAAGCGTCACACACGCTTACAACAGCCGAACAAATCCGCTATTGCAGAAAATTGCCTTCACACCGGTCATCCTATGGAATACAACAACCCGAAGATTCTGGCTTGCACGTCCAGCTATTGGGATAGTGTTATTAAGGAAGCTGTTGAAATCAGACTATCAAGCAACCTTATAAACAGAGATGGTGGATTTTGTTTAAATGCTGCTTGGAATCCGGCTCTGTCTCTCATCAAAAACAGAGGGACAGAATTAGTGCTACCTCACCTGTTGATTAATAGTCACTATCGATATTTCTGATGTTGCTTATCTTTGGTTGTGTGTTGGCTCTACGGTTATTTGTTTTGTGTGTGGTATCTTCCTTGTTTCTCCTCTGTGAACCGAGGTATTAAATTCCTTTGCACATTGCCTCCTCCTTGCATTTGTGCCTTGAGAATGGCAGGGTGTGCTCCTGTCGAAATATCGGCGGTGGTCGACGACGTCACCCGGCAGCAAACCCGTATGTTATTTGAACATTGCTTATTACTTTTGCTGCGGTGAGCCAACCAGAGCTGCACACGCTCCACTTGTCACCCGCTCACTCCTGCCTGTCAGCCAGGCAGGCAAGGTGCCGCAGGTTGTCAGCAGAAGGGGCGCGGCTGCTTCACAGCCATCCAGGTGAAGCTGCGGCCGACCCAACCAGGCTACAGGAGTCTTTTTTGGCTGCCCGTCTACCCGCTGTGCTACGCTGCGTAGCAGTTTCATCCGTACGCTTTGAGTGTAGTGCTATGAGTAGCGATCGAAAGCTGATGAAAAGACTTTTTTTACCCGAGTATCACAACATTAGGTTCAATGACATATATATTTATTTCGTCGCTGTAAGCCAGGAAATGGTGGATTTTATTAGCCCTTTCTTTCCTTATCGGCGTATTTCGGGCGTATTTGTTTATTTCGATATGAGCGCCTTTTTTTGCAACTTCGGCCTGTTTCGACTAGTACTGGCTATTTCAGTTTGAATCATCATCAGGTCATCTCTAATACATGTTTTTTATAGTAATGAGAACCCTCTTTCAAAGTGAACATCCTTTCCATATAAGAACCTGAAAATGTCTGCAAAGTCAACTAAAATAAGGTTTTACAAGGGTCGTTTCCGTAGCCTTACTGTGTTCCAGCCAAGTACGACAGCATTTATACCAATTTTAATCAGTTCTTCCCCAGGGTTTGTAACGCAGGTTCGCTCAATTCATTCTGAATGGCCAAAACAGTTCATTCTGAATTAAATAAATACGTTTCAGCAAATATTATCATTTGTCAATCTAAATAGCTGGTCTGGGTTAATTTGGGGGAAGAGACCAAACAGCGAGGTCACCAGTCCCACCGGATTTGGGAGGGATGGGGAAAGAAGTTGGCCGTGCCTGAAACGATTTAGGGAAATGACGGGAAACCTAAATCAGGATAGCCGGACGCGTGTATGAACCGTCGTCTTCCCGAATCTAATCAGTTCATGTCTGAAAGAAGTCGTTCTTTAATACTAAGCTTTCTTCGCACTACGTTGCATGCTATCAGAATGTGGTTTTTAATATCCACTGAGCCATATTTTTCTTCGATTTCAAAAAATGTTGAAATGTGCGAGGATGCCTAAGGGACCAAACTGCCGAGGTCATCGGTCCCTAGACTTACACACTACTTAACCTAACGTAAACTAACTTACGCTAAGGACAACACACACCCATGCCCGAGGGAGGACTCCAACCTCCGGCGGGAGTGTCCGCGCAGTCTGTGCCATGGCGCCTCTAGCCGCGCGGCCGCTCCGCGTGGCTCTACTATTTCAGTTAATGTTTGCCTCACATTTAGAACGCCTCTGTGCTACAAAATGTCTTCACGTCCTTAGTACACATTTCCACCATTTCCACACGTTTGTCGTCCACTAAGTCTTTGCCTCTTTCAAAATATTTATGGAGTGAGGGAGATGCTGTGAAATTTACAAACATGTCGGATCATACTCGAGGCTCCAGAATGAGTGTTTAAGCAACTTTCTTCATAATTTGCATTGCATCACACCTAAGGATTCACTGGGAGATGCCTCATAAACACATGACAATCTTCCCCCTACTGGATTTGCGCTCCGTGTCGTCACTGCTACATATTCCCCAATTCTTAATTCCTTCTCAGTCTCCTCTAACTTTGGTTTGTCGATTTTGCTGCTCCCACCGCTATCATAAACGAGCTGCAATGAAACTACCTACCCAACAATGTAGCTGGCCTGTCACAAGCCGTGCGGTCGCTGCCTTTCCACGGTCCTCGCGGCTCCCCCCGTCGGAGGTTCGAGTCCTCCCTCGGGCACGGGTGTGTGAGTTGTCCATAGCCTAAGTTAGTTCAAGTTAGATTAAGTAGGTTGTAGGCTGAGGGACCGACTATCTCAGCAGTTTAGTCCCATAAGACCTTCTCACTTTCCATTTTCTTGCCCTGGCACTTTTTTCCCTTTGCCCTTCAAACCGCTACCCTACGTTCAATTTTCGAACCAAACTCTCCCCATAAGGAAGCGTATTAATGGTTAGCTATAACTAGACGTACACAAACATCGCAGTACCCACATACTGCACCGCCCGAGGTGGCCGAGCGGTTCTAGGCGCTACAGTCTGGAACCGCGCGACCGCTGCGGTCGCATGTTCGAATCCGGCCTGGGGAATGGATGTGTGTGATGTCCTTAGGTTAGTTAGGTTTAACTAGTTCTAAGTTCTAGGGGACTGACGACCTCAGAAGTTAAGTCCCATAGTGCTCAGAGCCATTTGAAATTTGACACATACTGCGAAGAACTCACTTAGTGAACACTAACGCCTATCAAGAGATGGCAGTAGAGCTTTTGTGCTGGCCATCATGCCGGTGTGGGCGTGGAGGGGCTGCAACAAAAGTGAAAAAAAGTAGAAAAACAAAGCGGTTGCATGGTAACGCGGAGAAAATCGTGTTCCTCTGAAATCGTGCTGTGTCGTGCTTCTAATATGGTACCAAAGTTTTACTTAAGTGTAAAAACAAAGTTTGCATCTTTAGGTAGGTGATTAATAAAGTTTGAAAAGCGCGTGTTTCTTTGTTTTATGAGCCCCTGGTTACAACTGGTGTATGCGGTAGTAAGGGAGCAAAAATATCTTTAACGAGTCACAAGTTATTTGAGGTGGAGAAGTTAGGCGCCCGACTTTCCACATAACACCCTCGGCGACGAGTCTCAGTCTCGTGTCTGTACCCGAAAGAAGCAGCCAGCTACGGTTAGGCGGCAGCCGCTAACAAGCCGGCAAGCCGCAGCGATGGACGGGGCGCGGCGCACACAGAGGTCAGCGGCCAACTGCTCCGCAGGGCAACTTGCCTAATGAAGGGGCCCTCCCCGCCCCGGGCTGTGACGTCACAGGCGGGCCAACTTCCACGGCGGGCGAATGCGATAGCGCGGCGACCAGCTGCCGCTGCCGCTGCCGCTGCCTCCGCCGTACCTCGCCGCCTCGCTAGCTAGCAACAGCGCCTGCAAACGCTCTCAGCCGTAGTTTTTCAACACCTACCAGAGACGTTCAACAAGTAACGCAACACTATTTTTTCTCGGCCGATTTCGGTTGAAAAAATGCACAATTAGCTGTGGGACGGCGTGAAATATTCCCGCTTCAGTCACTATAGTTTCACGAAGTTTCGATACCTGAAAGTACTATACGTAGCCTTCGAAATGGCGTCTACAACGGTGGGGCATTACAAACAGCCGCGCGGGATTAGCCCAGCGGTCTAAGGCGCTGCAGTCATGGACTGTACGGCTGCTCCCGGCGGAGGTTCGAGTCCTCCCTCGGGCATGGGTGTGTGAGTGTTTGTCTTTAAGATAATTTAGGTTAAATAGTGTGTCAGCTTAGGGACTGATGATCTTCGCAGTTAAGCCCCATAAGATTTCACTCACATTTGAACATTTTGAACATTACAAACAGACAGCGGCCACTGAGTTTCATTTGGGGGAAAGCCAGAGGATCGCAGATTGACGCTTGCAGAATATCTACCGAGATCTGGCAGTGAATAAAACCACGGTGAGCCGTTGGGCAAGGCGTCTGTCATTATCGCACAAATGTCGCGCACATCTGTCCGATCCTGCGCGTCCCGGCCGGCCCCACACTGCTGTAATTCCTGCACGATCCCCGTTCAGTTTACATACAGTGTTTCACAGCTGCGGCATCTGCGTGGTGCTGTTTTTTTTCTTTTTTTTTTTCGAAGGAATAGACGCCACGTGTTCAAAAAAATTGCCTTTCTTCCAAGGATTCCTCTTTGACTTCAGCGAGAATTTCTGTTATACTTTCGTGTGGGCTAAACCGAGTCGTTTGGGTAGTGGCAGCAGAAATCGGTCGATGCCTGCTCATGCCTGAGTAACTACTGCAAACACCCGAATATTACTGTTGAATTGGGCGTACTACTATTTGGAATCTCCTGTACAGATGCTCCACACTTTCGAAGAACCTTCCCACTGGGATTACGTCTTACATTCGCCTCCCTATTACAAAGTTAAGGTGATCCTTCCATTTGATTTTGCTTCTTGGTTTTAAAGCTAATTATTTCTACAATGTGAGGTGCTCCAGATGTTCACCATTAACTTTGTAATTTTATAAGTCGCGAATTTTTCTCTTTTTTACGAGTCTTTTACCGTATTTATCAACACAAGTACAACAGCGTCTCTATGTGCTGGCGACCCCGTCCGATAAGTCGTTTATGAATACCGAAAGAACAATGGTGATTGGTGATCTTATGGCGCCCGCTTGGGGTACACCCAATCTTATAGTCGACTGTACATCTTCATATACATATATACTCCGTCTACTGTGTAGACTGTCTAGAAATTGGCAGGTGCATCGCACTTTGACACAACCTTCCGGTAAACCTAAGTCTTTCGATACTTCCCGACAGACCGGGACGCAACTCAGCTATCCAAGCACAACTCGCCCTCACTCTCTTATGTCTGTCTTCCAGACTTCGCGGAAGTTCTCCTCCATACTTTCGGGGTTATCACTCCTGTAAGAAAGGGTACTGCCATGTTACCAGAATGAATTTTCGCTGAGCAGATAAATGGCGCTGGTTTGCAACTTCCCGGCGGATAAAATTTTGTGCCGAACAAAGACTCGAATCTGGGACCTTAGCCTGTAACGGGCACATGATATAGCAACTGTGGTGTTTCTCCTACTGGGAGATCTAAAACTGCCTATCTTCTCACACACACCAGATTTTGAGCGCTTTTGAAATTATTAAACTCATTTTCTCAGATAAGAACACCCTCAGTTGGAGTAAATATTAAATCTCCAGCATACGGCTACACGCGGTTTACTATATTGAAATGTCAGTTCAAAATGGTGCAAATGGCTCTGAGCACTATGGGACTTAACTGCTGTGGTCATCAGTCCCCTAGAACTTAGAACTACCTAAACCTAACTAACATAAGGACATCACACACATCCATGCCCGATGCAGGATTCGAGTGTGTGTGTGTGTGTGTGTGTGTGTGTGTGTGTGTGTGTGTGTTTGAGGTTTACGAGCGCTAAACAGCGTGGTCATCAGCGCCCAAACGCATAAAAACAGGAACACAGGCAGTGAAGGGACTAAGACGAACAGTGAACAAGGAGAACAGCTAAAAACACAGACCTGACGCAGGTCCAAATCCTCACATACAGAGGCAAAACAAGAGGAGAAGGAACACACTAAAAAGGAAGGGAAACAAGGAAAAGAGAACAGAAACCGAAGGGAAACAAGGAGGTAATCGTGACTGGCTGGCCTCTTACCTAAAACCTGGGTGAACCAGTCACCCAGCAGCACATTAAAACCCTCTCCCTAAAATTCGAGGCAACAAATTGGACAGGACACAAAACCGTAAGACCCTAACTACAGTCGTTGCGTCATCTTGTAAAATACAGGGCAAATCCGGTGGCAAAGAAACCACCGCCCTCTGGTCAGAGAATAAAAGACAGTCAAGTAAAATGTGGCGGACAGTAATCTGGACGCCACAAGCACTGCAGATTGGGGGGTCCTCCCGCCGGAGTAAAAAACCATGCGTTAAGGGACTGTGCCCGATGCGGAGGCGAGTGAGGAGAACCTCATCCCGCCTGCATGACTGGTAGGACGCAGCCAGACGCAGACGCAGCTTATTTTCACCGACTGCCAGCCACTCCTCTTCCCACTGACGCATAACGCGAAAACGCAGGAGGGAGGTAACAGCATGGAGGGGGACGGCACATGCAACAACGTGAGGGAGGGAACATGCATCTTTGGCAGCCACATCCGCCAGTTCGTTTCCCCTAATACCCACGTGCCCCGGCACCCAGCAGAAAGAAACCTCCTTCCCCTGCCGCTGCAGGTGGAGTAGGGCATCATGGATGTTCTGGACGACCGTATCCGCTGGGTACAAGTGTTGCACGGTCTGAAGGGCACTCAGGGAGTCAGAACAGATAGGAACTTAAGACTGGGAACACATCTCATCTGCTCCAATGCCCGCAAGATCGCAAACAATTCGGCATCAAAGATGGTAAACGCCGCAGGAAGCCGTAACTTGACGACTCGATCAGGGAAAACAACAGCACAACCAACAGAGGCCCCCTGTTTAGAGCCATCCGTAAATACTGGTACATGGTCGGGATGCTGGTTTAAAATATCATAAAATAAGGAGGTGAAAACAAACGCAGGAGTGCAGCTCCTCCGGTACTCCGACAAGTCTAAAAGGATGCTGGGCTTCTGGAGCAACCAGGGAGGCAGGCGGGTAAAACCTTGTCGTTGGGGGGCCACACGCTCCACACCAAGGGACTCGAGCAAATGCTTGGCACGAATCCCAAATGGTCTCGTTGCCCTGGGACGACTGGAAAAGAGACGTTCCATAGGCGGTCGGGCAACGGTAGGGTACGCAGGGGAGGTAGGACAGGCAAGGAAAGCAGGATTCGAACCTGCGACCGCAGCGGTCGCGCGGTTCCAGACTGTAGCGCCTAGAACCGCTCGGCTACTCCGGCCGGCGAAATGTCAGTACGTGGCCTTTTTCAGCGAACCGTCGTTCAGGGGCGAAATCTGAGGTTCAAGTTCTCTCAGAATATTTCAGAATTACAAGGAATAATTTTTTTCAGATCTGCGTCCGGCCATCCAGATTTTGGTTTTCTGTGATTTCCGTAAATCGCTCCAAGCAAGTGCAGAGATGGTTCCTTCGAATGAGCACTGCCGATTTCCCTTCCTGTTCCAAACTTTAAGAACTTGAGCTCCGTCTCTAATGACCTAGATGTCGACGGGACATTAAACCCTTATCTTCCTTCCTCCCTTTTCTTAACTTTCAGTCACGTAAATATTTTCAAGTAAATGAAAGGTTGCACTGTATGTTAGTGCTCAAATCAGTGATTACAGTTGAAACTTACTGGCAGATTAAAACTGTGTGCAGGAACTAGAACTCGGAACCTTTGGCTTCCGCGGGAAGTTCTCTAGCAACTTTTTTTTTCTTCTTCTTTTCGTTGAGTTTGGTCTGGGCGGACGTCACAAGACATCCGTTCAAGTTGACCGTTGATTCCTCAGTGTTTTATTGCGGAGGGCGAGCAGCCCCCTGACCGAGCACGCTGAGCTACCGTGCCAAGCATTTCAACTACTCAAATTAAATTCGACATTGAATGTAATACATTCTTAGCCTGGCGCAACATAATAGTATTGCGCCAGTCAACCAGTTACACAAAGGCAAGACTAGCGTTTACATTATCCATTGTTATTTCCTGTTCAGCACCAGTCGCACACTGATGCTCCACGGCAGGCGCGAATTGTCGCGTTTTGTCGCCCAAGGAGTTCAAGTCGTCTCACCCCATCGCTTTCGTTACTAATTCTCTATGTAAAACATTTTTTTAAACAATTCGGCACAGGATAAGCCCATGCTTGAGACTTGGTCCGGTAACTCAGCAACATACTTCATACAAAGTGATTCAGTTGCCCCTTGCGACGTCGTTTAATGCAACCCGCAATGTTATAACTGACTTTCAAAAACCACGCGCGAGAGGTTCACATTCTTTCGCTCGCTACGTGCAAATTATTAACCCTATAGAAAAATGAACAAGACATTTTTGTAGGAAATTTAATGTTGTTATGTTTTGTACAGGGAAATGTTTTCGCTGGAGGCCATTGGTTTCGGGTTATAAAAATAAAAATTAAAAAAAAAACGCACAAAGTGATCTTCAAACCATGGAGTAAACATCTCTGGAGTGAGCATTGCATTCTGCACATGTTGTCAACATTACACCAGGATTGTCACGTGTTTTCGGGACTTCGCTGTGCGCCTGCGCTTTCTGCAGCGTTTGAAGTTCATAATATCAAGAGTTTTTGTTGTGTTTCACTGTTTGTTGATAGTGTAATAGCGATGGTGAATTACTGTTGTTGCTACGGATGCAAAGAAAAATATGTGAAACGAGGGATATTAACTTTTCATGGGTACATACCATGTAGCTCTAATTATAGTTATCATATTATTAAGAGACACTGTATATGTTTAAAAATTTCGAGACGCATTATAACTAAGGCTTGATTCTGTAGACCTATTTTTCAACGATTTTATGACTATATAATAGATATTACGGCTTGTACAAAAGCTTGCAAACAATCGCTTCCTCTCGTAAATTTGCTAGTGGGACAGGAAAGGGAATGGTTTGTTGTTTCAGCAAATACTATCCTCCAATCATTTATCAGTGACTTGTCGATTGTGAATATAGATCACGCAGTCTACTAATTATTTAGTAAACTGGAAGCAAGTACGTAAAATGCGTTAAATAAATACTTCATAGTGTCACCTGTTAGAAAAATTGTGCTTTAGGTCGCAAAAAAATAAATACGCAGAAATAGCAGAAAAAAGGACGAATTAGCAGGGATATAATCGCTAATGTGTGGCAAATTCGGTGTTTTTCGAACACTTGCAAAAGTGTACTAGCGCACTGTCAAGTCGTTTTGCAAGACTATCACTGCAAAAATGTACTTCAGGCTCTATAATACTATAAAGTGCCGTATCATACCGAAAACTACCAAAAATCGAGTGTATCTGAACTGTGACACCTATCGCAAAGATGCAAGATGTAATATCACTTGCCCCTAAAAGTTACGTAGCTGGTTTATTCCCAGTATCAAATGGATACTGTTAAAATGTCTGCGCAACATATATAAATAATCCACGACACGTTCGAAAAGAATCCGTCTGTACTGGGGATGTAGTGACGTTCTAAATATACAGGGCGTATACGGACAAACACACGAAGTCCCGAGATCACGTGACCATGTGTGTTGACAACACAAAATCTGTTCTGCGCATGTGAATGCTCACTCCAGAGATATTTACTCTATGCTTCAAACGCACCTCCATCTCTCACAGTCATCCCTCACGGGTCAGAATTTCTAGTACATAGTTCGTGGCACTCTCTCCTACCACTGTACAAAAATTTCCAACTACACGAATTATTACCAATAATCGACGGTCTTTGGTCTCTATTTGCTGGGCTGTTACGCCTCCGACGTAGTCGGCTATTTCGTTAACATTATTAATTTAAACGTGCCCGTTAGGGTAATGAAAGAAAATGATTTTGTATATGTTACATTAAAAAAAAATATACGTTTCACTTCGATCCAAACTTATCCCTTACAATACAGTACTTTCGTAGTCAGAGGGCCTGACGAATACAATGATGTAACTGTTTAATTTACGATGTTAAAATGCAGGTAGTTGTTAGACAAAATTTATATATATATATGTCAATTTCACAATTTGTAAGTGCTCGACTAAGCCGATGGCGTAATAAGGCCAGTCATCGAAGACCAAGAAAGGTCGAATGCGGGAAATAATTCGTGCAGTCGCAAATTTTTGTACAGTGGTACGAAGGAGTGTCGTGAAGAACATGCTAGAAATCCTGACCAGTGGGCACTGAATGTGGGGGTGAGGGTGCGTTTGATGCCCACTTGCGTAGGACCTACGTTTTTCTTGAATAATTCGAAAGCTACGATCCCTAACAAGATCATACCACAGCAAACAATTTAACTACTATCAGTATCCTACAAAAATGTCATGTTCATTTTTTCTGTAAGACTAATAATTTGAGCGTAGCGAGCGAGAGAATAAGAAAATTCGCCCGTGTTTTTTTGAGGCCAGATATGATAGTGCGGGCTGCATAAATCTACACCGATAGAGACAACTGAATAACGCATTAGTAAGAGGAATAAGGTTAACGTACTAATGGTCGTGACAGGCGAAATGTTACAACCTGACTTTTGGAAGATTGGAGACGTGCTTATGGAAGTAAAACTGGGAGAGCGGGTCGTAGTTCGTTCTTGGATATCTCATTCGCTAGACAACTGACTGCGGAAAGTAAAGGTCGCAGGTTCGAGTCCTGGTCCGACACACAATTTTAGTCCGCCACAAACATTCATATCAGAGTACACTGCGCTGCAGAGGGAAAATTCATTCTGGAAATGTAACCCTTCCATCCTACTTCCTTAACAGTGATTTTAAGTGATCGTCGTACTTCTCAGTACTACTCGTAAACACCTACACGATGTTAAGTGCTCAAGACGTTAACAACCACTCTCGCAATCGGATACTATCGGATTCTTTCTCTTCGTTAGAGGCATTACCTCTAATTAATTCACATTTGTGCCAAAGTCTGACCATCAGGCAAAACGTCCTGTTAATGAAGAATTCATCGAGCCAGTCACATATCTGCTTAATATCGTACCTTCGTTTGTGAAGGTGTCGCTAATAAGTAGAGATTTTCTTCTTCTTTTCCTTCTTTCTTTTCTTCTCCTTGTGCACATATGTTTGACGGTTTAGTGTACTGGTTGTTTTGTTCTCTAGTGTGAAATACAACTGTTTTTTGCTTTATTAATTTTGCTAATTTAAGTATCAGGTTGTCGTTTCTGAAAGTATTTGTATGGAGTGTAGTCATGTATGGAGGTGAAACATGGACGATAAATAGTTTAGACAAGAAGAGAATAGAAGCTTTCGAAGTAGGGTGACACAGAAGAATGCTGAAGATTAGATGGGTAGATCACGTAACTACTGAAGAGGTACTGAATAGAACTGGGGAAAAGAGAAATTTGTGGCACAACTTGACTAGAAGAAGGTATCGGTTGGTAGGACATGCTCTGAGGCATCAAAGAATCGCCAATTTAGTATTGGAGGGCAGCGTGGAGGGTAAAAATTGTAGAGAGAGACCAAGAGATGAATACACTAAGCAGATTCAAAAGGATGTAGGTTGCAGTAGGTACTGGGAGATGAAGAAGCTTGCACAAGATAGAGTAGCATGGAGAGGTGCATCAAACCAGTCTCAGGATTGAAGACCAGAACAACAACAACAACAACCAATTTTGCTACATGGTTCAAAATGGTTCAAATGGCTCTAAGTACTATGGGACTTAACATCTGAGGTCATCAGTCCCCTAGAACGTAGAACTACTTAAACCTAACTAACCTAAGGACGTCACACACATCTATTCCCGAGGCAGGTTTCGAACCTGCGACCGTAGCAGTCGCGCGGTTGCGGACTGAAGCGCCTACAACCGCTCGGCCACCGCGGCCGGCTTTGCTACATGTATCTCTTTTATTTTATGCAAATTTGTCATTGAATGTTTGATCTTATCCGTAATGTTTTAGTGAAATGCGCTGTGTGAAACCAAATCTAGCATGCAGCACTGTTGTAATGAACTGTTATGCGAGAGCCATATCGATATGCCAACTATCGAATTCGAACAGTGTGACTGAGTGGGTGTGCGGCGTCGTGGCGTGCACGCGTGTTGCTAGAGAGAAGCATCCGAAAATTTATGGCCGCGTTCATATTGTTTCTACCATGGTATAAACTAAATGTCGAATTGTACGTTATGAAATGACTGTGAATACTGTGAGCTTCATTGAGTACCAGAAACAGTTTATGCGAATGGACTGTCATTGCGGTTAGAAGCGTAAAGTTTTGCACGTAAATGAGTTGCCCGACTAATGTACTTCGAACTTATTATGTTGTGTGGAACTTAATAAATTGCCGCGCAAGCCAAAACAGCAACTGTCCCCGTGGAGAGTTTGAAACTGATTGCTACGTGTGGTAATGTTTTTCGCCAGAACTGTCATTTCCCGATCGTGATTGCCAAAAAAGCGGATGGACTTTAACTTCGCGATCGGCTAAGCGCTCTCGTCCATAAAGGTTAAAAACATTTTGAACAGTTTCAAATGTAATTTCTTTTTGCTGTATAACGAGCTTTTCTCAGTATTTGCTTTCTATGAATAAATGTTTTTGTAAAGTGTATTTGCAATCGGTCGGCCGGAGTGACCGAGCGGTTCTAGGCGCTACAGTCGGGAGCTGCGCGACCGCTACGGTCGCAGGTTCGAATCCTGCCTCGGGCATGGATGTGTGTGATGTCCTTAGGTTAGTTGGGTTTAAGTAGTTCTAAGTACTAGCGGATTGATGACTTCAGAAGTTAAGTCCCATAGTGCTGAGAGCCATTTTTGTATTTACAATCAGTGCTGACAATGTTAATTTTACCATAAACAGTAGTCATTACTATGTTCCACTACTATCTATTTATGTATTTCATTGTAGTTGCTGTTGCATGTGTTTTACGTATTCTTTTCAAAAGGGTGTGTTTTCATGGATATGGACAGTGTTGTAACAGGCATATTTGCTTGTTTGGTTGTGCTACGAGCCACTCCGCGTAAGTTGCGGCATCCTCCGTTAAATTCTGAGCGCCTAGCTATCATTAAAAAAAATGGCTCTGAGCACTATGGGACTTAACTTCTGAGGTCATCAGTCCCCTAGAACTTAGAACTACTTAAACCTAACTAACCTAAGGACATCACACACATCCATGCCCGAGGCAGGATTAGAACCTGTGACCGTAGCGGTCGCGCGGTTCCACACTGTAGCGCCTAGAACCGCTCGGCCACCCCGGCCGGCCTAGCTATCGTAGTTAGGCCGGCCACCCCGGCCGGCCTAGCTATCGTAGTTAGGCGCTGTCGGTGCAACGCTACTGGTACAAGGCACGCTGTAGGTGGGAATTTTGAATCCGATAGCTGAGAGCTGTGTGAACTATGTTTACATTCAATAAGACATCATATTCCGTCATGCTCGTGACCAAGTGCGAGTTTATTTACCTCTTACAGCTACAGCTGCACAGAATCATAGCCGTTTTCTTAATTATTTATGTTCTGTTGGTGTTTGTTGCCAAACTCTGTCGTGGTTGTTACTTTCGTTAAGTTTGGAAATAAAATGGGTTCTTTTGAGCTTAAATAATCGAAATTCCCACTAAAAAATACGCAGAGTAGATCTCTGAGAACCTGTTTTTGATATATGGCTCAATTCGTGAGAGGACTAGGTAACGCAGCATGTTATGACTTAATTCCGTTAAACCAATGAGTCTTGTTCTTAGCCGAGAACGCGCCTCAGCGCGGCTTGAGACCTCACTCCGGCCTGCCCGCCGCGCCGGTTCTTCGCAGTTTACGGCGGCGGCGCCTGCGAGTGGCGGAGAGGCAGCCCGGCGGCCGTATCACGTGACGCACGGCGGGCAGCGGCCGCTCTCTGTGGACATAAATATGGAGGAACCGGCTGCGTCCCGCTGAGAGGCAGTCAATACTGCAGCCGGCCCGCCGCTAAACTTCCGTCCCGGCCACTACCGCCGATGCGACGACGGCGGCGGCTCACATCTTGCACTGACGTCCACTACACACTGCCATTCAGGCGCGTTGTAACTTCACTTCATCGCCAGTCGAGAAGGCTACTGAGATTTCTGCACGTTGACAACGGCCTGCGAGGTACCGCTGATGGGTCTACGATCATATGAGCTGCTCCCTACAAATGTATCAGACGCACACACACGTAAATGTTACACCTTCTGAAATAAAGACCAGTGCCTAAACCAAAACACTGAGTCATGCAATATACTCAGCTCTCACATTATCGTTGTAAATTTAGTCTTACAAGGGGAGGCCTGACATGTGGGTGGCCCAAGTTTCCAAGAACTCAATTCACTGAAGCGCCAAAGAAACCGGTATAGGCATCCGTATTCAAATACAGAGATACGTAAACAGAATACGGCGCTGCAGGCGGCAACGCCTATATAAGACAAAAAGTGCCTGCCGGAGTTGTTAGATCAGCTACTGGTGCTACAATTGCAGGTTATCGATATTTGTGTGAGTTTGAACGTGGCGTTACAGTCGGTGCACGAGCGATGGGACACAGCCTCCCCGAGGTAGAGATGAGTGGGGATTTTCTCGTGAATATAAGTAATCGGGTAAAACATCAAATATCCGACATCGCTGCGGCCGGAGAAAAGATCCTGTAAGAACGCGATTAACGACGCCTAAAGAGAATCGTTCAACGTGATAGAAGTGCAACTGTTTTGCAAAATGCGGCAGATTTCAATGCTGGGTCATCAACAAGTGTCAGCGTGGGAACCATTCAACGAAACATCATCGATGTAGGCCTTCGGAGCAGAAGGCCCACTCGCGCACCCTTGATGACTCAACGACACAAAGCTTTACGCCTCGTTTGGGCCCGTCAACATCGACATTGCACTGTTGACGCCTGGAAACGTGTTGCCTGGTAGAACGAGTGTCGTTTCAATTTGTATCGAGCGGATGGACGTGTACGGGTACGGAGACAACCTCATGTCAGCAGGGGACTGTTAAAACTGGTGGAAGTCCTGTAATGGTGTGGGGCGAGTGCACTTGGAGAGATATGGATCCGCCTACACGTATAGATACGACTCTGACTGGTGACACGTACGTAAGCATCCTATCTCTTCACCTGCATCCATTCGAGTCCACTGTGCATTCCGACGGACTTGCGCAATTGCTACAGAGTGGCTCCAGGAACGCTCTTCTGAGTTTAAACACTTTCGCTCGCCACCAAACTTCCGAGACATGAACATTATTGAAATCTGCGATGCCTTGCAACGTTCTGTTTTCACATCTCGCGAATTGGGGGCTAGGACATCAACTGGAACTCGCCACCGTGTTCCTCGAGCCACTCCGCCACACTCCTGGGACATTATCTTGTTGAAAAATGCCACTGCCATCGGGATGCATGACCGTCATGAATGGATGTACGTGGCCTTCGACCAGTGTACGAAACACCATGTCCGTCGTGATGCCTTGGACGAGCTCCACTGGAACCGCAGATGCCCACGTGAACGTTCCACAGAGCACGATGGAGCCCCCACCACCTTGTCTTCATCCCGCAGTACAGACGACAAGGCGCTGTTCTCCTGGAAGACGACAGAGTCGCACCCTCCTACCGACATGATGATGAAGGTATTACGATCCATCGCACCATCCTACGCTCTGCCACAGCGGTAACGTCCAGCGCCGATGGTCAGGCGCCCACTTCAGTCGCAGTTGGTGATATTTTGGTGTTAACATTGGCACACGCATGCGTCGTCGGCTTCGGAGGCACATCGTTAGTCATGTTCGGTGCACTGCGTGTTTTGACACACTTGCACTCTGCCCAGTATCAAAGTCCGATGTTACTTCCACCACAGTCCGCCGCCTGTCCTGTTCCACCAGACTGCCCAGCCTACGACGTCCGACCTCTCTGTACTGAGGGGTGGCCGCCCAACCCCACGACGTCGGGACGTGCTTTCACCTCGGTTTCGTCAAGTGTTGAAGACAATCAGCACAGCACGAAATTCGTGCAGTTTCCGAAATGCTCGTACCGAGCCTCCGGACCATCACAACCTCCCCTCGATCAAACTCAAATAGATCACGCGGAGTCCTCATCCTACACACGAACAGGACGCTCACCGATACTACATGCGCCGTGTGTTTGTCTGACCAGCAGTTATTGACCGTCACGTGACTCTGCTGTCGCCTGGACGCGTTTATATGGATTAGTGTAGACGAAGATTGCTAGAATGTTCCATGTTTTGCTGAAAGCTGCTGGCACAGCTGCTGCTACAAGAGCAGGCGGCCCTTCCGGACGCCGCAGAACTGCCCGGCTGCGCTGCCCGGCCGTTCAGACATCCGCAGCGGCGGCGCCGGCGCCGGCGCCGGGTAATGACTTCCGCGGCTTAATTAAAACTGCGGCCGTGCCCGTGGCCGTGGTGCGGCCGCGGCTGCTTAATTAACGCGTGCTGAGCCGAGCTGAGCCGAGCTGAGGCTCCGATCGGCGTGTGGCTGTAATTAGGCCCCGGTCTGGCAATGCTGCCGCGGGATGCAGTCAGCGGCTGCTGTGGCGCCGCTCACGGCCCTCCCTGGTGTGTCCAACCCGCAGGCCGCCGCGGAAAGCAAGTACCAGTGCTGCTCAACAAGTGAGCATCTATCACACGATAGGCAAAAAAAAAAAAAAAAAATCCATAGAAATCCGCTTATGTGACCTTGTGATAAATTCAGTATTTTCAATTTGGAACTTTCGCGACACGATCCTATTCTCTCATTATAAAATTTCTAATCAAAACACCTTCAGCCATCTAAATTTCCAGTTGTTATTTTATTTGAGCAACAAGTTTCAGCGCTACGTGCTCAAATAAAACAACAACTCGAAATTTAGTCGGCCGAAGGTGTTTTGATCCGACATTTTATGTTGAACAGCCGACGTTCTGCAACCACTGTATAAAGATGGACTTAAGAGACTATTCACTCATTAGTTTGTCCCGTTCTTAACACTCGTCCGTGCCTCAAGAGCCGCGCTCCAATAACGGGACAGTCCGTCAGACGCGCTGGTCTGTTGTCTTACGATCCAGCGTGGGAAAGACGAAAAGATGAGTGCCTAGTTTATTAAAAAAGTGGTTCAAATGGCTCTGAGCGCTATGGGACTCAACTTCTGAGGTCATTAGTCCCCTAGAACTTAGAACTAATTAAACCTAACTAACCTAAGGACGTCACACACATCCATGCCCGAGGCAGAATTCGACCTGCGACCGTAGCGGTCGCTAGGTTCCAGACTGTAGCGCCTAGAACCGCACGGCCACTCCGGCCGGCTCACGCTGCTAAATATTGCATTTTCGGCCAACAACAAAGTTATATTATGTGGCAGGTGTCATTAGAGCACAGTTAATAAAGTCATTTATTGCAGTAAGGGATAAACTAGGCGGCCAGCCGAAGTGGCCGTGCGGTTCTAGGCGCTGCAGTCTGGAACCGCGAGACCGCTACGGTCGCAGGTTCGAATCCTGCCTCGGGCATGGATGTGTGTGGTGTCCTTAGGTTAGTTAGGTTTAACTAGTTCTAAGTTCTAGGGGACTAATGACCTCAGAAGTTGAGTCCCATAGCGCTCAGAGCCATTTGAACCACTTTTTTAATAAACTAGGCACTCATCTTTTCGTCTTTCCCACGCTGGTCTCGTTGTGAACTCATGGCTTAATCGTCGAAAATCTAGGTAGTGATGATTCCAAGCTCGGATGCAAAGAGGCCTAGGTGTTGTTCTGCGATATTCAAAAGTTTTATAGATGTGTTTCATAAACCATTCTTGAAGATTAAACTTTTGCAAGTTAGGACAATGATGATGGAAAAAAGTAATCAGCACTCCGAATTTAAGTGACACTTCTTTTTTATATATAATACTACGTAACTCATACCAAAAATACTTGAAAATATCTTCCTCACTGTTAAAGTTCACATTTCATAAACTGACTACAATTTGCGTCTTTTTAACATGACGACCAAAGCTTGACTCCCTAATAACCGCTTACGCGCCCAAAAATCAGAGTTACAAGTACGTCAAAGATCATAGTGACAAAAGAAAGAATACACATAAGAATAATATAATTGCAATATATACATATCGATGTATCGAAGTACCTCTACATTAATGAAATCAAATCTGAATGTTGTCGCAGAAATATGTTAACTGTTTTACAGAAACACAGTAGAATATTGCTGGTATCGAGAGGTTGAGGTGAGGTGCCGTAATGGTTACGTAATTCAAGCACCATTACAAGGTGCAGTCTGACATTGAACCAAAAGAAAAATTTGGGCATGTATCTTTGTTGGACTTCTAAAAATCGTACCAGCCCAGAGACAAATATCGCTTGCTGCACATTCATGACTTATATGTGCCATCTTGGTTTGGAATCACATACGATTCGACCGAATGATTTGGCCACTCAGATCGCTGGTCATGAATCCCATCGAACATTCATAGCACCCAGTCGAGAGGTCAGATTGTGCACAAAATCCTGCACCGGCAACACGTTCGCTATTATGGACGTCTGCAGTGGCTCAGTATTTCTGCAGGGGACTTCGAACGAGTTGTTGAGCCCGTGCCAGGTCAAGCTGCTGCACTACGCCGAGCAAAAGCAGGTGGTCCGACACGATATGAGGACGTACCCCATGACTCTTGCCACCTCAATCACTGATTTTTGTACATACCAGGCGAATCTCCTATGGGTAGTTAGGCAAATTTTCCCTCGTGTTCCGGCAGCATATCTACGCAATTTTGCTTTTGCAACCTGTAGCTGGAGTCAGTCCAAACAAGTCCTGATCATCACGTCTTTCATACGACTCAAGGCGTCAGGACATCACACACATCCATGCCCGAGGCAGGATTCGAACCTGCGACCGTAGCGGTCGCGCGGTTCCAGACTGAAGTGCCTAGAACCGCTCGGCCAACCCGGCCGGCAACATCAGTCGGCAACAGCAGATCGTCGGAGGGCGGCTACACTTGTCAGCGCTACTCAAGAACAGCAGAGTCGTGCATCGAACTTCCGCACCAGGTCACGACTAGTCTTACAGCCCTGCACTCTCCAGTAAGAGAGAACGAGTCTACGACTAGGCAGCGGCAGCAGCGCCCATTCTTAAAAGGCTGCGTTCACACTGCCGGCCGGGCCGAGCCGAGCCTGGCCGGGCCGCCGCCCGCTTTGATATCAAACACATGGTTTTGAACTGCGGTGTTCACACTGGCGGCCGGGCCGCGCCGACACGGCGTGAGCCTCCCGGAGCCGAGCCGGCGACATCCCGAGTGTTTAATATTGCCGGCGCGAGCCGACCGCAGGCGCGAGCCTGTGGAGCAGCACTACAGCTTCTGCAGTACACGCATCACACGTCTCCCTTCTGTGTGACTGCACACGTCTTTTATTTTAAGATGTTACCTCACATTTCACAATCAATGAGGAAAAATTACGTTTATTATAGTGATACATGCGAAATTACTTTTATTTCATTTATTTAATCTACCGTATTTACATGCATTTACAACAATAGCATGCCAGCGATCGCGGCATTGCCGCCACTGAATATTTCGCATTTACTTGTAAACGGAGACAGATATGAGTGTCACTGAGGGACGGAAATGTGTCCCTACCAGATGATAATGCATTGTAAAGTCATGCTGTGGCAGTTCCTTATCAGTGGAAATAGAACCACTATTATCTCAAAACTCTTCGCCTATCAATCTGTCTATCTTACAAGGTAATGAAAAAAAATCTGTAAGGTCATCAGTGGCTCCACATGATGAACCATCACCACTGCCAAGCGCTGCATCATGAAGAAAAAAGTTGGAAAATTCTGAAGGAGTATTTCTGCGATTCTTCGTTGAAGGCACAGGAAGACATTACCCAAAATGACGAAGCTAATTACTTCCTAATGATCCTCAGGAGTCCTATAAGCTCTCTTCCCCTCAGAGGTAAGCGTTTGTGAAATTTAAAATACAAAAGCATGACTACAATTAATTGGAGGTAGTGAATGCTGTGCACAGTTCTACTGCAAACCAAAAAGTGTGTACTAACGAATCTTACCTTATCGTTATACACAATTTATCTTCTACTGTTATACTTCTGCAAAAATTTGTGTTCTGTTTAGAAATTTTGGCTTCAATGTTCTGCAGCACATACTGAAATGTATTATGATTCATTCTGTAATTTGAATAAAATTTTTCAGGGTAGTTTTTAAGTTCTTCATATAAAGAAAAAAAACTCTCCTAAATGTCTGTCGCTATTTATGGGATGAATCCATAACCTCCTAGTTCTTCTGTACTTCAAAACTCGACGAGTCACTGCAGAGTCAAAACAATACCAATAAAAGAGTGAAGACATTGTTTTACACGACAGCAACCTAAAGGCGAGCAACTGTTGACTGCAGCTGCGTTTTCTACAGACTTGCTTGTCAGCTGTCGAAGGGTGGGTATCTTTTTAAATTTATTTATTTGGCCTCCGGCAGCTAACTGCCATTTAGCCAAAGAGTGGGGATTACCTTGACAGCGCAGCGCAGCCCGCCAAGGAAGAAAAAAAACAATGAAGAACAATGAAACGCACATCTGTGCCGATCTACAGCAGTTTCATTAACTCTCCATTATTTTTTCTGTCAAAGTAGACAACGAGACTACAGAATTGCGCTTCAGTTATCTTTTAGTTCGAAATACGAAATGTACATCATACTAATTGTAGGATGTTGATGACAAATAATTGTTTGTCTTTTGTGATGCAACGTGTGGCCAATTATAAAAGCATAGCAGATGATTGTCCAGTAGCCGAGGGAAAAATTCTTATACATTTGGATTTATCTAGAGAATGAGACCATTAAAATAATAAGAGGGACCGGCACTAGGTCTGCGCTGATCACTAGTAATTAGTTTTTCTGTCCTGCATTATATGACTACACTAAACCAAGCTGTAACCGAGCGAACTCCGTGGCTTGCGGACGCGGCACTGACGCCACTGAATAGCTCGCATTACTTGAGACCAGAGACAGATATCAGTATCATTATCATTTCTAAAACTTTTTGGTACTTTTAGCTACATTTCATTCCCAACAATGTATGGTCTAAAACGGATCTAACAGTAAGCTACCCGCTACATAACTTTTTCACTACAAGATTTGTAAATCAAGTGCACAACGTTGACAAATAGCATCATTTCACAATGACTGTTAAGAAATATGGAAAGATAAATGATTCAATACGAAGCTAAGATGTTGCACTACCACGTGTACAAAAATCAGATTTTTTAGCCGCATACTTTCTTCAAAATCGGTTGGGGAGCGTTATGAAACTAAGAAATCACGCGAAACGAAAAGTAGACTTTTTCTTTTTTCACGACGTAAGTAACGCTTTTAAGGAAAAAATAAGTTCATAAAATGATGTGGCGAAGTCTTAAATACCGCTAAGAATTTTTAAAACATGAAAATCGGAGAAGTGGATTTTCCCCCATTTCGCCGTCCCTGCTCGGCGCGGCGCGCAATGTGAATGCACTACACGTAGGCTAGGCACGAGCCGAGCCAGTACGCGTCAGCCCGGCCCGGCCCGGCCGGCAGTGTGAACGCAGCCTCACACTCGCAGTACTACAGCGGAGAGAAGCGAAGCTGGTACAAAACTGACGTAAAAGAAGCGCCTTGATTTCAAGGTATGCAACCCTCAGCACTAGACTCGTACCAACTCTCGTTCTGATCCCTAATACAAAGATATGCAGTCAATCGCTTTTCGTTCTCTTCATGTGCGAATGTAGTACGACACAAAGTCGCTAATAATGACACCCAACACATAGAACCGTGCACTGCAGTTATGTGTGTATGGGGTATTCTTTACACGAAAGCGAAACTTTATTGCTCCGGACCGCTCTCGTCCAGTTCTGTGTACACGCGAGATGCAATGAGCTTATGTAGCACACAGTAGTGCTGTCTGGACGACAGCATTGCCACGAATGGATTTTCGGACGCGAACGGCACGGACATGTAACTACCAGCGAGACCGCGCAGGGGAAAGCGGATTTGAGTCTTCCTCGGTGAACACGCATATGTATGAGTGCGGGGCGGCAGATGACACGGCCTTGTAATTACTGGAATTAAAAGGCTGACCCCGCGTGCCGCGGACAGGCGTAATTAGCCTGCCTGCCGCCCCCTCGCCGCATCTGATTACTCCGATATAAAATTAACGACTCCGCGGACGCAATCTGTCTGATCCTCTGTGGCGGGCTTCCTCGCCCAGTGAACACGCCCTCTAGCAGGGTCTGCCAGTACTTTTACACACAACTCAATTAAAAAAAAAAGTAAATCTGTACTCCGTCCAAAGGTTAGTTTCGACATTACACAGTTTGAACACTACACAGCTGTATTAGGCATGTTTGTTGCTACTAGAGATATTATTCCCTTTCCTTCCTTCGATCTGCGAAAACTAAATTACCCAGCCAGTTATAGGGAAAACCTACAGCGTAACATGAAACCTAAATCGCAGTGCGACGGTATTTTTCACATACCGTCTTTAAAGAAACTCTGATAAATAACTAACTCTTCCCGATTTTCCAGGTTTCGGTCAGTGGCATACTTCAGTCAGTCCACCTGCGAATTTTCGATTCTGTACAGCGAAGATGAAGCTGATGTAATACAATGGTAGTCAAATAAGGTGCAAAAGGTATGACTTCTGCATAACTGCAAAAGGATGAAACAATGCGTAACTGATACATCGAAAGCTTCGTGAAGTCCTCCTCGGTAGCTGTGCGATAAGCACGGCGAATTTATGTGCGAAGGCGCCCGGGTTCGGTTCTCGGCCGGTTCAGAGATATTCTGCGCTCGGGGACTAGGGGTTGTGTTGCGTGTAGGCACAAGTGCAGAGGATCGACGACTAGTGTAGTGGCTGGCAGCTGTCACATACTCCCGAACGCAAATTTCCACTTACATACAATACTTTCAACGGAGCAATGATTTCTCTCTCGGCGAGAAGATCGTCTTCTGAAACGCTGTCTATTTCCATCCACTGAAGCCTTCAATCAAGAACGGTTTTCCAACACGGAGAGATCGGTGACGAGCAATAACTGTGTGCTGTGGCGCGTGCACTTTTGCATTTACGCTGTAAATGAGTAATGCGGTGTAGTTTCTCTGTAATTTACTTCTAGAGGTGAAAGAAGCCATGAAATAAAATTTCTATAAACGATCGCGGACGAGGGCATTTCAACGTCAGATCTGTAGATTCCCAGTCTGGCATTTATCCACCACCAACTCAGCCATCGAGGCACACATAACTCAGTACCAAATTAGAGATCATGATGCGGGGCATGTGGGTCTGCCTTGATGAAAACATTTATTTTGTTCATCCCATCTCCATACTATTTTTGTGGAGACACCTAGCAATCAGGAGAACGCTAAGTGCATAATGACAGAAATCGCAGTAATTGTTTTAGAGTAGTGATAGCGTGTAAATGAACAAGATCCCGATATATTATATCTACTTCAGTGTAATTCCCTTACTATCTAAGAACTAGTCGCTAAGGGGAATTTTTCAATCTTTACAAGTGAGAAAGATGAACACAGCTCAAGTGTTTCGCTGCAAGTGAGAGACTCCATTTTAGTAGTGTGAAACACACAACATGAGGTGTGCATTCCATGCTGGCCAGTCACTAACCATATTACGTTTATCTTTCTATTTTTTAATATAGGAAGCAACGGAATACGTAATTGTGAAGAAATTGTAAAAGCTGAAGATATGTAACGATAAGACTTTATTAAACGAAGTCTCGTATGCGATTGAGGCACAGTCCATTAAAAATAACGTAAATGTTAACTTGATAGATTTCGGTTTTCGCACAGTTCTGGAGTTTTTATTATCTCTGGCAACGCTTGTAAGTCAGAAAAATGCCGAGTCGCACCATAGTTTCGAGACAACCTTACACTGTGCGAGTATGTCCTCCTCCTTGGGGCACTGGCTGGATAAGTCACT